>NW_027531893.1:11014178-11135922 GCF_008692635.1 Crocuta crocuta
GACGCCGATGGGCTGGTAGTGTGCGCCCGCGGGCTCGGCGCCGATCGGCTCCTCTACCACTTCCTCCGACTGCACTGCCACCCGGCGTGCCTGGTGCTGGTGCTCAACACGCAGCCGGCCGAGGAGGTGCGGCTGTCGGCGCGGGGGTGAAGGGACCCCGAGAGAGTTGGGGGGCCTCTCTAGCGGATCCAGGCCCTGACGCGGGCGCGGGGTCGCCGAGGGCGCTGGCGGTCCCTAGCGCCGGGGGCGGGGTGGGGGGCTGGATGGGGATCCCCAGGGCAGATGCAGGTCCTTGACAGGGGCGTGACGTGGTGGTGGTGGGGGGGGGTCCCTGGGAGACGCACGCCTCCGACACGGGCGCGGGGACACTGAGAAGGATGAGAGGGGTCCCTGAGGTAGATGCGGTTTCCTGACGCGGCTGTGAGGACACGGGAGTGGGAGGAGTCCCGAAGCGGGCGCCAGCCCCGGCCACGGGCGCGGGGACCCCGAGGGTGGGAGGGGTCCCGAGCAGGCTGCAGGGCGCTGGCACGGGGGGGGGGAGCTGGGAACGGGGGTCTCTGTGGCGCAGGGGGGATTGGACGTCCCTGAAGAGAACAAGGTGGCCAGAGAAGGATGCGGAAGAGGGAGTCCCCCGGCTGGAAATCGTGGGGCTGGTTGGGGTCAGAAGGGAACAGTGCTCGGAGGTGGAGGAACTTGAGGGGGTAGTGGCCGGATGAGAAGGGAGAGGCCGAGTCTGCGGAGAGCCTTGTAGGGAAGAGGAGGGGCTGAGGGGGGTCCCCCAGGCTGGGGGGAGAGGGGTGTAGGGTCAGAATGGAAGGGAGCTGGAGGTGAGGATCTTGGGGAGGGGTGCCTGCGGTTAAGGAGTGGAGGACTCTGAGTACAGAAGAGGGATACACCTGGGTCAAATCGGGGGGTCGCTACTGAGAGGTGGCACAGCCTGGTCTGCCAAGTCTGCTGAGCCCCTAGATGGAGCGGGTGGCCAGGACGCTGGTGTCCGCCGAGAAGAATGACCACCACTTCTTGAGGGCGGGGGCTCCTGTTTGATTTGTCTAGGGGTCCCCAGTACCTGACGCAGAGCCCCGCACAACCCAGGGCCCTCAGGAGAGGAAGTGTTGCACTGAAGACACAAAGGGCCAAGGTGCCATTGACCTGAAATGCCCCCTGGGGTGGATGGGGACAGAGCCAACCGTCTGAAACACTGCCTGGGAGAAGGATTCCTTGCCATCTCCTCACTCTGATGGGAAGGATTTTCCTTTTTTTTTTTTTTTCTTTTCTTTTTTTTAATGTTTTATTTATTTCTAGGAGAGAGAGAGAGAGAGCGTGAGCAGGGGAGGGTCAGAGAGAGAGGGAGTCACAGACTGAAACAGGCTCCAGGCTCTGAGCCGGCAGTCAGCACAGAGCCCGACGCGGGGCTCGAACCCAGGAACCGCGAGATCGTGACCTAAGCGAAAGTCGGACGCTTAACCGACTAAGCCACCCAGGCGCCCCTCTGATGGGAAGGATTTTCGAGCTAGCAGCAGTCTTTTAACTGAGGGCTTTTAAAGTTTTGGTTACTGTTATTAAAGTGCTCATGATTCAAGTGCAATGATCCCTTAGAGCAAACCCGAAAACAAAACAAAAATAAAAGCCTGGTTAGATGTTGATGACTGGTTGATCACCTCAAGTAGTAGCTTGGTTTATGTATTCCTGAAGTTCCTTATCTCTTGTTTTAAATACGAAGACCTTGGGGCTCCTGGGTGGCTCAGTCAGTTAAGCGTCCGACTTAGGTTCAGGTCACGATCTCACGGTTCGTGGGTTCGAGCCTGGCATCGGGCTCTGTGCTGACTGCCAGCTCAGAGCCTGGAGCCTGTTTCAGATTCTGTGTCTCCCTCTCTCTCTGACCCTCCCCTGCTCATGCTGTCTCTCTCTCTCTCTCTCTCTCTCTCTCAGAAATAAACACTAAAAAAATCATAATAAATACAAAGACCTTGCCACCTAGTAAAAACTGCCCTTGTGTTAAAACAGCCTACTGATCAAATTTGATTTGCCGTAGGAGTATTTTATCAATCAGCTGAAGATCGAAGGAGTGGAACATCTCCCTCGCCGCGTCACAAATGAAATCACAAGTAACAGTCGCTATGAGGTCTACACGCAGGGAGGGGTGATATTTGCAACGAGTCGAATACTTGTCGTTGACTTCTTGACGGATCGAATACCGTCAGATTTAATCACTGGTAAGAATTTGACACCTTATCATTATTTGGATATACGTTAGCATTTTTTTGGGGGGTCATTTTAGATGGTTAAAAAGTACTCGTATCCTGAATAAGTTAAGAATGACTTTTCCTGGTTTTCTAAGCTCCTGTCTGGTAAATGCTTGGTAATTGGCTGACATTTGCATTTAGAATCTAATCAGACCTGGAATGTTTATAACTATGCTTGGTATATTTCCTACAATATTTGGTTTTCTCTTTAAAGAGTTTTTCATCCCCCCTATGATTTGAAATTAAACCAGGTCATTGCTTAATTATTTTGAGAAGTATGGCTTAATTTGAGCTAGAATTAACATAGGAAAGGAATTCGGTTTCATTATGATTCGTGCATTTCGAAACCTCTTCTGATTTCCTCCCAACACTCATTCGAAGACCCTACCTCTCTGCCGTCAGGTTACACTGTGCTTCTCCCCAGTCATATCACTAAAGAAGACCCATTATATTTGCCAGTATATTTTTCTGTCTCACTCTTAGATAACAAGCTTCATAAGCACAAGGAGAAATTTGTTCATCCCAGGCTAAGGACCTGATACACAGTGGGTATTAAACACATTTGCAGGGGCGTCTGGGGGGCTCAGTTACTTGAACGTCCAACTTCGGCTCAGGTCATGATCTCACAGTTCGTAGATTCAAGCCCCGCGTTGGGCTCTGTGCTAATAGCTCAGCGCCTGGAGCCTGCTTCGGAATCTGTGTCTTCTCTCTCTCTCTGCCCCTACCCCACTCATGTTCTGTTCCCCTCTCTCTCTTTCTCTCTCAAAAATAAATAAACATTAAAAAATAAAAACCCACACATTTGCTAGATGAGTGTTGTGTGAATAAGCTGTAATCTTCAGTGAACTTGGCAGAGGCCAGAGAGACAGTGAGGTTCATAATCATATATTCCACTATTGCCCTGACCCAGAAGACCCTCAGGAAATGTTTAATGAATCCATGTATGAATGAATGCTTTATGCGGCTCATGGTAAACTGATTGAAGAAAAGTTTTTTTTACACTTTTATAACATTTGTAATTGTTATAATTTGGGACATAGGCGGTGAGGTCGGACTCACCTGGCTTTGAATGGGGATGCCACCGCTCATGAGGAAGTTACTTAATTTTTGTGAGCCTCAGTTCTCTTTTCTTTTTTCTCATTTTTAAAGAGAAAAAGTTAAGTTAGTTAACATATACAGGGCAATACCAGTTTTAGGAGTAAAATCCAGTGATTGATCACTTACATACAACACCCGGTGTTCATCACAAGTGCCCTCCTTAGTACCCACCACCCATCCAGCCCATCCCCCACCCTCCTCCCTCCATCAACCTTCAGTTCTCTGTTGTTAAGAATCTCTTTTTACTGTTTCCCTCTCTTCTCTTCCCCCCCCTTCCCATATGTTCATCTGTTTTGTTTCTTAAACTTCCACATATGAGTGAAATCCTTTGATATTTGTCTTTCTCTGATTGCTTAGTATAATACACTCTCGCTCCATCCACATCATTGCAAATGGGAAGGAGTCATTCTTTTTGATGACTGAGTAATATCCCATTGTATAGATACACGACATCTTCTTTATCCATTCACCAGTTGATGGACATTTGAGCTCCTTCCATAATTTGGCTGTTGTTGACAGTGCTGCTGTAAACATCAGAATGCATGTACCTGCATGTATCTGTATTTTTGTATCCTTTGGGTAAACACCTAATAGTACAATTGCTGGGTTGTAGGGTAGTTCTTCTATCTTTAGTTTCTTGAGGAACCTCCATACCATTTTGCAGAGAAGCTGCACCCGTTTGCATATCCACCAGCAGTGCAAGAGGTTTCTGTCCCTTTTCCCTACATCCTCACCAACATCTGCTGTTTCTTGTGTTGTTAATTTTAGCCACTCTGAGAGGTATGAGGTATTGTCTCATCGTGGTTTTGATTTGTGTTTTCCTGATGATGAGTGATGTTGAGCATCTTTTCATGTGTCTGTTGGCCATCTGGATGTCTTCTTTGGAAAAGTATCTGTTCATGTCTTCTGCCCATTTCTGAACTGGGTTATTTATTTTTTGGGTGGTAAGTTTGAGAAGTTCTTTTTAGATTTTGGATACTAACCCTTTATCAGATATGTCATTTGTGAATATCTTCTCCCATTCTGGAGGCTGCCTTTCAGTTTTGTTGATGGTTTCCTTTACTATGCTTCCTTACTATGCAGAAGCTTTTTATCTTGATGAGGTCCCAACAGTTTTTTTGTGCTTTTGTTTCCTTCACCTCCGGCAACGTATCTAATAAGAAATAGCTTCGGCCAGGGTCAGAGACGTTGCCGCCTGTGTTCTCTAGGATTTTGATGGTTTCCTGTCTCACATTTAGGTCTTTGATCCATTTTGAATTATTTTTGTGTATGGTTTACGAAAGTGGTCCAGTTTCACTCTTCTGCATGTCGCTGTCATGTTTTCCCAGCACCATTTGTTAAAGAGACTGTTTTCCTGCTTTGTCAAAAATGAGTTGACCATGTAGTTGTGGGTTCATTTCTTAGATTCAGAAAAATAGTACCTCTAGAGTTATCATAATGATTAAGTGAGTAAAAATAAATGGCTCAGTATAGTGCCTAATAAATAAATAACAAAAAAAGTGTTGGCTTTTCATAACCAGAAATTCTGATATATCGTAAAGTCTTACTGTTGGCTGCTTTCTTAGCTTAGTTTTAGATTTATTAAGTGGATAAAATGGGGGCAATGTACTGGAACTACCACTAGATGTCAGTATTGCCCTGACTTTTAGTAGCAGTTCAGCCTACTTTGGCCGAGAGTGGTATGAATCAAGGAAACCTCCAAATTATAGCTTATAGGTGGTTCCTAATTAAAGGCTCAAAGTCCCGTGTCCATTTCTGATCAAGCCCCAGCCAATAATGAAGCTGGCGCTGCTGCTGCCACGGCCGCTTGGCTGAATGGAATGTGTTTGAATGCCAGACGTGAACCCCCTAAGGATTCTGCAACCGGAGGGATCACCCTCCACATCCCACCCCAGGCTCGTGATGACGCTTTCACCACGGCTCGGACAGACCGAACAGCAGTCCTTGAAGCATGTAACCCTCCAGAAAATTCTGAATGGCCCCAGCCCTAACCTGCCCCCCTTCTGCCATCAATACCCGTGAAATCCGCCACCACACCCCACCCAAGGGTCCCTGCCAAATACAGCTCCCCAGTAGTGAGAGACCTGTGCAGATAGAGACCCTGGTTGTACTTGCGGGAGACTGGACAGGAGGCGCTCATTGCTACAATGGCTCCTCACGTCCCTAAGTAGAACTCAGACACACAGGACACTTAAAAACACCCTCACACGCTACATGTCAGATTGTTGTGCCCAGTGCTCTAATTCAGTTTTATGTTCACTCAGCAGACGTTTAATGTCCTAAGGGTCCCTTGTTTGCAGGTGTGGTAGGTCCTGGAGACAGATGAACGAGACACTGGTGAACTCTTGAGCTAGGCTGCCTCGGGGTTTGACCCCACCTGCGCCGTGCCCCAAAGCTGTGACCTCGGGCAGGTTTCCTAATTTCTGTAGGACTCCATTTACTCACCCGTCCGCGGGAGGCCGTAACAGTGCCTTCCTCCTAGGCTTAGCGCGGGGGTGAAATGAGATCAGGTATGTAAAATTCCTAGCGTGTGCTCCGCACCCAGTCGAGCCTTCTCTGATGACTGCTTGTTGCTGTGGTGTCCTTGCCCTCGAGCGGTGTAGTGGAGGAGACGGACGGAAAGACGTGCTGACAGTACGGGATGAGATGCCAGCCGTTCTGGGAGCATCCAAGTGAAATGTAGTAGGTTTTGGTGAGACCACAGTTGCCCCCAGAAATACAAACTGCTTGTGTTTCCTTGTGGCTGGCTTTTAAAATGCTGGGGTGGGGGTGGGGACGGTCCTCAGGTGGTGTCGCTTAGGAGAAACCAGGCTTTGTCCGCATACACACATGCTTTCGGACCTTTAGTCTCCCGTTGCTTGTCAGATGACCTTGATCAACCTGTTTTCCTCTCCTGATTTCATAATAATACCTACCCCGTAGAATTATCATGAGGGTTAAATGAATATCAATCTGCAAAAGTACCTAACCCCAGTGTCCGGGAGAGTGTATTAGTTTTCTTCCTCCTGCTGGGTTCCAAAAGAATGACAGCCTTTTGGAACACAACATTCTTCTTCTTTTTTTTTAATGTTTGTTTATTTATTTTGAGACAAGGGAGAGCATGTGTGCATAGGTGCACAAGCAGGGGAGAGGCAGAGAGGAAAGAGACAAAATCCTAAGCAGGCTCCGTGCAGAACCCAATGTGGGGCTCGATCTTAGGAACTGAAACTGTGAGATCATGACCTGAGCTGAGATCGAGAGTCAGACCCTTTCCTGACTGAGCCACCAGGTGTCCCGGAGCACAACATTCTCTTAAATTGAGGTCCGTCTTTCCTTTAGAAGTCCACCCTTATTACTTCAACCTTATGTAATATTTCAGTCTAGTCCAGCAAAGTGTAGCCCAGTAAAGTACTTGGAAAAGCCCAGCGTCCAAGTTCAGTATCCTTTTTGAGTCGTAAATTAGTGTACACGTTTTGCAGTTATTGAAAATCCTTGTCTATAAATTCCTAAAAACACTTATTAATTTTTACCATATCTGAAGAGCAGTTTGCTTAGCTAGAATAAATTGTAGCTCTCTCCACCTCGATCCAAAATTTAAACGCCAAAACAGCAGAATCCGAATTGAGCTTCCTGAACTACTAGAAGGGGTCATAAATCACTCCTAGGGTCATTTCGCAGACCCTAGGCATCATGGGAAGTGGTACAAAAACACATACGCACATTTATGACAAGTTTTTATATAAGGTGATTGGCTTGATGTAGACTGAAAATCATCATAGAATAATTGAATTTTTGATTCAGAAATGACATCTGTGCACTTTTATGTCATGTGTCTTCCTACTTTACTGCTGATCACACCGCATCAAAATGGCACATATATGTGTAATGTCCTGTGAATGTATCATAGACACCTAAGAAAGATCATCTGGTCAGTACTCTGATTTTATAAATAAGGAAACATATAATAATTGTCCTTGTTTTTGTGATCTCAGAAGTGTCCTAATCACACCACCCCAAAACACAGATGTAGTAAATATATTCATTAAAGGTCTTTATTTTAATGGACTAATTTATCTCTCGGTTGAATATACTCTGATTCCAAAAGCCAAATTATTCTAGTGGGTGGTGCGGATGTCACCCAGACTTCTGAAAAGGTTGTATTTTATGGAGTTCACATCTGGTTCCCATATGAAAAGAGAGTTAGTGAGCAACTTCGCTTTCAGAAATTCTTCCTCCACCCTACCAGACACACCCCACCCCAGGGCCTTTGCTCTTCTTGTCCCCTCAGCCTGGAACAGACAGTCTTGGTACATGTGGTCACAAGGCTCACCTCCTCATTTCCATTTTGCCTTGGCCCAGATCGAGCCTCAGTGAGGCCACTTTTCTAAAGTTGCCCACCATCACCTCTCACACACACTCCCTCTCCTCCTTCTCGGATTCATTTTTTCCTCCCCAGCCCTAATCACTCTGTAACTTACTAGATCGTCTCTGTGTTCATATCGTGTATTGCAAATACCCATGTGAGGGCATGGGTTTACGTCTGTATGTTCACTGCTCTATCTCTGGCCCGGACGAGCACCTGCCTGTGCTCGAGAGAAATGTGGTGAAATCAGTGAATGAAAACGAGCATGAACTTCCCTGTCTGTTCTGGAATCTAAGTTATAATCTCCTCTCAGGCATCTTGGTGTACAGAGCCCACAGGATAATCGAGTCTTGTCAAGAAGCATTCATCTTGCGTCTGTTTCGCCAGAAAAACAAGCGTGGTTTTATTAAAGCTTTCACAGACAATGCTGTCGCCTTTGACACTGGTTTTTGTCATGTGGAAAGAGTGATGAGAAATCTTTTCGTCGGAAAGCTGTACCTGTGGCCAAGGTAAATAGCATTATGTGACAAATTTCTGTGAGAGAATCCACTGTGACTTAAGTGTGCACCTTAAAATGATGTAAAATTTATTGGAATTGCCCTTGACGTCGGATAGCCGGGTCCAAAGCAAGTGCCTCAAACAGAAACATATGGTCACCACATTTGTGATTATTTTAAAAGGAGAGAGAGATTTGGTAGTTCCTTTTCTGGTAGCCCATCAAATCCATCTAAGGGCAGCCACTGTATTGCCGCTTCTAGCAAAACTCTTAGGGAATCTAGAGCCTCACGTATACGCAGGTTTAGGTGAACTACCTATTTACCGGCTGAGACTCCTACTTTGAAAATTACCCATTGAGGAATGAAGCACAAAGATTTTTTTTAAATTTTTTAAATGTTTATTTATTTTTGAGAGACAGAGAGGGACAGAGCACGAGCAGGGGAGGGGCAGAGAGAGGGAGACAGACTCCGAAGCAGGCTCCAGGCTCTGAGCTGTCAGCACAGAGCCCGACGCGGGGCTTGAACTCATGAACCACGAGATCATGAGCCGAAGTCAGATGCTTAACCGACTGAGCCACCCAGGCGCCTCAGAGCACAAAGATTTTTGAAGACTTTACGTAAATGTCTAGGCAAATCCGGTAGGTTTCAATGTTCAAACATCTCGTAGCCTGTGCTAATAGTATTTTGGTTACACTACATTTCATTTAAGAGTAATTGCCAGGGTCTTTCTCCTTTTGTGATTATGCTGTCTCAAGGATCGGCATTCTTTTTCTGTGAAGAGCCAGATGCTAAATATTTTGGGCTTCGCAGGCCATGTGGTTTGTGACAATGGTTCCGTGTGCTGTTAGGGCAGGAGAGCAGCCGTGGACAACACCAGCCTCCTGGGCACGGCTGTGTTCCAGTAAGACTATTTCTAAAAACAGGCGCTGGAAGAGGAAAAAAAAGCAGGGGGCACCTGGGTGGCTCGGTCGGTTAAGCGTCCGACTTCGGCTCAGGTCATGGCCTCACAGATTGTGGGTTCGAGCCCCGCGTTGGGCTCTGTGCTGACACCTCAGAGCCTGGAGCCTGCTTCCGATCCTGTGTCTCCCTCTCTCTCTGCCCCTCCCCTGCTCATGCTGTCTCTCTCTCAAAAATGAACAAACATTAAAAAAATACAAACAGGCCCTGCTTTGGGCCCAGACCATATTTTTGCTGGCCCCCGCCTTATTCAACGAATACGTCCAATCTTTGAGACTTAAAGTGCTTCTGAAAACATTGTCATTTTGCTGTCTGTTTGGTTTGTGTCTTCACTGCATTTCCAAAAACACTGTGAGAGCAGAAACCGAGAGCCGTGTTATTTCTGGTCTCGAGAAAACACTTGGAAACGGTTTGTCTCTGTAGGTTCCACGTAGCCGTAAACTCCTTCTTAGAGCAGCACAAACCTGAAGTTGTGGAAATTCACGTGTCTATGACGCCCGCCATGCTCGCCATACAGACCGCCATCCTGGACATCTTAAACGCGTGTCTCAAAGAACTGAAGTGCCACAACCCATCGCTCGAAGTTGAAGATTTGTCTTTAGAAAATGCTATTGGAAAACCCTTTGACAAGGTACTCTGCCTCTTTTTTTCCTTGTAAGCACAGTATGTTAGGTTACGGATTTAAAGAGCCCAAGTTATTTGGTAATTGCAGTGTCCTTAATAGGAAATTGCTGTTACTATTTTTTTATGTTTTTTAAAATGTATTTTTGAGAGAGAGAGAGAGACAGACAGACAGAGTATGGGGGGGGGGCGCAGAGAGAGAGAGGGAGACACAGAAAAGGAAGCAGGCTCCAGGCTCTGGGCTGTCAGCACAGAGCCTGATGCGGGGCTCAAACTCGTGAACTGAGAGATCATGACCTGAGCTAAAGTCAGACATTTAACCAACTGAGCCACTCAGGCATCCTGGAAATTGTTATGTTAAGATTAATCTGGAGGTGATTTAAGTTTGGTTTACTGGAGAGTAATAATTTATAATAGAATACATGGGCTGATCGATAAGCACAACTCTTATTTTTTGCAGTTATACAGTAATTATCTTGTATTTTAAGTATAATTAAGGGAAGGAAAAATAACCTTTTTGCTCTGAAATGACAGCAATTGGATATCTATAGATAGAAGAGTTTTACATAACAATGCTTCATAATTCATGATCTTTTGTTTGGAATAAAAATAATTGGGATGAGTTTTCATTACTGAGGAATGTGAACCTTACTCTGTCCTACTAAAATTATATTTTCAATTTAGAAAATGGTGAGACTTTTAGTCCAAGGAACTTTTATTCCAACTGCCTTTTTTAAATCAGAGGTGAATATTAATACAGATGCATAAATGTCTGAGATTGAATTATAGATCTAGAAAATGCCAACTTTTAATAAATTTCCAGGCAGCTTTTTTGTTTTTCTGTTTTTTGCTGGAATAAATTCCTGTCTTTTAAATTCTGAATCCATCTCTATGTCACTGGAAATAACGCACAGTGATTATCCAAAAGGAAACTTTAACTCCTCATATCTCTGATTCTTCCAGAAAGTCATTTTACTAAAATAATGATACATAAAACGAATCACGTATGTTTCATTCCTGTGTTCATAAGGTTTAGAGCATGTGAAGCCACAAAGAAAAACCACAAAAAAAACCCTTCCCATTCTTTTAATAGAATGTATGTGTCCTTATTAAAAAACAAAATTAGCCTGATATGTTTTGTACTAAGCTTCTGTTTCTCATTCCCTAGCTAGTAAAGGTCAGAGTATTAAGTTGGATATTTTTTCCTCAACCAGACGTAAATGCAGACATAACTTGCATGTTGTTAGAAAATTAACATTTTTTGTCTTTTTTATCTTTTATTTAAAAAAATGTTTTAACGTTTATTTATTTTTGAGAGACAGAGACAGAGCGTGAGCAGGGGAGGGGCAGAGAGAGAGGGAGACACAGAATCCAAAGCAGGCTCTAGGCTCTGAGCTGTCAGCAAAGAGCCCGTTCGAACTCATGAAGTGCAAGATCATGACCTGAGCCGAAGTCATGTACTCCAGAAAAAGCGCCCCAGAAAAAGAACTTTTTTTTAGAGAGAGAGAGTGAGAGCATGAGTGAGAGACAAGGGGGGAAGAGAGAGAGAGAGGGAGAGAGAGAGAGAGAATGAATCTTAAGCAGGCTTTACACTGAATGGGGCTTGATCCCACAACCCTGGGATCATGACCTGGGCAGAAATCAAGAGTCGGACGCTCGACTGACTGAACCACGCAGGCGCCCGGAAAATGTAACTTTTGTAGATTATTTTCCCAAGCAGGCATGCAGTTATATGTTCCAGTTTGTCTAGGGCAGTTCCAGAATCTACCTGTTGTCCTGGAGTGATTATTAATAATATAATTTCATTTTTACAAGAGCCCCATTTGGACAATAAATTATACAGTCATCCTGATATTATTCCTGCTGAGTATTAAATTCCTTATATAAGATGCTGTGTAGTGATACTGCTTCCACATCATGCTACAAGTATTATCCTTTTTAGTTAAGGATCAGTTTGTGGTGGCACCTGGGTGGCTCAGTCAGTTAGGTGTCTGACCTGAGCCCAGGTCATGATCCAGCTGTTCAAGGGTTCAAGCCCCGCGTCAGGCTCTGTGCTGACAGCTCAGAGCCTGGAGCCTGCTTCAGATTCTGTGTCTCCCTCTCTCTCTGCCCCTCCCCTGCTCACGCTCTGTCTCTGTCTCTCAAAAATAAANATACCTACATGGTAGGTATAGACCTACAAAGCTGTCCTTCATTTTAGGCAACATTTTGGGTCTCAAAAAATATTCAGATGTAGTCCCTTGTTAATTTAACAACTACGTTCCCATCTGTGAATCACATTGGGGAAAAAAAAAACCCTAAACAAATCATTTATAGCACCAAGTTAAGGTACATTGTTATTTAATTTGATACCATATATTTTTCTTGGTATGTGCTCTCTGTTCCCTGTCCAACTGGATCCCACACCTTTATGTATCCAGGATAGGGTCACAGGCCAAACTTGGCAGAAACTGGGTGGGTCTAAGCTGTGTGCTTTGATATTTCGTAAAAACAAATGAGTGAGAACACCCAGGTAGCTCAGTCAGTTAAGCGTCTGACTTTGGCTCCGGTCATGATCTCATGGTTTATGAGTTCAAGCCCTGCATCAGGCTCAGCACCAACAGCGGCGGATTCTCTTTCTCCGTTTCCTTCTCTCTCTGCCTCTCCCCTGCTCATGTGCACTCACTCTGTCTCTCTCAAATAATAAACACAAAAACTTAAAAAAAATAATAACTATATTGAATATATTTTTAGCAATACTAAACTGTATTCTTGTTTTAGACAATCCGCCATTATCTGGATCCCATGTGGCACCAGCTTGGAGCCAAGACTAAGTCCTTGGTTCAGGATTTGAAGATATTACGAACTTTGCTGCAATATCTCTCTCAGTATGATTGTATCACATTCCTTAATCTTCTGGAATCTCTGAGAGCGACAGAGAAAGCTTTTGGTCAGAATTCAGGTGGGAGATAAAAATACTAATATTATTATGGGAGCTGATTTGAATAAAGTGTTGGATTTTGTTGGGGAATCAAATGTGGGGAGTGCTATATTCAACTACATGGTCTACGAAGATTTTAAATTACGTTTTATGTTCATAGCATAAGGATGTAGGTTTTATTGATAGCTAATGTTTCCGCCTACTTAACTTCTGTTCTGCATAATAATAAATATTCATATCCATTCCGGGCAGTTTTATTTCTAGAAAAGACTCTGTATATCACAGGCAGTCCCCAGCTTAGAAATAGGTTGTGTTCTGGAAGTTTAGCTGTTGAGAACTTCAGATTCATTTTCTCCAAAGAAACAGCAAGGGAGTTTAGAGTTTCATCGGCTCAGGTGCTGAAGACTGAAGAGATTTGTAGGGAACCAAACTTACACAGTTGGCTGCCATCTTTTTTTTCTACCAGCCGCCTCTGCCCCCACTATTGTGACCTCTGTCACTGTTCAGCTAGACCATTGCTTTTCAAAGTGAGGTCCATTGGCCTCTGAGGCCAAGATTTAATACAATTAATGATTTTTTTAACTCTTAAAAATTATTTTATTTTATTTGAGAGAGAGAGAGAAAGCAAGCAGGGAAAGGGGTCAGAGAGAGAGAGAGAGAGAGAGAGAGAGAGAGAGAGCATTAAGCAGGCTTCACGCTCAGTGTAGAGCCTGATGCGGGGCTCAGTCCCACAACCTCAAGATCATGACCTGAGCAGAAATATGGAGTCAGACACTCAACCAGCTGAGCCACTCAGGCACTCCTGCAATTAATTGTTTTCATTGCTTCATCAGAGACCTTAAGTAATAAGCTATGAATGCATAGCAATGAAAAATACATTGACTACTCGTACACTTTGGTTCCACTGCCTTGATTATGCTCAGGCACCCGCAGTGTTACCCACCGATGCTTTCACACCGTTATCGGAAATGTCAACACAGTGGGGAAAAAAATCAAGCAATGAGTTAGTATTTGTATGAGAATAGTTTTGAGGTCCAGACCCCCTGAATACATTTTGGTGACTCCCAAGGGTCAGTAGGCCCCACTTTGAAAGCCCACTGGTCTAACCAAACTGTGATTGAGGCCTCAGTAAGGGAGAAGGTGTGGTTCAGAGGAGAACAAGATGGCGGGCAGTTGTATATATAGGGCACGTGACCAACAGAGAGTCTTTACAATTCTGCCTAAATTGAAGGCTTTTTTTTTTAATTTTTCATATCAGGTTGGCTCTTTCTTGACTCCAGCACCTCGATGTTTCTTAATGCTCGAGCAAGGGTTTATCATCTTCCAGATTCCAAAATGAACAAAAAAAGCAAAATGTCTGAAAAAATGGAAATTAAAGAAGTGCAAGGTACCTTGTAGGCTTCATCTTTAACTGTGTCTTTTATTTAAGTATTTGGTGTGAAAATTCCTACCAAGTCAATGTGTAATCCTCAGTATCCCTCAGCCATGTGAAAAATGTGTGTTTGTATGTTAAAGGTATGTTACGTGTGACTGTATGTTGAAAGTATCCAGTTTGGCAAGTCTTAGAATCCATTGTGGGAGGATTCCAAATAACAAGTGCCAGATAGCAATCGAGAGTGTTCTTACTGCTACATAAGAACTATAGATTGATACATTTTTTTTTTTTAACTTCAGAATAATAACTGCTTTTGGCACTTAAAGTCTTAACAGAATATTTAACATTCCTTGTAGCTGTACAAAAATAAATATACCAGAATGAGGCAAGGATGGGTTTATTCCAATACTTATCTAGTGGGTATAATAAATACCATTGGTTTTTTTTTTTTTTAAAGCATGGGATAGGATTGATGCTTTCTGCCTAGTTCCAAGGTCTAGTTCAAAACTTAAATATGTTAGTGATGCGTTTGAGTACTTACAGAAATGATTGATTGCTATCTCCTTGTATTCCATTTTCAAGATTGTGAATGTTATGGGGATTTTAGAAATAATAAATACTCTTCCTCTGTACTAATTCTTTCATCTTATCTGGCACCTTATATATAGTGGCATGGTTGACAACTAATACAGAACCATCTCAAAATTCATGACCATACGTGTAACTTTCTCTCAAGGCACTATGAAACCTCTATTTTTTAAAAAATTCTTTTAGTTTTATTTATTTATTTTGAGAGAGAGCATGCATCTAAGATGGGGAGGGGCAGAGAAAAAGGGAGAGAGAGAATCCCATGCAAGCTCCATGCTGTCAGTGCAGAGTCTGATATGGGCTCGAACCCATGAACCGTGAGATCCTGACCTGAGTTGGATGCTCAACTGACTGAAACCCCCAGGAACCCCACTGTGAAACCTCTATTAATGTTGATTTGAAGCATCTTCTATTTAGACCTTAAAGAGACCTTTTTCAAGAAAGTAGTTTCTATCTGGCATCAGGAAGGAAGCTCTAAGGGGCACCTGGGTGGCTCAGTCGGTTAAGCATCTGACTTCGGCTCAGGTCATGATCTCACAGGTCGTGGGTTCAAGCCCCGTGTCGGGCTCTGTGCTGACTGCCAGCCCAGAGCCTGGAGCCTGTTTCAGATTCTGTATCTCCCTCTCTTTCTGACCCTCCCCTGCTCACGCTTCTCTCTCTCTCTCTCTCTCAGAAGTAAATTAAAAAAAAAAAAAAAGAAGGAAGGTAGCTCAAAGGAACAGGCTTTTGGATTGATGCTTCTGTTATCTGCTGTTTTGAAAGCCTGGGGAACACTCCGCGGGTAAATATTACCCCATACAATGAGGTTATCCTTTTATTCCTCTACAGAAACAAAAAAGGAATTGGTCCTGGAAAGCAACCCGAAGTGGGAAGCTCTAACTGAAGTGCTGAAAGAAATTGAGGCAGAAAATAAGGAAAGTGAAGCTCTTGGTGGTCCAGGTAGGAAAAACGAGGTGATGACGTTTGCTTTCAAAATGGAGCAAATGAGTCTTGGTTATGAATACTTTAAAGGTAACTTACTGTTACTTTGCTTATAAAATGTAAGAGAGTAAATGCCAGATGACCACGGAAATCTTCCTGGCAGCCTCCTGTCTGTCCTCTGTCGCTCTGATGTGATTGTCTCCTGGCTGAACCCTTGTATGCTCCCGAAAGCAGGGGGCTTTGCTGGTGGACTTCTCAGACGTCAGCGTAAAGATGCAGCTAAATCTCCACCTACAGATTCACCACCGTTTCAATCTAGAATCCCCCAGAAGAAAGCTAATTGGCTTGCTTTGTACTCTCAGCAGGTGCCTTTCCAAAGATGTAACTGTTCTAGGAAGTGACACTGACCTGGCCCTGAAAAAAAAATTCCAGATTTTAGGGCCACTCTCTCCAAGCAGGAGTATACTACTAGGTTAGCACGGAAGACCAAACCTGTTAAAATTTTTATTAAAAAAAAAAAATAAAACCAAGATATCAAAAAAATTTTTTAAGGTTTATTTGTTTTTGAGAGACAGAGCATGAGCAGGGGAGGGGCAGAGAAAGAGGGAGACAGAGAATTGGAAACAGGCTCCAGGCTCTAAGCTGTCAGCATAGGACCTGATGTGGGGCTTGAACCCACCTACCGTGAGATCATGACCTGAGCCAAAGTCAGATGCTTAATCAACTGAGCCACTCAGGTACCCCAAAACCAGATATTTAAGAAACACTAGATTTTTTTTTTTAACCAGTTGAGACTTTGAACTCCTATGAATCAGTAAAGGGAAATAATTCTTATATTAATAAATACACTTGTGATATTATCTGAGAATGTATGGTGCTGTGATTTAAGACCCCAAGTCAGGCCTGCCCCCTTAGGAGAATTGAAAAGTATGAAGAAGAAAGAGAAGGAAAAAAGTTATGTCTAGAAGCCACATTAGGGTATTTCCTCTAGGTTTTCTTTTCTGTATTTTCTGTTTCACATTGTTAAGGTCACAGTGCAGATGTAATTTCTGGATATATAATTAGCAAGTCAAATGATAACGTTCTTGAGACATATTACCGCATTTGACTTACACAGAATTTGTATGAATTTTCATTTCTTCTAGCAATGTAAGAGCTCATCGATTTCTCACTTAGCAGACAGTGACTGGAGATACTGTATTCGTGTGCATGTATACATAAATATGTATAACAACTGTATTAATTTGGAGACAATTATTTATTTGAAATTTGGTGTTTGGTAAGCTCGATGGTTTCTTTTTTAATTACAAAAATTATTTTAGTGTTTATTTTTGAGAGAGAGACAGAGTACGAGCAGAAAAGGAGCAGAGAGAAAGGGAGACACAGAATTGGAAGCAGGCTCTAGGCTATGAGCTGTCAGCACAGAGCCTGACGCAGGGCTCCAGCCCTCAAACTTCGAGATCATGACCTGAGCCGAAGTCGGACACTTAACCGACTGAGTCACCCAGGCGCCCCAAGCTCAGTGTTTCCCTAACGCTTTTTCCTCCTTTGTGAATTGTCTTTCTTTTCCGTGGCCAAATTAGGGTATGTCCTCAGTTTGTATCGACTTTTTATATATTAAAGATACTGTCATTTATGACAGTTCTGTAAAGTTGTTTTTCTGTCTTTAGCTTTCTTAATGCAGTTTTTTTCTTATATAGAGTCCATCTCAAATGATAGGTATCAGTCTTCTCTGAGAGTGCTTGCACTGTTTTTAAGCCTAGAAAATCGTCTCCATCCAGAGACATGGAGAATAGTCATCTTTTTTAAAAAAATGATTTAATATTTACCATTTGACTCTGTAATCCATTTGGAATTTATTTTGGTATATAAAATCCTCTGGAAAATTATTAATTAAAAAGAGCTTCTGCAAAGCCTTCATTATACCACGGCTCTGCTTTCCCAAGACTCAATGTTTCTGGCTTCAACTTTACTCAAAAGATTTCACTAATCCCGTCAGAGGGAAGGCATTTGATAAGCATCTGAGACCCTTTTTAAACACATTGTAAATACTGCATCCTTAGCGCCAAGGGGGAGGATGGGTCTTCTCTGCGGCGGGAGGAGGCGAGCGGGCGGATGGAGACCCGGGCGGGGGCGCGCGAGGCAATGGTCACTTCAGGCCCTCGTGCAATTTCAGGTCAGGTCCTGATCTGCGCAAATGACGAGCGGACGTGCTCCCAGCTGAGGGAGTACATCGCCGTCGGGGCAGAGGCCTTCCTGTTGCGGCTCTACCGGAAGACCTTTGAGAAGGACAGCAAGGCCGACGACGTGTGGGCGAAGTTTAGGAACGAGGACGACGCGAAGAGGGCGGCGAAATCGAACAAAAGGCCTAAAGACGCACACGCCGGACGGAAGGCCGCCGCCAGAGACCGCGCCGCCCGGAAGCAGCGCCGGTTAACGTTAACTCAGATGCTGGGCAAGGCTCAGGGACCGGAAGCGGGGGGGGGCGCCACGGAGGGCTGTCCTGGGGACGCGGGCAGCGGCCCCGAAAGCCCCTTGGAAGAAATCCAGCACGAGGAGCCGGCTGTCAACGTGTCGTCCGACGCCGCTTACGGGATCCTGAGAGACCCGCTCACCGTCATCCACCCGCTGCTGGGCTGCAGCGACCCCTACGCGCTGACGCGGGTGCTGCACGAGCTCGAGCCGCGCTACGTGGTTCTGTACGACGCCGAGCTGACGTTCGTTCGCCAGCTTGAGATTTACCGCGCCGGCCGGCCGGGGAGGCCTCTCAGGCAAGTCGCAGAGAGCGCGAGCGCTTTCCTCTCGATTCCGAGGTACACACGGGTATGTTTTTGTACAAGCATAGCCGCCTGCTGGGTTTGATCAGTTTCCGGCGGACGGCATCGCGATCGGGCCGGTACAGACATTACAAAATGCTGCCATGATAAGCGTGTTACAGTGTCATCGACAATACTCCAAACGCTGTACTTTTCAGCCCCGCGGCTTATTGATTTTATGAGTTTGTAGCTCTTCGTCCCCTTCACCCATTCTCCTCACCCCCCGCTCCCCTTTGGCGAGCATCACTGTGTTCTCTGAGTCTCCTTGTCTCTGTTGTTGGTTCATTTCTTTTTGTAGATTCCACTTCTTTTTTTTTTTTTTTTAAGTATTTTTATTTATTTCTAGGAGAGAGAGAGCGTGAGCAGGGGAGGGCCAGAGAGGGAGGGAGTCACAGACTCTGAAACAGGCTCCAGGCTCTGAGCTGGCAGTCAGCACAGAGCCTGACGCGGGGCCCGAACCCACGAACCGCGAGATCATGACCTAAGCGAAAGTCGGACACTTAACCGACTAAGCCACCCAGGCGCCCCTGTAGATTCCACTTCTACGTGAAGTCATACGGTATTTATTTGTCTTTCTCTGTCTGGCTTATTCGCTTAGCACAGTGCCCTTGAGGTCCACCCACATTGCGGCAGTTGGCAAGATTTTGTTCTTTCTCGTGGCCAAGTAATATTCCGTCCTTTGAGCTGTTTCTTAAAGGCTTCAGTCTCACGGTTCTTGGGGCTCTAACACAGACGCCACACCAGCTACACATGCATTGTCTTTGACATTCCGTTGTCCTCATTGCCGGGGGGCCNACCTTATTTCGCTTTCTGACCAATCTGGGAAGTTTGCACAGGAATGATGGGAGATAGCCAACAGAACAACGAATCTAGGGAATTATTCACATTCCCGTTACATACTGCCCTGCTGTTCTGTGCTGTGTGCCGTATGCATTGGTTGTAGCTTATGGGGTACGCTGCCTCTGAACAAATCCAGGAAATTTATAATATCCAGATTTCCACCAAAAATTACTGTAGTTATGACTCACCGCCATAATGTCAATCTTCTGAAAGGTCATCCTAATAAATTTGAAGAAGTGACTCTGGAGTTACATCCACATAAAACGAAACTGTTTGGGGAATTATTGTACTAGGTTTTCTTGAGTTTCAAGAAATAGCAGATAAAAAAAAATCTACAGAAATATCAGATTGAGAAAATGATGCCTCTCAAAGAATATAGTGTTCTGGCCCTCCAATTATCTGAGGGAAATAAACAGCAAAATTAATATCCTGAACTCAGTCTGAACCAAAAACAGAGCCAAAAGAAACCTTCCTAGCGGTTTAACTAACACAGCCTTCCCGAGCAGAGATGAATGGAGCAGGTGGGTCAGAAATAACACAGGATGAAGAGATTAGATGAAGCTGGCCAAATAATTATAGGCTGGTAAATTTTTCATACTTTGCTGTTGATCAGGTGTGTGGATAGCTTGTGCACTGCAGTTCTTTGTTGCCTGAGAATGGACCAGTATGATATTTGGGAACACAATGTCAGAATTGGAAGGGCCCTTGGAGTTCCACTGCTGTCTCCATCAGTGGGAAACTGAGGCACAGAATTGATGAGTGACTTGCCCTTGGCCATGTACTACTTCTGGGGGAGAGCTGAGGTCTCGACTCATTGTCCAACCTTTTTTTTTTTTTTTAATCGGTCCACACTTCAAAGAAATACAACCTAGGAGTATGACGTCCGAAAGAACAGCCGAAGGCTAAAAAAGGGAACTGACGAGGTGCTTCATTCAGCCTCTTAGCAACAAACAAGATAGAAAATGGCTCTTTCTAGGAGAAACAATATATTGAATTATTGTCTTGATCCTGATATCATCCATATGTCTTCTCTGCCCATGTGTTTCTATAAGACGTGTGCTGACTCAGTTCTGTTAAGACCTGGGTACAAAAGAACCGAGAAAGAAGATAAAGGCCATATCGATTTCATGTGTTTATTTCTCGCTGGCATGAACTTTCACAAGCTGCTTTTATAACTACCAGCCAGCTTTTCAAATCGTTGTTTGGCAGAGGGGTAAAGAAAAATCTGACAAAAGAGAAGCCGCCGAGATTTTGTGTTTTCTGATTTGTTTATAGTTCTGAGGCAAGAATTACTCTCTCCCTTTAGTTATATTTCAGTGCTTACCTAAATTCTGTTCCTCCTTTCCACAAAGAGGGGAAAATATGGTGATAAGACTTTTAACAGGTGGGGGTTTAGGCAGCTTCGCTTTAGGTGCGTGGTTAATGGAGCCTTTTATTCTCAATCAGATATTTATTATTGGAATGCTCTAGGTTGCTGATCTCGAATGCTATGCTGTGCTCTTCCTTTTGGGGATTAAAAATTAAGTTTTTACAGCCTAAAAGAGTTCTGTTTTCACTGGCAGGGTTTACTTCCTTATATATGGAGGTTCAACGGAAGAACAGCGCTATCTCACTGCTTTGCGGAAGGAAAAGGAGGCTTTTGAAAAACTCATAAGGTAATACATGGGAGCTTTCAAGATATAGGGGCTTCTCTGGGTGGGGGCAGAGCATAATCGTCCTCAGGAAAGATGGAGAGGGAATGACCTGGGGGAATCGTGTCGAGATAAACCTGGGGTCTGATTCATCCCCGGGGTACAAACACCTTTCTTCTTTCTTCTCCATCTCCAGTTGCCTTTCAGTAGTTTAACAGAATATTGGAAATTCAGGGAGACTGGCTTCTCTCCTCGTAAAGACGTGCAGCGTAAGACACTAAAAATACAGCTCGACCCCTACTTTCCTAAGAAATGACGTTCTTCAGTCTCCTGTACCCCCACGCACAAGATTTCTCCTTTGCCTTGGAGTTATGATTTAGTTTCTCCTTGTAAAATTTCCATGGTCTGTGGGTGGGCGACGGCCTTCCTCATTTGCCGGGAAATGCTTTTACAGCTTCGTCAGTTCAGATCCCCAGCAGTAGAATCCCCCCAGGAAGACATTTTGTTTTTTGAAGGTGTGGTGTCTATGCGAACATATGTGTATGGTTTTTAGGATGAGCGTCTGGCAGCGTGCCGGATCCAAATTGAAAATGCTCTTCCGTGTAACGTAAGGCCGATGGTCTAAGTGAGGTACACACAGACTGGTCCGCTACCTTTCACCCCTGCAGGTGTTTAGGAAATCTGATAACCTTGCACCAGGGGTGGCTGTCAAGGAGATAGCGGCTTGGTGACGGAAGAGGGGCCGCCTCATCTCTGAGGGGCCTCATAAGTCGGGGCAGCAGCTAGATGGGGCATCCTTGAGCTGAGCTAGAGAAAAGCCTAGCCCAGAGGGGACGTGGCTTGGACTGACCAGTCGTCCAAGCCTCAGACATTGGCAACGTATTGGTGGCAGCGAGAGGGCAGAAGTCGTTGTTAGGGACTGTCAGCCCACCGGGGCTCCCCACGAATTTCAAAATGGACAGCCTTCCTCTGACATGGGCTGTGGGCTCTCAGTATACACGAGAGGTGTCCCCATACTCCACTTCATCCGGGCCGTGCTTTCTTGGAAATGGGTGCTTACTGAATCCGTGCCCCCCAGGTCCGTGTGGGGGGGCTCAGCTCATTACACGGGGTACCCTTTCCCCGCCTCCAAATCCTCTGGGAGTATGACCTGCCTTGGCCATGGATTCTTCCAGCTTCTGACCGGTCCTTTCCGCCGATGAAAGTGTTTCCTGTTACCAGGCTCTGTGTGGTGCTTTAATGTGTGTATGTACATTTTTTGAAAAAGTATTTCAGAAAGTGTGACAACCAACTAGGTATTAAACAGGCTACCTCTTCCTGTCCAAAGCTTTTAGCGCTGCCTCTGTGCCTTCTAGCCCCTCGCTCCCCCACAACTCAAAACCACCCACAGACGTGGATCGAGTGTCTCTTAGCGCCGGGCCCTGTGCTGGTGTGAAAATGCTGTAGTCACAGCGGGGCCGGAAGTCCTTGCCCTGCTCAAGCTCATCCTCTGGTGGAAAAGACAAACGTTAAGTGGCTGTGAATATCAACTAAGTAGGCCTGTACAGAGCCTGGCCGCAGAGGTGAAAGGACAGATGTGCTAGTGGGTGTCAGAGAGACCGGGCCCGGCGTGGGGAGCGCGGGTGGCTTTGCCGGAGACGTGAGTGTGAGCCGACGTGTGAAGAACGTGCCCGCAGTGCTAAGCCGACAGGGTGGTGGGGAGTGTGCCTGAGGGCTCTGAGACACAGGAAGCCCTGGTGAGGTTCCACGGCGTGACTGTGGCGGCACTGAGGCAGCACCACGGCGTTCTAAGTGGGAAGTCTATTTTTAGACGCTCTCTCTGGCATCCAACTGAGGAATGGATGGAGCGGAGAAGCGAGTCAGGAGAAAAGGTGGTAGCCAAGATTAGGCTGACGAGGGGAAGGGAACAGATTTCAGATTTGCAGGAGATGGAACCGGAGTCGGTGCTACTGGATGTGGGTCGGTACCTCCTAACGGTTCCTTCACTCTTTTTAAAACATCCCCTGCCAGCGCGTTCCCTGGTTAGTGGTCACCAGGTCACACATGAGCACACAGAGCTAAGATCATTCGGATTAGGTTACTGGCGTCTGTGTGGGGGTCCGCGAGACCGCCCTTAGGCTCAGGGATCCACCAGAGGACCCCCAGGAGCCAGAAAAACTTTTATCTTCACAGTTACGGTTTATTACAGCAAAAGGTTACAGATTAAAATCAGAGGATAAGAACCCACAGGGCGGAGTCCAGGAAAAACCGGGCAGAAGCCCCCAGGTGTCCCCTCCCTGCGGAGTCACACAGGTGTGCTTCATCCTCACAGCTGCCACGTGTGACGGCACGTGCCAAGGGTTGTCAAGGGGAGGCTGACCGGAGCCTTGGGGCCCAGGGTGTGTCCTGGGGACCAGTCACGTACACACAGAGTATACCCGCCACGACCGTAGTTCTCCTGCCCCCAGAGCAAAAACAGGTAATTCCCATACCTCAAGTCGTTGGCATAAAGCATCCGAGCCAGCCCAGGCCCCAGGCGTGCAAAACCCTTGATCAGGCAGACGATTCCAAGGGTTCAGAGCTCATCTCCCAGAAGCTGGGCAAGGGCCAGTCCTCAGGAGACTGGGCCCTCCCTGCAGCATGGGAGCCACAGGAGCCTGCTGGAATGTGGGAGAAGAAGGCACCTGAGTGGGTGAGTTTTCACACTCCAGGCTGCCTCTTGTTTAATACATCGGGGAGCCTCATCTAGAAGAGAGTACTTTCAGTAGGTTGTGGCAAGGTACCGGGGACCCCCTGCTATTCCTGTGAGCCTCCATCTCAGAGGGCTCGGTGACACGATGTGGGTAAGCCAGGCACATACTGAAAGCCATCTGGCAGAATCCGGAATACGGACTGTCCCCTACATTTCCGTCTACACGATCGTTTCCATATCAGGTTTTAATGAAATTTTATCTATGGTCCGGCTTAATCTCCTCACTTTCAATGGTGATTGTCTACTTATTAGCAGTTAGATCTTCCCGTATTACAAAGCAATCAGAAAGTTATACCGTCTAGAGTCTCAAGATATTTACTTTCCCAGAAAACTTGGGGAATCTGAGATGTGTTTGTTTTGAAAAAGAAAATATATACGAGGTGTGGTGCGGAAAGACCATTTGCACTGAGCCCGCACCGAGAAATTTAATGTGAGAGAAAGACAATGTGCTTTTGCCAGGACCTCCGTGGGTGATGTTGTAAGAATAGAAGCGGTGCTGCTATTTAAAACAACCAGAAAGGAATGAATCTGGCAAACTGGCAGTGAACGGATGGCTTGTCCGGGCAAGATCAGTGGGTTACTAATCACAAGAGAGGGGAAAAAAAAAGCACTCCTAAGTATTGATAATAAAATGCTCCCCAGGTTGAAAAATTGGCTGTAACATTCCGAGCAGCCCTAGTTTGGAGAGGTCACTGCTTTGCAGAGGCAGGGGTAAGGTTATTTGAATAGCTCGTGATCCCAGGGTGAGTTAGCATGAAGGCCAGAATACATCCCCATTGGAAGAGACTTCTAGATCAGCACCCCCTCCCTGCATGTTCACGTTATACAGCTATTCAGATATCATTAAAGATGTTAAAGTAAAAAGAAGAAACCTCAGTACTTTAGATTACATGGGAATAGAAATCTGCACTTGGAATTATTTTCTGTCTGTCGTATGGAACAACTTGGGTAATCATGCTAAATGTTGAATATAAAGAAGTGAATATTTAGAATTATGGCAGATTTCTGTTTATTTGAGGGAGACTTATTATTTTCCTCACAATCCAGGCTTCATTTCAGGAGCTTATTTTTTCTCAGATTCAATTTGCACTTGCCGTACAACATTTCATGGTAAACTAGCTGTTTTTACAGAACAATAGTAATTGAAACCCTTGTGGAATCATTTGAAAGCAACTCTCCAGTGTTTTAGCATTATCATGGATAATTAGGGGATGAGCTTACCACATTCTAAGAAAAGTACAGTTATAATAGCAGCTAACATTTTATAATGCTTATTACCTGTCAGGCGCTCTTCTGATTACCTGACATATAATGGGTAATCCTCCTAACATGCCTCTTTTAAGGTAGGTTTTATTACTGTCCCCATTTTACAGATGAGATTGAGGCACAGAGCCATTAAACTACTTGCCTAAGACCGCACGGCCAGTGAGTGGTTTCAGAAACACAAAACACGGGTTCATACACTGATCCCACTATGCCTGCTATACAGCGGCTCACAGACTACAAATTAATCAGAAAACTGGGATGCCCCCATGTGTGATGTGTAGCTTAGCCGGTGAAGTAAGTGGAAATAAAGAGAAAAAAAATCCCTAATATTAATCCCAAATGTTAAAGAAGAAGTCGAAGACCAATAATTTTTCTGAATAGTTTGCCCTTTGTCCTCAACTAGAGTCTAGTTGAGGTATCATGGAGCAGTAATGAGTGGCTGTCAGGAATGAGCGGGGCCACACTTGACACTGGTTTTGAGAGTCAGGAGGAGAAATGGAACTGGTACTGTGGCCGCCTCCTGGCAGGATCTATCTATAAATGCTGTACTAATAATAACTTTGTATATTGCTTCAAAGGGTGTAGAATTTAAAATTGTGATTTCTGTTCTTTGGTGGTGTCTTATAGGGGTCACCCTGTCTTAAAACATCATTTATCCAGAGCTGGTTGTAAAATTGGTCCATCTGGTTTTATTTCCTTCCATTGGAAAATCTTTGCTGTTCCAGCCCTTCCTGAAATTATCAGTGGGCACTGAATATCCCCCTTCTGTTTGTTTCACCATAAGCTGAGCTCTGTGACCGCCCTTGGTCAGTTTCACTGTTGTTTCACGCTTGCTCTGTTTCCTTGACTCCTTTTCCAGCCTTACGAGGGAAGAGACCCAGCCTCGTACACCCTTTCTGCCGTTCCCAGCACTAGTCAGACACATAGCACTTGCTGGCTCATGAATTGACTATAACAGACTTGACTGGTTCTGAAAAATAAGACTGTGGCAAACCTGGCCCGTCTTTCTTTGGTCATTGAGGATGTCGTCATTGTCATGATCGTACTTCCCGACCGCAAATCTTAGTTAGGATAGTACGGTCCTGTTCATCTACCAGCTGTGAGATCCTGAGCTACCTTGAAGACAGGAATTATTGTGTAAGCATATTTCTATCCGAAGCACCCAGCACAGCAGGTAGGAAGGAGCACTCTGGAAAGGTTTTTCAGCAAACGCACGAGCGAATGAATCCGTGCTGCTCTGTTGCGTCACCCAAGATGTTGATGTTTGTGTTGAAATCTCTGTTGGAAATTCGTATTACTCTGGATTCTCTTGTAAAATTGAAAGGGTTCAATGGGGCCCCCCGCCTGTTACTTTAAATCATAGTTGTATCATCTGTGCTTTCATTTTCTTAATCACTGATTTTTAACGATGTCTACCTATGATTGACTCTGCAAGTATTTGGACTATAAATGGTTTGAATTAGTTTTAATGCTCAGTAACACGTTCGCACATTTTTATAAAAAGTCTCCTTCTCTCTGTGGCATTTTTTACGTGCTTATTTCTTTTTTTTTTTTAATTTTTAATGTTTATTTATTTTTGAGAGAAAGAGACAGAGTGTAAGTGGGGGGAGGGGAAGAGAGAGAGGGAGACGCAGAATCCAAAGCAGGCTCCAGGCTCTGAGCTGTCAGCACAGAGCAAGACACGGGGCCTGAACTCGACAACCGCGAGATCGTGACCTGAGCTGAAGTTGGACACTTAACAGACTGAGCCACCCAGGTGCCCCTACGTGCGTATTTCATGTCTCAAAGCGCTTGAAGGAGGCACAGAATGGAAGATAAAACAACAGCTTTTGTAACTCCAGAAGATCAGAAGTAGAACCCAACCAAGAAACTCTTTTCTCCTTCCTTTGCCCGTCCCTCGTCCGTGTGTATTTACTGTGCCTGCGGCTCTCACGTGTTTCTTGTGTTCTCTCTGCCACTGTAGTCGCGCAGATCGTTTTCTATCTTATAACGTATGAAAGTCTAAAATCTGGAATTTTGAAGTTAGTTGAAAAAAATGTTTAAAATATCTTCCACTCCAGGGAGAAGGCGAGCATGGTTGTCCCTGAAGGGAGAGAAGGGAGAGATGAGGGGAACCTGGATCTGGTGAGAGGCTCCCTGTCCGCAGGCACGTCCACCGACACTCGTAAAGCAGGTGAGTCCTGCCCTTTGCCAGGCACTCCCATCGCCTTAAAGGGGGCTGTGGGGTTCCAGACTGTCTCCACAGAGGTGAGGTTCTCAGCAACTTCGTACAGATGGCTGCCTGCTCCCATACCCAGTGCCCACGCTGCCATTCGCTAACCACGGGTCCCTCCCAGGCCGTGGCTGGGCTCATCTGTCAAATAAGTGGGCTGTGTTAGACACCCCAGCCTTGGAATCCGTCACACCGCCAGCGGTGCTCGTAAATGTCATGGGCTGAGGTCCAGAATGCACTTACACAAAGAAACCTTTGTTTCTTGTGTGTAAGTAGCACGTAGGTTCTGTTCTTTACCCAGAGAAGCCGGTGTAACTCACAGGTAGGCAGCACTGTGTCCGCGTGTGGCTCCTTGGCCCGTCTCCAGAACCCAGGCGTGCGGCGCCCTCATCGCGGTCTGCACTGTGGCGTGCCAGCAAGACCTGCCGAATTCCGAGTGCCCGTGTGACCCAGGAACAACCCCGCCCCCCTCCCCAAGTCCCTGTTTCCCCCTGGTGGCAGCGGCTGTCTGCCAGGTGGTGTGAGGAAAGCAATGCGACGGAGTTGACTTATTAGCGTCCGGAGGCGGCTGGTTAGAGCGGCGGCCTCCAGACTTCGGTGTCTGCGGGAATAGTCTCAGAGGCTGTCGAAGCTGCGGGTCCATGATAACTCTGACTAAGTGGGTCTGGACCAGGGTCAGCATCTCAGGGCCTCCTTATGGGAATGGTCCTGGGACCCTACTTGGGAAACCTGGCCTCAGAGCATTTATGTCTTTTTTGAAGAAGATTCTTGTTAACTCAGGTTGGTGACATTTCATGCAGAGCTCCCGAAGATCAGGCCCTGTGAAGGAAACGAGATTTGAGCATGTGTAGACGCCACGCAGGACGCTGTTGACAGAAGTCGTCCTTCTGAGTTCAGTCCTCCAGTCCCTCGTATTCGTGTCCTCCAGCTGCTTGCCAGAAATCCAGTGGCTTGAAATAATACACATTTTTAAAAATATTTATTTATTTTTGAGGGAGAGACAGAGCACGAGTGGGTAAGGGGAAGAGAGGGAGGGAGACACAGAATCCAAAGCAGGCTCCAGGCTCCGAGCTGTCAGCACAGAGCCCGACACAGGGCTTGAACCCACAAACCATGAGATCATGACCTGAGCTGAAGTCAGGCACTTAACTAACTGAGCCCCCCAGGTGCCCCCGCACATCTATATTTATTATCTTAACGATTATTTTCTTAAAATTCCAGAGTCCAAATGGGTTTCACTGGGCTAAAACCAAGGTGTAGGCTGGCTGTGCTCCCCCGGGAGGCTCCAGGGGAGACCCCGTCTCTGCGCCCTTCCCACTCTCTGGAGCACCTGTACTCCTTGGCTCCTGGCCCTTCCTCCACCTTCAAAGACAGTGCCTCTGACTCTGACCTTCCTGCGTCCCTGTTTCACTTGTAAGGACTCTTCAGGTGCTCCTGGATAATCCAGAATAATCTCCCAATGTTGAGACCCTTAAATTAATCATATTTGCATATGTCCCCTTTATCACGTAAGGCAATATATTTACAGATTCCCAGGATTCAGACGCGGGCATCTTAAAGGGGCCACTGTTTTGCCTGCAGCAGCCTCTGGCCCTCCCGAGTGTAGTCCTTGAGCTAGCGTCCTTAGCACCACCTGCGATCTCATTAGAAACGCAGAGTCTTGGGCCCTACCCTGGACCCACTGAATACAGAGCCGCCTTTAACTTGCTCCCAGGCTGTTTCTGTGCACATTCGAGTATGAGTTCTGATCCACGGCTTCTGGTTTTTCCCAGCTTCTTCCATTTTCCCCACCTCCGGACTCACTGGTATGAGCACTAACGGCTCCAAAGTCTCTCACAGCAGCTTATGAAGCAGTTTACTCAACAAGCCTTTTCAGGCAGCCAGCACGTGCTGGGTAGGAATTAGGAGTAGAGTGCGGCCGTGTGCCCCCATCAGGGGCCACTTGTAGAGGGGGCGGCAGAGGGAAGGCAACAGGGATGCTGGTGTTCAAGAGTCATCATGACTTTTCCGATTAGCTCTGTTGAGTTTAAGAGAAAATTTCCCTTTAAGACCCTGTAAACAGACCTTTCTGAAAATACAGAAAGATGAGGAATAAACACGAGGTATTATATTACGGTGCATCTGAGGTCAGCAACAGAAACCCAGATTTTAACCTTTAATTATTCCAGTCTATCTTTGAGAGTTTGTCCTCAGTGACATCACCTAACGTGCCACCTTCTCCTAACAGGTGGCCAGGAACAGAACGGCACGCAGCAAAGCATAGTTGTGGACATGCGTGAATTCCGCAGCGAACTCCCGTCTTTGATCCACCGTCGGGGCATCGACATTGAACCAGTGACTCTGGAGGTCGGAGACTACATTCTGACCCCAGAAATGTGCGTGGAGCGCAAAAGCATCAGTGATTTGATTGGCTCTTTGAACAACGGCCGCCTCTACGGCCAGTGTATCTCCATGTCCCGCTACTACAAGCGCCCGGTGCTCCTGATTGAGTTTGACCCCAGCAAGTCCTTCTCGCTCACGTCCCGAGGCGCCTTCCACCAGGAGATCTCCAGCAGTGACATCAGTTCCAAACTCACCCTCCTCACGCTTCACTTCCCCAGACTCCGGATCCTCTGGTGCCCCTCGCCCCACGCCACCGCCGAGTTGTTCGAGGAGCTGAAACAGAACAAGCCACAGCCCGATGCGGCCACGGCCATGGCCGTCACGGCAGATTCGGAAACCCTCCCAGAGTCAGAGAAGTATAATCCTGGCCCCCAAGACTTCTTGTTAAAAATGCCGGGGGTCAATGCCAAAAACTGTCGCGCCTTGATGCACCACGTCACGAACATCGCGGAGCTAGCAAGCCTGTCCCAAGACGAGCTGGCAGGTGTCCTGGGCAATGCCTCGAACGCGAAACAGCTCTATGACTTCATCCACACCCCTTATGCCGAGGTTGTGTCGAAAGGTAAAATGAGGAAATGAACAAGGGTGGCCATTGTCTTACCCGTGGCTGAGCTTTCCATTCCAGCCACCCTGTGCCAGAATGAATAGGTTGCGATGAATTCACTCTCTTTCAGCACCCAACGACCGTGCGGTCCGCTTCCGGGGTCAGTGGGCCAGGAGCCGAGGCTCCCCTCTGGACTTTGCATTTAGGTGCTGGTTCTAACTTGCCCGTGCCTGCCTCCCTCCCTGTGCTGTCTGTTGGGGCCAGACTCCGCATGTCCTGCCCTTCAGTCAGGTGTCAGAATCCAGTGAGGCGCCTCTGGGGGGTTACAAGAGGCCGTTTGTAACACAAGCAGCAATTCGTGTTTCCTACACAGGCCAACAAGTCACACTACCAAGTTCCTGCCCTCTTCAAGATGGGCCCCGGAACACCGGGAAGGAACCTTGCCTGCCATTCGTCACCAGTTCTCCCCATATTTCCCTCTGATACGTGCTTCCACCTTTCAGCCTCTAAGAAAAACCCAGGGGGACTTCCTCGTACTCACGTGAGATGGAAGACGGCCACGTCTGAAACTAGCTGGTTCATTCCTCATCCCTTGAATATTGTAACACACACCACAACTCGACTGTGCAAAGCCAGTAGTTTTTAAACATGAAATGAATTGTTACCTGTCTCCAGAATTGGGTGGTGTAGGTGATGGAGTCCTGAGGACACTCAGGACTCCTGAGATGTTGTGCAGTCATCGCCCCTAAATCTCAGAGATCTCTGAGCCCAAATGGCTGGTTAGAGTCTCTTAAGACTTCCTCTTTCCCCCAAGCCTCCCTTCATATGCCCTGAGACCACCAGTGCCAGATCCTCTCCACATGTAAGCTCACGTGAGCTTACGTAAGGGGCGTAAGCTCACCCTCTTCCCTCTCCGTGTCCCTGGGCCAGTGTGCTTGCTTGTGTCTGTGTGAAGACCCACGTACAAGCAAATGAGTGGCCCACCAAGTCTTTAAGATTTGGTTTTCCTTCTTGGAGTGGAGATCAAGGAATTATGAGTAAATGAAAGATCAGCACATAGAATATGTAAGAGTTTTAGAGAAGTATTTACATGCTTAAAAACTCAACAAAACCATCTCCTTCTCAAACCTTCCTGTTGGGTTAGGTTAGCTTTTTACTGAAGTGAACATACAGGACATTCGTAGCCCCTCTGTGCAGTTTTTAAACTTTTCTATTTCAACATTACTAACTTAGGTATTATTCACACATCTAGTAACGAGGAGTCAATCTTCTACCTCAAGAGCTGATGAGGATATAAACATCCATGCCACCAGCCATACCGCACAGTTTCACGTTTTCAGTGTTGGCCATGTTTTTGTTTGTCACGGTGTTTGAACTCCCAGTAGACACTGGGCCACGTAACACTGAGTGGTCTTCACCTCCACAGGCGTTCTTTCCACCTACCTGCAAGCTGAACCACTCACATTGACATCTTGATCTCTCCGTACGTTAATGTGTTAATACTGTTAAAGTAGACGTGGATTTCCAACTCTGTGCAAGGGTGGCACAAGAATGAATTGAGGGATATCAAGGACCCGTATTGTTACATGGAACTGTATGGTGATCTGAGGAATGGAGAAGAAGACAGGAAACAAAAATTAGTTTAAGGTAGAATATATAGTTGGGCTACTCATTTTTTTCCCCTGCGTTAAAAAATACACCCTTGAGGGGTGCCTGAGTGGCTCAGGTGGTTAAGCCACCAACTTTGGCTCAGGTCATGATCTCACAGTTCATGGGTTCGAGCCCTGCGTCAGGCTCTGGGCTGACGGCCCAGAGCCTGGAGCCTGCATCACATTCTGTCTCCCCCTCTCTGTCTGCCCCTTCCCTGCTTGTGGTCCGTCTCTCTCTCTCTCTCTCTCTCTCTCTCAAAAGTAAATTAACATTAAAAGAAATATACACCCTTGAGAATAGAAAACAAAATGTTGGGAACATTATGTATTTTTTAAGGAGTCCAGTCAGAGTTAAAAGTATATTAAAATAGACATCTCGCCCCAAATGGAAATGGCTATTAACGATTTTTCTTCGCCCAGCCCTAGCCCTTCTGCTTGTGGCATATGAAATCGCTATTTTTGTTTTCTTCTTGTGTAATCCCACCTGCCTTATACTGTTCTTCCATTACATAAAAGGCAAATCCAAACATAGCACAGTTTTTGATACGGGTTTCCGTCCAATAGAAGTCTTCAGAAACAAGCCCTAGTCCTGAAGCTACCATTTTAAACAGCCCTTGTTATCTGGTACGGCATAGATAACAGTCTTAATTGTATTTAGAGTGCCTGTGTCTCCTGGCTCTCAGATTGTTATTTGCTGTTGGATGAACTGGACCCTTGAAGACAGGCGTGCTGTGTCATGTGTATTTGATTTATGGATGATAGTTTCTAATGAACTCAAAAGTGCTCATTATGGATGCAAGGCTCTCTGGCCCCTTCCCTTCCCCTGAGGAAATACATTTTAATGCGCGTCTAGTTGTGGGAAACCTTCAGTACAGTCATCGTGTGTTCCCTCTTACCACATTTATCACAAAAATGCCCTCTGACACATTTGTACAACCTAAGGATCTTGGGCCAAGGGACTAATGCATGAATTTGTGAAATTAACGTATCGCTTTATTTTCCAGCATCATATTGTCACCTTTGCCTTTTTTTCTTTTGAAATAGTAAATATCCAGTTTATGTATGAACTCACGCTTAGCACTTTTCAAAACCTTTTTTTAAAAACCCAAGATCAGCATTATTCTATTTTACAAGTTTTTTGCATAAAAAGTCAGCGTGGGGCGCCTGAGTGGCTCAGTCGGTTGAGCGTCAGACTTCGGCTCGGGTCATGACTCATGGCTTGTGGGTTTGAGCCCTGTATTGGGCTCTGTGCTGGCAGCTCAGAGCCTGGAGCCTGCTTTGGATTCTGTCTCCATCTCTGTCCCTCTCTACCTCGTGCTCTCTCTCTTTCTCTCTCTCTCAAATATAAATAAATATTTAAAAAAATCTTTAGAAACAAAAAATGAAATAAAATATGAAAAAAATTAAAAACCAGCACATATGAAATAGGAGAGAAAGCACTCTTGATGTTGTTTGCTTTAATCATAGTGCTTCTTGATATTTTTTAACAATTATGCATGAAGAGATGATTTTTAATAGCGGCCATAAAGAATATTCTCTCGGCAAGAAGTCCCCACTCCTTTGGTCTGAGGCTTAGGAGTCCGTGTGTCCCTGTATGTTTGAGTACGTCCAGAAGGCAGCTTCCCAGCGCGTGAGGGACTGAAAATAATTGTCCCATTCAGCAACTGATCGGGACACAGAGGGTTAAGTCTCGATTTGGTTGTGTTGAGATAACGGAGTACAGAATTAATAAATGGCCTCTGGCAAGAAAGCGAACCCTGAAGTCAGTTCGAAGACGTGGGTGGGGTCAGAGAGGCAGACTGTTACTAGTCTTTGCTTTTGTTTTTCAAGCATAATTTGATTTTCTTCTGGCTCAGAAAACTTCTTTAGGGAAATTCTCCTCTCTTTTGTGTTCGGTTTAGCCCAGAAACATCCTCCTAAAACCCAGCAGTTTAGAAGAAGTTATTTTCACAGTCTCGAATACTTTAAAATGTATCCAGACTTCAACACCCGGGTTGTCATTTTTCTTCATTATTTTGCTTTCTATTTTGGTTTATTGCTACGTCCTGCCCGGTGCTGAACTTCTGTACTTAACCGCCTTTATCCACAGGTTTTTAGTGGGCCACACCCCTGCTGTTGGTTTTTTATTTAACTTTAAGGGTATGTAAACCAACATTTGGATGGAAGGGAGACATAACTGATTCATATCAATTTGTAACAAGAGGTGTGTGTGTGTGTGTGTGTGTGTGTGTGCGTGCGCGTGTGCGTGTGTGTGTTTAATAAAATGTGTATTTATTCCGTGTTTTCCTCAGCATTCTGTGGGCAAAATAAAAATAGCAACGTATAGTGAAAGGACATGTATTCCCAGCGTCGCTCTTACCAACATGTTGGTAACTATCACTGAAAACTAAGAGAATATTTAATGTGCTTTCCTTTTCGTTGTGCACAATAAATGATCACAAGCCCTTGCTTCTGCATTTGACTTGCGTGACAACCCCACTTTCTAAGACTACAGCACATTTTTCTTTTCGTTTATTTTTCCCTTACTGCCTTTTATTTTGTGCGTATTTCCTTAAGTGGGGGGGGTGGGGGGAGACTATTCTCCCGAAAACACTCGTTTTTTGGCGTGTAATGAATACGTGCTAAACACAATGCCTGGAACATGTTAACTCAACAGAGATTAATTTCCTGCTGCCCCTGACTAATATGTCTTTGTTCCTTCAGCATCAGAGTTGAAAGTAAGTTATCATTGCAATACATCTAGAATTTATTGTAACCTCTTACGTTTAATTATTATTTAATTAGCTTACTAATTGGTTCATTTTGATGATTTCGTTTTCTTTTTTAAAAGAATTTTTTTTAAAATGTTGTATTTCTGAGAGAGAGAGACAGCATAAGCAGGACAGGGTCAGAGAGAGAGAGGGAGACACAGAATCTGAAGCAGGCCCCAGACTCTGAGCTGTCATCACAGAGCCCAACGCGGGGCTCAAACCCACGAACTGTGAGATCATGACGTGAGCCAAAGTCAGAAGCTCAACCCACTGAGCCACTCAGGCGCCCCTGATTTCATTGTTTTCGATTCCGCCTTAAAACCTTGAACCTTAAAATCCATTTGTAACAAGGTGTAAGACAGATTATTTCGCAAAATGTTTTAATACTGGACTGAAGACACTGGTGGAATAATTAACCCTTTCTCAGCAGTAGTGATATAATTCACATTTACTGAGCCCTTGTGCATGATCTCCTTTAATTTCCATGACCATGACAAAGGTGCTGTTATTTAAAAACCTCTTTTACAGTGGTCAAACTGAAGAGCAGAGAGGTTAAGTCATTTGCCCTCGGTCACCCAGCAGTAAATGATGGAACCGTGATTTGAACCCAGTCTGACTCCAGAGCCCATGATGAAATGCTGGTGGTGAGTGATGGGGGAAGAGAGGCTTGTGTCCACTTTCAAATAATTACAAATATGTCACAGAAAAAGCAAATTGGTTTGTTAATCGTGCCTCTCTTAGTTAATAGTGTCAAAAGCAAGTATGTAAAATTTGGAAATAGGTCAAAGAGAATACTGAGTACCCTTTCTGTATAAAACCGGATGGCATTGGGCTGCCTGGCTCGCTCAGTCAGTGGAGTATTCCACTCTAGGTCTTGGGGTTGTGAGTTGAAGCTCCATGTTGGGCTCCATGCTGGGCACGAAGCCTACTTAAAGTAAAAAATTAACAAGAGCTGGATGTTATCTAGTAGCATATGCTCCCTGGGGGTTATCTGATTTTCCACGGCTGCGGCTGCATACCTCTGTGTCGCAACTCTATGAGAAGAGAGGTTAGCTTGTAGAAAACCCAACAGCAATACGAGTGATTCCTGTTCACTAGTGTTGCAAGGTTATTGCCTAGTGGGACATGAACCAGTTCTACGTTTATTAGCAACTTCATTTCCGCATTCATTTGACTAGCTACGAATCTCGGGATCTTTAATTTTCTTTTAAATCAGTCTTAACATCTTACTGGTTTCCTCATGCATTGAACCTAATAAAATCTTTGACCTCTGTTGCTATTGTTTCTATTTGTATAAGTCATGTTTCTAGGTTTCTGAAAAAATTATGCTTTGCAAATGGTGTTGCCGACAAGAGCTTCCATATGACGATAAAACCGTATTTCCAGCCTCATTCATCCCAAAATCAAGCTGTGTAAACTAGAAGATGGATAATATACATATGAATACATATACATATGTGTTTAAGAACTGTACTTTGATACGAAGATGTTAATACGACAGACCCTAAGTTGATCAAATATTTAAGAACTATAGACTCATTTTAAGATTCTGGCTTCATGGACCCGTTTCTCTGTTTACAAAAGCTTAACTGAGTATTTCATCTCAGTTCTGTTTCCCTGCAGCCCCTGACTATGAGTGTTCAGGAGACCGATTCATGAATGAGAAAGAAGAGGAATTTGGGGTATTCCCAAGGATCCATTTGCCTGAGAACGGTATTTCTACAGCCAAAGAACAGAGCTCTCCAAGGGCCCGGGAGACAGTAAACAAAATCAGTCCGTGATTTCCACCAAGGGAGTTTCCTGGGATTCACAAAAATACTAAATAGACCGGGTCTAATGAGACGGCGGCTCAGTATGTTTAAGATGATGGTGTTTGGGGACCCTTTCCCAACAGAGTGTGGTGTCAGGGAGAGCATGCCTTTCACTGAGAGATTTGCTTCTCTGTGCAACTTTGTTTCTGGAAGGGCGACGCCTGACCGAAACTTTAGGGCAGTAGATAGTTTAGTGGACTAAGGGAAGCATGACGGGGCAGGTTTGTTTTCGTTTTCGGGGTAAGGCGGTTCCTGCACAGGGCAGAGGGCTGTCTCTGCAATGCGGCCTTGCAGTGAAGGCAAGTCAGAGAAGGAACCCAAGCAAGTAAAGTGATTAAACGCCACAAGAGAAGTCGAAGTGCTTTGGAGGTCAGAGGAAGATGTCGTATCTGGCTGTAGAGATCCGGATGGCCACGGCGACAAGGAAGAGCTCCAGATGAGTCTTGCAGCACAGCTATGGCCTCAGCAGATGCAGGCGGTGCGCGCATGTCCACGTCTGGAGTATTAGCAAAGAAATGGGGAAAGTGGCGGTGTTTGAAAGGTGGAGTCGAGAACAGCAGAGTTGGGGCAATTCGCTGGAGACATATGCTAGGGGTCTCAAGCGCTAGACTTGAGGAGTTCTCATTTTGGCAGGAAAGGAAATGCTCAAATAAGGGAAGGGCGTGAGCAAGTCTGTGTGACAACTACAGCCTGGCAGTAGCGAGTTTGAAATGGCAATATTAATCGAGCACTTCCAGTGTGCCAGATATTTTATGTACTTTACCCCAAGTACGTCCTCACCCCCTGAAGTAGGGATCATCCCTGCTTTGCTGATGAGGCAGCTAAGATTGAGAGAGAAAGGAATTAAAGTCACAGTGGCATAGAAAAGATGGGACTCAAACTCCAAAGCCTCCTTTCCTTCTGCGGCACCTTGCTACGTAGGAGGAAAGACCATTTCAGAAGGCTTTGTAATAACCCAAGCAATATAGAATGACAGCCAGAACTAAGATTGTAGCTTTGGAAATGGAAAGGACAGAAATTGAGGCATCAAAGGGCAGTCTGTGGAATGGCAAAGAAAGTCAATGCCAAGGAGTCTAGCAATAGCCTTTAAGTCTAGGCTCAGAAAACAATGATGCTGTGAACAGACCCAAAGAGTCTGTAGAAGGACCTGATCATGTGGGAAAGAGAGTGAAGTTCAGTTTTAACCAAGTCGATTTCAAGATAGCCGATGGTCAGGCAGACAGTCTCATTTCAGGGTGCAGTTGACGTCTGTGCAGAAGTGAGAGCCGAAGACATCAGATAAACAGTTAACAGAGAGAAGTATGAAAGAGAACATTAGAAAATGCCCCCAGTGTCCACCTGGGTGGCTCAGTCGGTTAAGCGTCTGACTTTGGCTCAGGTCATGATTTCACAGTTCGTGGGTTCGAGCCCCACGTCGGGCTCTGTGCTGACAGCTTAGAGCCTGGAGCCTGTTTCCGATTCTGTGTCTCCCTCTCTCTCTGATCCTCCCCTGCTCACGCTGTCTCTCTCTCTCAGAAATAAATAAAACATTAAAAATTTTTTTTTAAAAAAGAAAAGATAATGCCCCAATCTTGGGGGTGAGAACACAGAGAAGGCAGACTCTTAGAAGATCCTGAATCGCTCACAGCCACCAGAATCTAAAGCAGCAGGGAACTTCAAGGGAGTAGTCCACAGAGTTAGGACTTGGATGCGCTGGTGGCCTCAGACTGTGATGGGAAGTCATCCAGGTGATCCTGGTCAGCGGTTTGAGGGAGCCCAAGGGCACACACCAGACGGGGGTGCGGAAGAGGCCAGAGCACGGTGCGGCTGGAGAAAAAGAGAACAGTGTTGGTGATCAGGAGGAAGGAGCACTGTGGAGCCAAAAAAGCAAGATGGTGGGCGCCTGGGTGGCTCAGTCGGTTGGGCATCCAACTTCAGCTCAAGTCATGATCTCATGGTTCATGAGTTCAAGCCGTATGTCGGGCTCTGTGCTGACAGCCCAGAGCCTGGGAGCCTGCTTCGGATTCTGTGTCTCCCTCTCTCTCTGCCCTTCCCCCACTCATGCTCTGTCTCTCTCTATCTCTCAAAGAATGAATAAATGTTAAAAAAATTAAAAACAAAAAAACAAGGAAGATGCTAGGGAGAGGACAGATGATTAATGGAAGTAAAAGTCACTGTTGGAGGTCCTGAGGGTGGAGGGAAACAAGAGTGATTTTATTTTTCTTCCTTTCACAACCACAGAAATTTTTTTGTGCCATTTTGCCTCTCTCTCTCTCTCTTTTTTTTTTTTTTTCAGTTTGAGAGAGAGAGAGCGGTAAAGAGCACAAGCAGGGAAGGGAGAGAGAGAATTGCAAGCACGCTCCATGCTCAGCACAGAGCCCCACACAGGGCTCAGTCCCAGGATCCTGGGATCATGACCTGAGCCAAAATCAAGAGTCAGACGCTGAACTGCCTGAGCTGCCCAGGCACCCCTGATCTGCTTCTCCTTAAAACTTAACATTTATAGTACCATATACCCCCAACTTGGAACGGAACCGTCAAGCCACAAGAAGTAACAAGGAGCCCTTTTGGGAAACCTTCAATTTTAACAACAACCGCTGCTGTTTGGCACTGAGGTCGGCTTGTGTTTAAACTGGAGGGGGAATGGCCTAGAACCCCCTCCATTTGTAACCCGGCTGGAGAGCTTTATTATTATTTAAGGCATCCCTTGCAGTGATTTATGAAACCAAAATGTATGCTGGCTAGTGTCATCTGAAAACAAAGTGGATGCTCACCAGCTCCCACCAGCCAATCCTGAGACTTGGGAAGGATTTTTATTTTGGTCGCGCTGAGCTTACTGTAACTGGGGCGGCTGAGTTGCTATGGTGATTTCTTCCCCAAACAGAGTGCTTTGCCGCAATACATGGAAACAGCAGATAAATCGACTTTATGTTGACTCGATCGCGACATTAATTCTCGTTGAAATAATCCCGTGTCCCCCATCAGGACTAGTGCGTAGCAATTTTCAATCAGAGCCAAGGAGGCATCGACTAAAAGAAACTTAGGCTTTCTGAACCTGGGCCTTCCCAATTCATGTGGCTCAAGAGGGCTGGCTCAGGGCCTAGAGTCCGACCATGTGGGGGGGGGTGGGGGCGGGTTGTAGCTGGAAGAAGGTTCATCACTGAAGCAATTATGTGGTTAATTGCTCCTGCATGGGCATAGGCTGAAGGTTGTGACTCACGCCCCGCTCTGTCACTAATAATTGGGGGCTGGGCAGGATGCACAGAAAACGCAGCCGTTCCTTCCCGTTCCTCTTACAAATCTGTAACTAACTAGACTGGTCCTTGGAAGCAAGGCCTCACCTCCGGGCCGCGGCGCTCCCTGTCTCCGCCAGTAGGGGTCCCCATCGAGTCACAGGTCCTGAAACTAGCTTCTCTAGAGTCACTGTATGCTTTAAGCACTACTGCCCTTTGGATGGGGGTGTATCTGCCTCTGATTCTTGCCTAACCATGACATGGGAGAGAAGAAAAGTAGCTGCCTGTTTCCAGCATGACTCATTATAAACAAACGGAGGACAGATTGACTGCCTCTTATCAGGGCCCGAGTATGTGCCCCAGGACTGAGGGTGAGTCACACTGGAAGTCGCAAGTCTTTTGTTGGTGGAAGGGATTTTTTTTCCCTTGCGGAAGAGGTGGATTTGGGGGGCTGCTGTTGATTTCTTAAATACAATCAGTGACCCCCACACAGTAAGCCCTGGGCTTCTAGGTGAGGTCAAATGCCTCACCCCCCCAAAACAAAAAAGCTTTCAAATAAACTTGGCCGCCTGCACAAGGAAACCCACTTGCAGCTGACGGAAGCATCTGCAATCTGGCCGCGGTGGTTTCACAGCATACACATCTGCCAATAAATCATCAAAGCGTGTGCACCTTCAGTATGTGCAGTTCATAGTATGTGAATTACACCTCAGAGACTTTTTTAAGTTTTATTTTTTATTTATTTATTTTGAGAGAGAGAGGAAGAGAGAAAATGTGCACCAGCAGGGGAGGGGCAGAAAGAGAGGGAGAGAGAGAGAATTCCAAGCAGGCTCTGTGCTGTCAGCCCAGAACCCTACATGGGGCTCGATCCCAGGAACCTTGAGATTATGACCTGAGCTGAAACCGAAAGTCGGAGGCTCAACCGACTGAACCCCCCCAGGTGCCCCCTCATTGCGAAGATTTTTAAGAAGAAATGCAGTGAGGGGCGCCTGGGTGGCCTAGTCGGTTAAGCGTCCGACTTTGCTTAGGTCATGATCTCGCGGTTCGTGGGTTTGGGCCCCGCGTCGGGCTCTGTGCTGACTGCCAGCTCAGAGCCTGGAGCCTGTTTCAGTCTGTGACTCCCTCTCTCTCTGACCCTCCCCTGCTCACGCTGTCTCTCTCTCTCTCTCTCCTAGAAATAAATGAAACATTAAAAAAAAAAAAAGAAATGCAGTGAACAAGTTAGTGGGGGGTGGGGCGGAAAACCTGGCCAACCCGTTTTTATTGTGAATTCTCATGAAGCTGCCTGCACACCCCCCTCCCTCCCCTATCTGTACCGTTCTGTGGCATTGTATTTGGGCACAAACCCAGACAGAGTGCGCGCACCCCTGAAGGGAACATGAAGTCCTAGCACCTCGTGCCCATAGGCTGATCCCAACCCTCAGAATGCGTGTTGGGAGGCAAGTTATTTATTTCTCCCGAAGGAAGGCAGTAGGGACAGGTAAAGCACATGCTGGCGACAAATTTGGAGTCAGGGCAGACGGTGGGAGCAAAAGGGGAAAGAAGCACCTCGATGGACCTGGCCCTGATGCCTCCCCGGCAGCCCGGAGAACGCGGCAGGCTGTTTACGCCCCGGGTGCCTTCATATTTCAGCCCATGCAAGTCAGGTCAGGCCGGTGTCGGGAGCTCCGAGGCCGGGCTGTGCTGACAGATCCTACGCACGTGATTGACCTAACACTTGGCCGCCAGCGCACGAGTGAATTCAGGGGGAAATGAACATGTATGTGCTTAGAAGGTGGAAAAGAGCCAAGAAGCTGGGCGGGTGGGGGGAAGCCACAGAAAGCAGCCAGCAGAGGAGGGGTGACCCAGACATAAAAGCCAAGGACCTCAGTTAGGAAAAGAGGGACACGTGTTCGTTTGCAGACTCGCTGATGAATTTCTTCCGAAAAGCAACTGACATTTTTCTCCTTTCAGAGACTGTGCTCTCAAGCGGGCAGGAAAAGTGACTCGTCTTCTTGCAAATACCTGCTTCGGACTGCTGAACCTTAGGGAAAAGGCCTTACCTATTTCTTCCCTGTTTCCGTATGTCTGTGCCTGCCGCTGTCTTTGGGTGAAGAAATTCAGTGTACACATCAAAGGTGGCGGCGGGAGATCTGGCTGTCACCTTTAACGAAAGGGGTTGTTAATGTAGGAGGAATTTGTCTTAATTTCCTACTCTCTCAGTCAGTCACTGTCGCTAAATGTGTGTGTGAGAGACTGTGTGTGGGGGGAGAGGTGTGTGTGTGTGTGTGTGTGCGCGAGATTATTTGAGCATGCGTGCGGGGGTCGTGGGTGGTGGACGGGTATATGTGTGTTATTTACTGACCCCCTGGATTCTGTGTATACTTTAAAGGTACATCCTTGCCCACACCAGCTGATCTCACATATAATGGCTGTTGTGTGTCCTTAATCTCCAAAGGCAGAACCAAATTGCAACGATTATTTTGAAATAAAATACCTTTTTAGATCTTTTGTTTTGTGTTGTTTTGTGTTGCTCTATAAATGCAACCTGTAGGAAGAACATTTCACTCAACAGCTGTTTTCTCTTGAAATCCGGGTCTTCCACATTATGGTTTGGAAAACTGGGCCGGTTCCCTCCGCAAACGTTCACGAAGTGCCTACTCTGTGCCAGGAAAATGCACGTGACCCATAGGCTGGAGCTACAGGGCGCTTTTGTCCCAGGCTTAGAGTCCGAAAAGCAGAGCCAGGTTTTGTATTTGCGACAATGGAATGATGGGAAAGTATTACTTATATTTAAAAAAACAAAAGCAAAAACAAAAAACCACCACTCATTGCCTGGAAATGACCGAACCTTCAAAGCGCTGTGATATGCATTACCGAGTTCTGGGCTGCGACGAACACAGCTTCCAGAAGTGGTAAGACTATACGTCATGGCACGTTGCCAGGCAAAGGCCTTATTTCACATTTAATGCCTTGTAGGAATGAGATAGTGTGAGACGGGCCTTTCGAGCAGACGAGAGAGTTTAACCGTCTTAAAAAGCCAAGCATCCCAACGTCTTCCTTGCTTGGGACCTTCTGGCTAGTCACTGGGGTCGCTGAGTGGTGCCAGAGGTACTTTTGAAATGGGAGAGAATTGTTACAAAAGGAAAGACAGTCTCCAGGTAGGTCTGTTTAGCGTTTTACTCCTTAGGGCCGTTTAGAAGATACCTTGGTAACGTGCCTTTTAGTAGCTGCTCCCAACCTTCTCTCTGTCCCTTCCAAAGGCATCTTCAGTCTGTCGTCCCAACCCAAGCTTTCTGGGATTCCTCTAATTAATAATCTTGTTTCTCTTACCACAGTCTAACTTTTGTTTAAAATAACTAACTTTTGTTGTTGTTCTTTTCTTAATTGGATTCTCGGTACACGGAATCGGAGTGATCATGATCTTGGTTTATGAACAACATTCACCACCGATCCATGCACCACTTGCTTTGATTTAGACTCTTATTTTTAATGTTTATTTTTGAGAGAAAGAGACGGAGTGTGAGCGGGAGAGGGGCAGAGAGAGAGACACACACACACACAGAATCAGAAACTGGCTCCAGGCTCTGAGCTGTCAGCACAGAGCCTGATGTGGGGCTCGAACTCATGAGTGGTGAGATCATGACCTAAGCTGAAGTCGGACGCTTAACCGACTGAGCCACCCAGGCTTCCTGATTATTACTTTCGATAATGCAGAAAAGTACTCATGAAGCTCCCATTCCTCGTGCAAAACACTAGAGCTTTGATGAGAAGATTATAACCTACGTCTAACCCTATAGGTCCCCTCTCCCAAGCCTATGACCTGCTCCTCCGAAACCAGAATGACCCTTCATCCTGATTTCTGTGTTCAGTATTCCCTTGCTTTTTAAAAATTTAGTCTCATTGCTTCTTATGTGTATTATATGTATTCCTAAAAGTCCATAGTGTGTGTATGTGTGGAGATACTGCATAATATGTGACTTGGTATGACGTATGTTGGTAAGATCCAACCTACTGCCGCATGTTACTGTCACTTGTCTCTGTCCTCTCTGTAGTATTGCGTGCTATGAATCTACCCCAGTCAACCCCACCAATCCTCTCGGCACTGGTCGTTGGGACTGCGCACCGATTCTCCGTATTGCAAACAGTTCTTTTATGAACATTCTCGTACCCGGTCTTTCCCGGGTACGAACATTCCTCTTGGGTACATACCTAGGAGCGAAATCACCACGTCGGAAGTGTGTGTATGCTCAGCTTTAGGGCACAGTGTCAAGCTGGGTTCTGAAGTAGTCCATACTTTGCATCCACAATGTGTAGGCCAGTGGATCGGGCCACACCCTCCCTGACACGCTGGACTATTGCTGCTGGAGTGTGTATGAAACAGGACCTCAAAGGGTCCTGACTGGCATTGTCAACTACTATGCCAAGGACCTCTCTCTATGTGATTCGCCAAATATGTCTCGTATCTCCTGAGAAATATCCATGGTTTTTTGCTCATTTTCTTACCATTGTTTGTGCCCTAGTAGTTAAAAGAGCCCTTAATATATTCTCATAGTGTACTTTTGCCTTTGTGCTTCTTGTCACTTTCTTTTTTAATTTCATTTATGTATTTATTTATTTTTAATTTATATCTTTTCACTTTTCTTTAAGATATCTTTGATGAATACAAGTTCTTCAAATAGGGAAATGTATCAGTCTTTTATAACTAATGTTTTTCACTTAAGAAATCCTTTAAGGGTCACCTGGGTGGCTCAGTGGGTCAAGCATCCAACTTTGGCTCAGGTCGTGGTCTCGAGGTTCATGAGTTCGAGCCCCAAGTCAGGGCTTTCTTCTCTCTCTCCCTCTGCCCCTCCCCAACTTGCACTCTGTCTTTCTCTCTCTCAAAATAAATAAATATTAAAAATTTTTTTAAAGAAATCTTTTAAGAAATGGTTTCATAAAACCTTTTCCTCCTGTAATATCTAAAAGCTGTTTATCTGTATTTCATACTCAAAATGCAAAGGCTCTCCCTCCCGGCAGAAGAAGCTGAAAATAGGGGAGGGAAGAAGGAAACAACAGAATCTCAAGAGCGGGTGGTAGTGACCTGTGCCCGGGGAATGGGGGGCAGGCATGGGGTAGCGGAGCCAGCGCCATAACCATGGTCAGCTTTTATGATATTTATTGGTTGTGCGGTATTTCCCTCCAGTTATAAATACACGCGTAATCTCACAAAATCTGGACAATGGAAAAGAAAGAGCATAATCCCATCACTCAGGGCTTTTCCTGTACATTTTCACACACGAGTCTCACACACAATCTCCCACTGTCCTCTTTATCTGGACACCAGTACCCTGAACTCAGCCATTCACCTCCCTTAACCTAGGAGTAACTTCTACCGGTGTTGACCATGACCTTAAAAAAATACAACGAGGGGCGTCTGGGTGGCTCAGTCGGTTCAGCATCAGACTCTTGATTTTGGCTGAGGCCACAATCTCATGATTCGTGAGGCTGAGCCCCGAGTTGGGCTCTGCGCTGACAGCTCAGAGCCTGCTTGGGAATCTCTTTCTTCACTCTCTCTTTGCCCCTCCCCTACTCGCACTCTCTCCCTCTCTCTCAAAATAAATAAACATTAAAAAATACAATGAACTTCTGCTAAAGAAATTATACTTAGAATCTTGTGCAGTTATTAGAAAATAAGCATAGGCAAAATGACATCTAATGTGACAAGCCAGAATTATGATTTCTAACATTTTTATGTGTATTATAGACTTTTTTTCTCTCTTTCCTTATATATGTATCATATTCCATTTAAGACGGAATCTTCCTGAAGATGCTATTTTGTAAGTTTTTTGAGGGGATAGGAGTTGGTTTTTGGCCTAGCATTGTATCCCATTTTTCCAGTGTAAGAAACATTTTTCTACACCATGATCTGAGGGGTACAGAGTATCTCCTTTTGTGGGTAAAATCTAGAATATTCACCAAGTGTGCCTCACAGCCACCAACCAGTCCAAACAGATGCTGGCTAGGGCTCCCTCTCATACGCGTCTTTCAGCCTTGGGTTTTATTAAATCAGTTCCATACTGTTGACCCTTACATTTCCAATTTCTCGCTATTAGAAGCAATGATGAAATGAGCGTCTTTTAATTACACTAAACCTTTGCACACACCCATGACCACATTCTCAGGGTAAATTCTGAAAGTGGGAATTCCTAATGAGTAAGAACATGTTTTCACTTTATGATACTTGCTGCTGAATTGCTCTCCAAAAAGGTTTTATCCACTTATATTCACATTAGCAGAATATAAGACAACCTCTCCTGCCACACCCTCACTAAGAATAGTATTGTTGTGTCTTTTATCATCAGCATGCCAAGTTCAAGTGCCATTTCACTACTGTGTATTTCTTCAGTTATGATGAGTTTCAGCTTTTCATGTTTTCTGGCTATTTACTCTTGAGTATGTATTTGTGTGTGTGTGTGTGTGTGTGTCTGTCTGTCTGTGGTGTGAACGGCCGGTTGGTGTCAATTCACATTTATCTATCAAATATTCTTTCTCTTATTTATTTGTGCAAATTATATCTGTGGAGGGTTTTAACAAGTTTCATGATTTGCTTATATTTTTCTAAATGTGTCTTTTGTCTTTTTTTCCTATGCTTCAGCCTTTCAGATTTTCAAAATCGCCTCTGTTGTCAAATCTTTCAATATTCAAAATCCCCTTTTCATTGGAGAATATGTATCTCCTTTTCCACTGAAAACCTGAATTTTCTTCTGGTATTCTTGTTTCAGTTGTCTTTTGTTGACATTTGCCTCTCTGTCCCATTGACAACTCATGTCAGGTTGTGATGGAGTGAACTTTGCTCAAAGTGAGCCAGCTGCCCAGCACCATTTGTTGAAAGAGTATTCTGTTTACTTGCTAATGCAAATTAGCATCTTTGTCTTCCACTGTATTTATGTTTATGCTTGAATACAGTTCTGTGTTTCTATTTATGTTCCTGTTATATAGGCTGTTCCTGTATCAGACCTTATGAGTTTAATTATCATTTCCTAATAAGTTTAGATACATGTTTTTGGACACCTCCTTAATATTATGTTCTTCAAAATTTTGATTGGCTAGCTGGCTATCCATAAGCACTTATTCTTTCGGATGAACATTTTGGGTCAAATTTCCAACAAACGTTGTGTTTTGATTTTATTAGATTTACATTACACTTATGTTCTTTGGGCGATAATAGGTGCCCTTACAACGTTAGGAAAATGGCCTGTTTTACTGTACCTGTGTCGAAGTCGTTTTTCTTGTTCTGTGATAGGATTTAGTAGTTTGAGTCCTAGAAATAAATCCTTGATACATTTTTTCCCAAGTTAATTCGAAGTTATTTGTTGCCGTTGCAGATTGTGGTTACACTCCCTTTCCTCCCCCAGCCCTTTATCATTCTGCTGCCTTAATGTTTATGGCTTTTATAACGGGCTACCTTGCAGAACTCTAACTCATCTTAATGTTTTTTGGCCGGTTCCTTTGGATAGTACAGGTAGGCCATCATTTCATTAAAAAATAATAATCGTAGGGGTGCTTGGGTGGCTCGGTCAGTTGAGCAGCCAACTCTTGATATTAGCTCAGCTCATGATATCACGGTCATGAGATTGAGCCCTGCATCGGGCTCCACACTGAGCGTGGAGACTCCTTGGGATTCTCTCTCCCCCCGCTCTCTATACCCCTCCTTCACTCATGCACTCTCTCTCTCTCTTTCTTTTTCTCCTTCTCAAAATAAACAAACTTAAAAAACAATTGCAACCCACCCAAGAGGAAGGGGCTGGGGTGGGTTTAAAGAAATAATAATAATGATGATGATGATGGGGCACCTGGGTGGCTGGTTAAGCATCTGACTTCAGCTCAGGTCATGATCTCACTGCTTGTGAGTTCGAGCCCCGAGTCAAGCTCCGTGCTGACAGGCTCAGAGCCTGGAACCTGCTTCGGATTCTGTGTCTCCCTCTCTGTCTGTCCCTCTCCCATTCACGCTCTGTCTGTCTCTCAAAAATAAAAAAAAAAACAATAAAAATAAATAAATAAATAATGGTAATTTTGTCCCCCTTCTAATATTTATACCTCTTTCTCTATTTCTTATCTCTATTTCTGTTTCTTATTCTCACCCATTCTCCAGCATGGGTTGGAGAACTCGGATGCCCATGGACCCAGGCGAGTAACATTAATGAGTGAACTGGGCCAGATCAAGGTCTTTGGCAAACAGAACACAGATCTTATCTAAAGGGGAAAGTCCATACTTAGCTGCAGCCAATTTTTGCTGTTTGGGGAATAGCTCTCATGTTGACAGATGGTCAGATTTTAAAAAATGTATACCAAAGATCATTTTTAATATGAAATCCGCAAGTATCTTAAATGTTGAAAATGAATGCAAAGTTTTTAAACATCAGGCAAGTCAAATGTAGACTGACAGGTTCAACCCAGGCTAACAATATGCCCCACTTCAGCTGGAGCTTCAGGAAGGTAAGAATTTATCGAGCTGGACGACTAGGCATTCTTGCCTTATCCTTTATTAAGTTGGCAAAAGTGCCTCCAACTGTTTGACCAATTAGCTTTTTTGTAGTCTCTTGGGTTTGTTATTCTTCATATTAAGCTTTTGCCTCTGTCCAATTAAAATTTTTTTAATGTTTATTTTATCTTTGAGAGAAAGAGAAAGACAAAGACAGAGCACAACTGGGGGAGGGGCAGAGAGAGGGGGAGACACAGAATCTGAATCAGGCTGGGGCGNTCTGAGATCATGACCTAAGCTGAAGTCAGACAGTTAACCAACCGATGGAATCACCCAGCACCCTTGCCTCTTTCCGATTTAACAGGAGTATTGCAGGAGGAAAGAAATTTGAGTTCTGTTAGCTGATATGGTTTTCTTCTGTGACCTGTGTGATGAATCCATAAATTTTCTATTATTCAACTATCCTTGCAGTTGTCACTGGTGGAATTAAACTTACTCAGTCATGTTATATCATTCTTTTACATACACAGTTGTATTCCATTTTCTGTTTTATTTAATGATTATGAACTAGGAGCAACTGAACTGGTATTTTTAGCAGCAAGATTCACCTGTTTTGCTTCTGTCTCATGCTGCCTCCACCCCTACTTGTTTTCCCTGGTAAATAGTGTAACAGGCTGTTTTGAGGGGAGGGAGGGGGCGTCAAACTTTATCACACCCAATACATATGCTTGTGTATTGAGCTGATGACTTGGTCTTTGTTTCACTGGAGGAGTGAAGTTAAAGCTACATTGTTCCCAGTAAAGAAATCGTAATTTTGGGGTGCCTGGGTCGCTCAGTCGGTTAAGTGACCGACTTCGACTCAGGTCATGATCTCACCGCTCACTCTGCAACAGGCTCTGTGCTGACAGCTCGGAGCCTGGAGCCTGCTTCCCATTCTGTGTCTCCCTCTCTCTGCCCTTCCCCCGCTCACACTCTGTCTCTGTCTCTCAAAAAAAAAAAAAGTTAAAATTTTTTTGAAAAAGAAATCTTATTTTTTAGAGGCTCTTTGTTGGGGGGAAGACCTTAAACAACAGGACAGAGAGGTGCAGCAATGTCTGCTATGGCTTGTTAGGTGGTTCCTTTCTCTCTGATGTCCCGCCAAACTATTAATGAAGAATCTGTTAGTCTTCAGTGTGCTGTCGAGTTGGATCTTTTGGGGCAGTGTGATGAGCTGCTAAGCTGCAACTCCCTTAGATGCCGGCAAGGGCGGCTTTCCAGGGCTTTGCTCCACCCGCTCTTTCTGCCCCAATCCTCTCCAGCAGGTGGGGAGAACACAGGACCCAGGGTTCAGGCCCTGCAAGTAAATGCAGACATATTCGGGGTGGGAATTCTGTGGGCCTGCGTACCCCCTGCCTTCAGACCACGTTCTGAATACCTGGGACCCCAGAATTTTCTACCTCAATGACGCCAGCCTGTACCCAGCCCTGGTGCTGGCCTCGTTCCTAGATCCATCTTCCCAAGGGAGAAGCGCACTGCAGACATTTGCACTCCTGGGCCTGATGAGTGACCAAGCACAATGGGTCGTGCGGAGCACAAAGCCCGGACACGTGGGTGTTCCCACGAGGCCCATGATGAGGTAGGAAGGAGCTGGGAGCCCTGAGGAAAGGGCATTCAAGTGTCTTTAACGATAGTATTTCAGACCACCAAGGCGCTTGAAAGAATTATAAATCCAAGTTTGCTTCCCCAAGTGGTTAGGAAAATATATTCATCAACGGAGAAGTAAAACAATTTTTTTAAAGTTCTTATTTATTCTTGAGAGGGAGGAGAAGACGAAGGGGGTGTGTAGGAGGGGAGGGGGAGGGACAGAGAGGAGGGGCGGGGGGAGGNGGAGGTGCAGAGAATCTGAAGAGGGCTCCACACTGCTGACCACAGGGAGCCCAATGTGTGGCTTCAAGTCCCCAACCGTAAGATCATGACCTGAGCCATAGTCAGTCGCTTAACCGACCGAGCCACCCAGGCACCCAATTTAATCATTTTAAACACCTTTTTATTTATAACTTTAAATACTTTAGCCATATGGCATTTGGGCTTTCTTTTAAACTGTTGCCCCTGGCTCCACAACTGCTTGGGGGAGACCCACTGATGAGTCTACCCTTCGAGGCCATGTGGGGGAGACCCACAGTAGGAAGCAACGGTGGGACTTTTGTATTCATCTGCCTCCCAGATGGCAAATCCATTTATTCCTTTACAAATAGACCAAAATCACCAAAGAAAGAAGAATCCTTGCCTCCCTATCTATATTGGTGTCTTAAGGCTGCCATAATAAAATACCACAAATTGGGGGCAAATGTATTCTTTCACTGCTCTCTGTAGTTTGAAGGCCAGAAGAGCAAAATCAAGCTGTCAGTAGGGCCGTGTGCCCCCCAGAAGCTCTAGGGGAAAATCTTCCTTGCTTCTTCCAGCTTCTGGTGGCTCCCAGAAATGGCTGGAGTTCCTGCCATCTGGCTGTGTCACTCCAATCTCTGCCTTGGTGTTCACACGGCCTCTTCCTTTTGTCTCCGTGTGTCCTCTCGTCTTCTTAGAAGGACACCAGTCATGGTGCTTAGGGCCACCTTCACCCAGTATGAGCTCATCTTAATAAACAATATCTGGGGGCACCTGGGCGCCCCAGTTGGTTAAGCGTCCAACTCTTGATCTTGGCTCAGGTCATGATCTCACGGCTCATGAATTCGAGCCCTGCTGACATTGCAGAGCCTGCTTAGGATTCTCGCTCTATCCTTCTCTCTCTCTCTCAAAAATAAATAAACCTTAAAAAATGATATCTGCAAAGACCTTATTTCCAAATAAGGTCACATTCTGAGTTTCCAAGTGGCTGTGGGTTTGGGGGGAGGGCAGGGAGCCGGGGACACCCTGCAGCCCAGACCACTATCCCTACATGGGTTTGGTCCGTAATGTTCTCATTCTCTCCCGTAGCACCTCTGGCTCTCTCTTCCCCTCTTCTCGGTATTTGTTTCTCAGGGTTGGGTTAGATTTGTAGAATTAATTAGGACACTTTTAAACTTTCTCAGACCCTGGAAACAACTAAATCGTATAGAAATTATCTCTTACCTTAAGGTTTGACAGAATTTGCCCCCACCCCCTAAATCATGGGAGCCTGCACGTTTCATCACAGTGGAGAAGAATTCTTTGTCAGTCTCCTTTATGACTTTTTGTCTAGTTGGGTTGTCTCTGCCTGTTCTTGAGTGAATTATGTGGTCTTATTTTGGCTAGTATTTTATTAGCATAAATTTAAACGTAGCATCCTCTTAGTTAGCTTTAATCTCCTTCCATGTCTTTGTTTCTAGTCCCTTTTATAGTCTATCGAGCATTATTTATTTGTATTTTTTTCCCCTATGCAACCTTACCAGAAACGTGTCTCTTATTGGTCTTTTAAAAGAATTAGGTGTTTGATTTATCTCATCAGCCCTATTGTTTTTCCGTTTTCTAATTTGCTTATGTCTGCCTTTTTTTTTTTTACCTTTCATTCTTTCCTTCTGCCATCCATAGATTTATTTTCTTACTTTTTTAAAAAAATTGTTTAATGTTTATTTAATTTTGAGAGAGAGAGACAGAGTGTGAGCAGAGGAGGGGCAGAGAGAGAGGGAGACACAGAATCCGAAGCAGGCTCCAGGCTCTGAGCTGTCAGCGGGGCTTGAACTCACGAACCATGAGATCATGACCTGGACCGAAGTCTGATGCTCAACTGACTGAGCCACCCAGGCACCCTTATTTTCTTAGTTTTTATCTCAATGTTTAATTGCTCACTTTTAATTTTTTTTAATTTTTTTTTTTATTTATTTCTAGGAGAGAGAGAGACAGCATGAGCAGGGGAGGGTCAGAGAGAGGGAGTCACAGACTGAAACAGGCTCCAGGCTCTGAGCTGGCAGTCAGCACAGAGCCCGATGTGGGGCTCAAACCCACGAACCGCAAGATCATGACCTAAGCGAAAGTCGGACGCTTAACTGACTAAGCCACCCAGGCGCCCCTAATTGCTCACTTTTAAATATTGTCTTATTTAATCACAAAATCATTTGAGCTTTCTTTTTTCTCTAAAGAGTAGCCAGAGAGATGATTGCACTGTGAGAATGTTGCAGGTAGGAGAGAGGGCCTGGAAATAGAAATGATGAAACACACATTTCTCTGCTGGGGACCAGGTCGTGCATCCAAAATGCCAGGTGAGCCAATAATGCTGCTATATGCATCCTTGCTTTTCTATTGGTGCTTCCTGCTGCCTAGAGGGCCAAGGTGGTCCTTAATCGCTATAGACTGAATGTTTGTGTCCCCTTGAAATTCAAAGTTGGAAAACTAATCCCTGGGGCGCCTGAGTGGCTCAGTCATTTAAGCGTCCAACTATTGACTTTGGCTCAGGTCATGATCTCACGGTTCGTGGGCTCAAGCCCGCCATTGGGCTCTGAGCAGATGCACGGAGCCTGCTTGGGATTCTCTCTCTCCGTCTCGTGGCCCCTCTACCACTCATGGTTTCTCTCTCTGTTGTCCTTTAATTAATTAATTAAAATTTTTTTTTTTAAAAAAAGAAATAAAGCGAATCCCCAATGTGATGGTATTCCAATGTGATGGGCTTTTTGGGAGGAGTTCAGGTCATGAGGGTAGAGCCCTCAGGAATGGGATTGGTGGTCTTAGAAAAGGGACTCCAGAGAACTTTCTCACCTCTTCTGCCATGGGAGAACACAGAGAGGGTGACCATGTACGAATCAGGACATAGGCCCTCACCTTAACACCACATCTGTCAGCACCTTGACATTGGGCTTCTGAGCTCCAGAAATATGAGCAATAAGTTTCCACTGTTTATAAGCCACCGGTCTGTGATACTCTGTTATAACAGCCTGAACAGACCAAGATTCTAGTCAAGGGCTGGACTCCCATCTTTCCAGCAGTTGATAGTATAACAGGGACCCTTCAAACCACATCCTATAGGATCCAAGGCTTCTCTGAATCAGTTTTGTCTTACCTGGACAGGCCAGGGGCCTTCATGATAATTGTTTGGAGCTGCATCTGCCAGCCTGATAATGCTATGGCCATCTGTGACAGACAGCTGCATATACGGGGCGTGTTTCCTACACCCTGGCACAGAGCCTTCTCTGATCCCAACCATACCTTCCTCAATAGTCTCCCTCTCCTCCTGGTTTGTGAAGGTGCAGTAAGATCAAGATGAAAGGGAGCTTGAGATGAGGGTTGACCGAAAGTACGAATTGTCATTGTCAGCATAAGTTTGAGGATGGGGACACAGCAGGGAGTGAAATACACTTTCCAGCCAGACCAGGATACATCTGCTTGAAATGTTTGAAAAGGCTCCGTTGCGGGGCATGCCGGAACCCCTGCAGAGGACAGCGATGGCCTGGGGCTAGGACACCTGACCCTGTTCCCTGGTCTCTAAGTAGGTGTTGACGTGGGACACTGTAAATATCCCCTGGGTTTTTGTAAATACAATGTTTGGGGGTGGATGAACAGGGGTCAACTGCCAGACCTCACTGCTTCAGTGGATGTAGATCCTCACTCCTCATCAGTTCATTGCAGAGTCTCAGTCCTAGAACCCCATGATGTATATATGATATATATGTATATTATATATGATATATAATAACAACTGTCTACTGAACTTTCCCTATGTGCCAGACATTGTGCTTAGTTAGTTTTTTTTTAACAGCTTTATTAGAGTAGAATTTATATACTGTAAAGATTGGCCCATTGTGAGCGTACAGTTCAATAATTTTCAGAATATTTATAGGGCTGTGCGGTCACTCTCACAATCCGGTTCTGGAATATTCCATCACTTCAGGCTTATTTGCAATCAGTTCCCACTCTCCCTCTCAGTCCCAGGCAACCACAGAACTGCTTTCTGTGTCTAGACAATTGTCTTCTTTGTACATTTCCTAGAAATTGAATCCTTCAATTCATGATCTTCCATCTGGATTTTTTTTCACTCAATATGTTTTTGAGGTTTGTCTGTGTGGTAGCATGTACTGGGATTTTGTTCCTTTTTGATTGCTGAGTAGTATGCCCTTGTAAGGATAGACCACATGTTGTGTATCTAGGTACCGGATGATGGACACCTGGATTGTTTCAACGTCGTAGCTATCACGAAATAACACTGCTGTGAACATACACACATACAAGTCTGGGTGTGGACATACCATTTCATTTCTTTCGGGCGGATACTTTGTTGAAGTGCTGGGTGGAACAGTGAGCTTATGTTTAACTTTTTAAGAAACTGTCAAGCTGTTTTCCAAAGTGGCTGCACTATTTTACATTCCCACCAGCAATATAGAAAGGACCTGCTTTCTCCCCATCTTTGCCAACGCTTGCCATTGTCCCTTGATTACAGACATTCTTGTTGAGTATATGGCAGTATCTTAGTTGTGCTTTCTTTTTTTTTTTAATTGACTCTTCCCTCCCACCAACACTGTATTAGTCGGGATAGGCTAGGTGATGGCAGTAAGAAACAACCCCCAAACCTCATTGGCTTAAAACAACAGAAATGTACTTCTCATTCATGCTACGTATCCAGTGATGGTTAGAACCAGGAAGGGCGGTGGGGGGCGGGGTGTGTGCTCATCAAGGACACTCAGGGACCCAGGCTACTAGGAACTCCTGAAGTTAAAAAAAGCAAACTGCATGCCAACTCGTAAAGCGTCCCCCTGGTGACAGGAAATCACTCTCATTATTTTGCTGACCAGCAAGTCACATGGGCGTTAAGTTCCAACTGCATGAAAAGTATAATCATGATTTTATCACATACCTAGAGAAGAAGGGGAATTGGAATATTTGTGAACAGATTAATGACTTTTCACAAATACTAAGAGGAAGACACTGCTATTACTATCTTACCAACCTCAAAGCTCAGAAATTAAGTACCTTGGGGGAGGATACGTAGCTAATAAGTAAAACCAAGACAATCCGACTCCCAAGCCTGCATTCACAACTACAACATTAGTTTCCATTGAGATACTATTAATTATGGATAGATTTTTGGAACATCCCCATTGGGGGAGTAGGTGAAAAACATTGGCACAGGCTTTACTTGATGTCACAGTGGGATAGATCACAAGTCTAAAGAGATTCATATCGTGGTCATCAAGTTCTACTGGATGTTGGTTTCTGCTTCAGACTGGGGTCCATGTACTCCCATCTCAAACGGTAGAGAAGATTCATATTTCCGTTACTACCTTTATGGTCACAAGTCGTATCCTTCTGTCCACGCCCCAAGCAAGCACCATGTTTTGCTCCTGAAAATTTAAGACTCAAGAGCCCTGTCTTGATTGGATCCAGTCAAATAAGCTTCTTGGAAACCAGTTGGAAACCAACAAAAATGCTGGTGGAGGGCCCATTTTCACGAGGAGGGCATCACAGCGGGCAGCTCCTGGCAGGCTTGGTGCGAAGGTGGCTGTGGGGTTCCAGGTATCGTGTGCTGAGTGCCCTGTGATGGGTAGGTGCTCAGGCTCTAGGCTCAGACCTGTTTTGAGGCTCAGACCTCTGTTGGCTGGCCATGAAACCCTGTTCAAGGTGCTCCAAGCCTCAGTTCCCTTCTGTGTAAACAGGAATAATGGGCAGGGGGATCCTTTCCACGGGGTTGCTAGGATTTAATCAGAAAACATGTGAAAAGTCCTTAGCATGGTGCCTGGAACTTAGTGAGGTTCAATGTTGTGTTAATAATAATACCAAGAGCATCTTGGGGCGCCTGGGTGGCTCAGTCAGTTAAGCGTCAGACTTCGGCTCAGGTCATGATCTCATGGTTTGTGGGTTCGAGACCTGCGTCAGGCTCTGTGCTGACAGCTCAGAGCCTGGAGCCTGCTTTGGATTCTGTGTCTCCCTCTTCCCCCCCTCTCCGACCCCCACTCATGCTCTGTCTCTCTCTCTCTCAAAAATAAATAAACATTAAAAAATTTTTAAAAATAATATACCAATAGCATCTTACATCATCATCAAAGCATTGAGGTAGATGGAGACAGGAAATTCTCCAGATGTGATGCTCAAGGATTTGCTGGTTTTTGAATTATGTTCTTGACTGAAGTCATCCTTGGGTAACCTTACGCACCTCTGATCATGCCCTGCTTCTGTCAACACTGGCCATGTATGATACGTGGAGGCAAAGAAAGAGAATTTGAGAAGAATAAGATAAGAATGGGAAGGAGAGACAGTAATTTCCTGGAGTGTAGAAACAGCATAGCACTGTGGTTAAGAACTCGATTCTCCCTTTTTACTGGCTCTGTGACCCCGAGCAGGTCACTTACCCTGTCTGGCCTTCTGTCTAGGAGAACTCATGAGGTGAGGTCATCAAGGCAACTTTATTTTTATCGCCTCTTGTCTCTTTACAATTTCAGTGGGGTACATCCTTGTCCTGGTCATGGATGAAAACTTCAGGTAGGAACCATGGCTTTGCTTTTCATGCCTAATTTTTTTTTTTATTAAAGTCCTATGATTTCTAGGTCACAGATTAGTCTCATTTCCCAAGTCAGAATGTCCTATCCAATATATTAATCAACACTTCCAACTTTATTTAAAAATAAGTCTCTTTTCCTCTTCTTCCACCTGAGGCCTACCATAATGGGCTGCTTGCATTCAGGAAGAAGGAAGTAGACACTGTCTTCCCCCAACATGCCCACACACAAGGGCTTGGAAGAGAGAAAATGTAAGGCAAAATAAGGGGGTGGTGGTGGAGTACCTACTTGACTGTTAGAACCAAATGATGGTGTCGCCCCTCTCGGTATGTTCGAGTATCACATGGGTACCCAGCATTGCCAGGGAAACTGAGCCCAGTGACTCACCAATCTGCCCCCAGCCTCTGTCTGATGAGGGATCAAGGCCCTTCTAGACTTCCCTGTGAGACAGTATCTAAGGTGATCCATTAGCCAGCTTGCTCGTGTGAGGCTGCAGGAAAACATTTGCACTCTTCGCCAGAATCAGAGATGCGTTCGTAAACTTCCTGGCCACGTCTCTCACCCTCTGGACTTCTTAGGAGGGAGTCAGACACAGCTCCCTGTGTCTCCATCTCTCCAGCAACAGGGATGGCCCATCAGACTCTCCATAGTATCTCGAAGAAGCTGCTCTCACCAGACTTGAGATGCACAAATAGATTAAACACCCCGCCTCGCTCGTGTACGTATGTGTATGTGTGGGTGTGGGTGTGGGTGTGGGTGTGTTAGGAGGTGGATGACAGCATGGTATTTTGGGGAAAAAAGTGGTAAAATCCTCTCTTAATACTTATTGAGGCTTTTACATCCTCTTTGTGGTTGAGGGATTTGTGAATTGAGGGATTAGAATTTGAGGCTGGTTGTCAAGTCTTTGCTGGAAAATCTACATCTTCATCTGGTCACTCGCACTGCAATTTCTGTTCACATCTCAGAGTCTTGCTGGCACCTCTTAAGTCACCATCCTGTTATGTGAAAAATGGGGATCTTATTTGTAGCTGTCCCGTGGGGTTTTTAGGAGATGCAGTGATGTAATCACTCGATGGAAGTGCTGAGCAGAGTGCCTGATGCTTGGAAAGAGCCCAGATACATGCTGATGGTCTTGGCTCTGGACCCCCTCACTGAGCTGAGGGTGTGTGTCCAATGAATGTTAATGAATGACTTGTAAATAACTATCTCAAGGCAGAATAAGATAAGGGCTAAGTAAGTACCTAAGTTCCATATTGTGGTAACCAAGCGAAGCAGTAGATAATTCTGAAGGATACAGTGGAAGAGGCTTCAGGAGAGTGTCTGGGATTCCAGTAAACAGAGAAAGGAGCCATTGTGTAAGTGGATGGAAGCAAGCTGGTACCTGTTTCTGGAAGATTCCAACGGGGCGAGAAAAGAACTCTCACTTATGGGTGAGGCTGGCTATTAGTTTGGCCAAACTGTGCTTTATTATGGGCCGGCTGGGCTCAGTTAAGGAATCTGTCAGCTGCATGTGATAGGAAATTAACTTCGACTGGCTTAAATAGCAGAGGGGAGATAGAAGCTCCTGAAAGTGCCACGCTGAAGAGTTGGTCCACCTTCAAGTGCAGCTGGACTCAGGGTTCAAGGACTATCACCAGGAACTGTTTTCCTCAGTGCTGATTTCATTCTTAGCCACGTTCCTCCTGGAGCAGCCAGATGGCTGTGGCCCTTCCGAGGGGCCCACCTCCCGTGCCAATCCGGGAGAGTCAGTGTGTCTTCTGCCTAGCATTCCGAGAAGCAGTCCTGAGATTCATGGTCACTGGCTTGACCTGGATCTCATGCTGATGGGGAGTTCCGGGCGTGGGCCAGACCCAGGCAATAAAACTGACAGATACAGACCCTGCGTCCTTAATTTTTACTCCAGGAGGCTGCTCTTGAGCTCAACTGTCTGACTCCCCATCCTGACTCACCAGCTGTGTGACCTCGAGCAAGGTAATACTCAAGCGGTGCCTCAGTTTCTTCATCTGTAAAATAGAGGTCATAATGGTCCTTATGTCATAGGGATTTTGAGAAAGGTTAAGTGAGCTTTGCAACGTGCTTAGAACGGTGCTTAGAATGAACTGGCCAAGTGCTGATTCGGTGATTGCTCATTCCTCCAGTGATTTGACTTTCTTGCCCCATTGCTTGATGTCTGTTCACAGTTACTGTATGTCTTTCCACCCCAACGTGTCTATCACGGTGATGTGATCACTGCACTGTTCAAGCGCACTACCCAGTGAGAGTCAGAGCAAAGCCATAGCAGGCTCGGAACACAGGCTGCCTTGCCCCTTACCAAAAAGATCCCCCTGCCTGACGGAGAGTCCTCTTAATTCATGGCTCAAGGTCTGCCATGGAAACCCTAGCCATGCCTGTGCTTGGCGGCATGGGAGAAACCAAGAGGAAATTCTACCATTTGGTCCCTTCCCTTAGGGAGTTTGCAATCTAATCTAAAAGACCAGAACACTGTCAAATACAGCCTGAACCAGGACCCATTCCCAGAGGGAAGTGCCAAATCGCCCAGTCAGGGTGTTTATAGAGCGAGATCCTTCCTCTATGGCTCCCTGTCCGTTATAATGTGAATGAGAATTTAGAAAAAAAGAAACAAGGGAGATAGAATCAGGCTGAATCCCAGTGTCTGACTCACCTGCTTCCCTGCTGGACCACACTTAAAAAGAAAAAGGACAACCCTTTTTCACGTAGTATCAGTGGGGTAACCCGAGAACTTCCATTTAGCGCATCTGTCCCTGTGAAAAGGACCTTTCAGTGACACTGAGCTGAGTGTATCCCGCTCTATTTATAGGCACTGTTTGTTTAATTTGAGTCCGGTCTCTAAGAATAAATAATGAACTCACCCTGGGGACAAGCCAGAGCCTACAACTCTGAGGCGACCCGTAAATCCCTTATTCCTTTCCTTCTGGTTCTAGAAGGGATTCTGTAGTTCAAAGGTGAGCCACCTTTTGTTTGCTGGGCTGGGGTGGGCTTGAGATCCGGGCATGTTTGGAGATTCGGTTTTGCGGAGGTTTTTCATGATGATTTCGGGGGAGTTTTTCTCATGTCGGATCTGGGGTTGGCGGTTGAAGAATACGGTCTTGGACTCTCTCTGTTCTCTCCAAAGGAGGGAGAAGGACCAAAGAGCTTGAGCCCTTGGCTGGCTAAACGCCAGATGCAAAATGACCTGGTAGGACTCAGCTATCCCTCGGTAAGGGGGATGTGGCGAGCACCCTCCTGACCTGATAGCAGGGACTGGGGCCAGCCTAGCTGGTGGCTTTTATTTTTTCCCCCCAGAATGGGTGATGAGGACCAGGAACCCATAACTCACTTAAGCTCGAAGCGTCTAACCCCAGAACGTGGTGCACGTGAAGCCAAGGGAGCGCTCTCTCTAGCAAACTAGTTTCATCTTTTGCTCCAAGCTTCTCCCATGCTGACCTGCTGATACACTGACTCCCAGAACCAGACCCGCTGAGTGTGAAGGGGATGACCTAAATTAAACCACTGGGTTTGATTCAATACATTTGCATACTGNTAACCAGCTTCTTTGGGAAGGGAGAGAACAGTGTCCATTCATTTATTTATTCTCCCAACACCTGCCGACTCTCTGCTCTGTGATAGATACTATTCTAGGCCCAGCAGATGCCTTGACAGAGAGGACAGGGTGGTCAGGCAGTGACAAGGTCTGACTGACTTTGAAAGATCCAGCCTCTTTGCTCTCTTCCGGCTGAGGCAAGCCGGCTGTAACGTGCATTCCCAGCAGACCCTGAGCTCCATTCACGTACCCATCTTCCATTCAAAAAATATTTACTAGGCTCGTTCTCCAAGTTAGGCAAGGGATTGGTTACATACACCACTGGATACAGTAGTGAGGTAATGAGATCATCCCTGCCTTTCAGAAGTTTGGAGACCAGTGGGGAAGATGGGTCTTACTCAAATAATCACCTAAATATAGATATCATTACAAATGTTGGGGAGTTAAGTTCGCAGTGTCATGTGAGAGCCTAACAGAGGGATGAGGGATCTGGTTGGGAGAGCTGAAAATCAGCAGTGGCAGAACCCGTGAGGTGCACCAGACGGCGTGCTGTCTGCTGGGTACAGGGACAACTGAAGTCTGTCTGCAGGCGTGCTTTTGCGTTTCCATTTGCTGTGCCGAGCCACCCACACTCAACCTGATTGTCCTGAGCACTGTCACAGACTAGCAGGTCTCGGCAGCCTTGAGGAGAGTTTGTGTCCGCCAAGAAAATGTGGGTTCTTCTGAGTCACCAGCACGTTGAGGTTCTGACATTGATTTTGGGGTCTGCAGTGGACAAGGTGAAATATTCTTCCTCGTATGGGGCATTCTTCTCTCCCTGCCTCAGAGGGGAAAGGAGTAAACAACTTCACCCCATGCTGTTTTCATGCTTTTACTTGTGAATGGTGGTGTTGCCATCGTACTCAAAGCCCTGGATGGACAGATGGCCCCATGTGCCTCTCTACAGCTTCATGCCCTCAAATGTTCACATGCGTTGGCCTGGGAAAGAAGCCATCGGTACTACCCATGTCTTTTGCCCTACTAATTTGGGGGCAACTTTGAGCAAATCTCCTCAGCTGCCATGTTTTGGTAGGCACCAAGTTAAAACCAGGACAAACATAGCAAGTTGCCCTGCTCTGGAAACATTGACAAGAACATTCAGAAAAGACTTCTCATTTGTTGACCCAACAAATATGTATTGAGTCCCTACACTAGGCCGGACACAGAACCAGGAATTACAAGGGACACACATCAATGGGACCAGCACAGTCCTTGCTCTGCGGAGCTTACAGTCTAGTGAAGGGGGAGAGATACTCAAGCCATCAAGGAACACGGTAATTTCAGATGGTTTTTACACCCCAGGTGGGTCAGAGAAGACTTCCAAGAAGGCGTGACTTTCAAGCAGAGTCCTGAATAATGAGATGGAGCCAGTTGTGAAAAGATTTAAAGGGATTCTAGATCCTAGAGAAAGAGCAAGTGGAAGGGCTCTGTGGCATGAAGGTGATTGGTTGGCTTGTCTAAAGAATGATCAGAAGCTGGAATGGCCGAATGTGTGGTGAGGGATAGGGAAGCCAGCGTGTAGAGCGTGAGTTTTATTTTGAATGCATTGGAAGCCTTTGGCAGGTAAACGGATGACCCTGCGGCCTGTACCTACCTATCTATCTGGGGGAGAGTCTGTTGTCTTGGTGAAATTTTGGGAATGGTGGAGCCAGGATTGGATTCTTAGAACTCAGGTAGAGTTCTACAGATAGAGAAGAAATTGATGTTGGCCTTTTCTGATGCTCTGGAAAGAAGAGTCATGGCTTGGCTTAATCTAATCAATGTGTGTTTCACCTTCCTGTCCCTATACCTAAATGATTGACTCAGCGATGGTCATATAACCCAGTCATAGCCAATGAAACACAAGAAGACACTTCTTGGTAACTTCTGGCAAAAAGAAGCTTCCTTTCTCTTTCTTGGGAGCCACCAGTATGAGGATATGAAGTCTAGATCCACTGCCGCAGCCATTTGTGACCACGGGGGAAGATTCTTGAATTTCTAAATATCGTTGGGGAAGCGCAACATGGTGCCCGAGGATGAGGCCAATAGCATAGAACATGGAGCCGAGAGGTGGAGAGAACAGAGTCTTTGGGCCGGCGTGAAACCCCTGGATCGAACCTCACCTGAAGCCTGACCTTTTGCTAGGCCTTGTGGTGGCCTCACCCAATTAAACATTCTTTATTATATAACCCCGTTTAAGTAGGGATGTCTGAGGCTTGCAACATACAGAACCGATTTGGTGCAGACCTTAGAATAGGTACCCAACAGTGCCAAGGGCCTCCTCTACACCCCGGGGCCTCTAGGAGGAAGTGAGCCTGTTCCAGAACCCAAATAAAAGGTCTCACTTCCCACTTCTCTATTTCAGGGTTTCCATGCCTCCCGTCTCCATAGCACTGTGACTCTCTTGGAGAGGCGGAGGAACCAGAGAAGGAGAATGGGGCCCGTTTCCAGGGTGCGTTGCCATGCTGAATGGCTGGGGAGGCTGGGGGGCTGGTGAGAGAGAGGCGGCTCCACGCTTGACATTTCAGGATAGAGATAACAGGGTAAAAATAACCCCCCAAGCGCCTGTAGCTGAGCTCGCTTCTCTCCTTCACAGTTCTTATCTCTCTTCGCTTTGGGGACAGAAAGGTTCCTTTCAGGTCAGGCTAGGCCTGGCTCTCCCCAGCCCTGGGTGGGGAGGAGGAAGTGCATGCAGGGAGCAAGCTGACACCCGTCCACACCCGCCCATCCGCCTCCAGGAAGTCAGGGGATTCCCTCCATCCTGAAGCCCTGCTCTTGATTTTTGCAAGTAATAACCTTTCACATCTTTGTCTTCTTCTGATGCCCTGGTTGCTGGCCCAGGTGAGCGAGGACTTCAGAAGCTGGGGTCCCCGCTTCCCAGGTGCAGAAGGAGAAGGGCTCGTCCGGAGCCCCCCAGCCAGTGAGGACTAATGTGTTCTAATTAGGGCCCTTTCTGCCTTCCTGTCTTTAACCCGAGGTGCCAAGAGCTTGAGCTCTTTCTGCAGGCCTGTGTGCACCCCGTGGCTGCCGGGGTTGGAGTGTAGATGGAGGCATTCATGTCACCTGCTCCATAAGTATCGCCTGTGCCACCCGACTGCCCCGCCCCTTCGTCCCTTCCCTGTCACACATCCCAGAGTCTTGTACGCAGCAGTGAGTCATTTCCTTGTTTACTGTAGACACATGGCTGGGACTATACGGCTCTGAGGGACAAGACTTGGTTCTGCCTCGAAGGTTCACAGAGACCCCCTGGACCTCAGTCTTCTCATCTAAAAAATGGTGACAAAAGCAGACAGCCATGTAGGACTGTTACCAGGATTGTATAAGCCATTTCGTGCAACACACTCAGCCTGTGGCTACTACTAGATCATCTGAACTTTGGAGCTTCGATAACTCTTCCTGTGACCATGTTCACATAGGGTGGCAATGCCACGTTCCGTGGGTACAGCACACCCCTTGGGTTCTTGCTCTCCCAGCGGCCAAGGATTTGCACTGAGCCATTGCATCCATTAAGACGCCTGTGGTTGCAAGTGACCGAAGCATTGATCCTAACTGGATTACATGAAAGGGGAATTTGTTGGCTCTGGGGGGGGCTCTGAAGGCGGCCAGGGGTAGAGGTCAGCTTCAGGCACAGCTGGATCCAGGGATGGAACTGATACCATCAGAGTCGGGTTTCTCTCTCTCCCCACTTCTCACCCCCCTTCCCTGGTTGTTGGCTTCCTCCCAGTGGTGGCAGAAATGGCTCTAGTCTTATCCTCTGAGGATCAAGGCCAGCAGGAAAGAGCCAGCCAGACCCAGAGTTCCCACAAGAGTCTCCAAGCATCTCTCTGCCCTTCCCGGAGCCCATCCATTATTGTGGCCAGAGGAATGGGATGCCCAGGGGGAAGCCAGGCTCCAAAGGCATGCCAGTCCTAAAATCACCGGGTAGGTCTGCTTCACTCAAACCCCAGATCCAGGAGGACAGATTGGTGGCTGTCCAGAGGGAAATCAGGTATGGCGGCCAGAAGAACAGCTGTCATTGGCAACCACCCACACTCTACGGCCGCGTGTCCCAAAGTGGACCTTGATGGGCTGCCTTCTGGAGTCCCACGAAACAGAATGGGCGCAAAGCCAGGCCGAGTGGCTCTGGAAAAAAAATTTAAAACTCCCATCTGAGCCTCCTTGCGTTTGGCGGGGTGGGGGCAGCTGCTGACCAACTCGACCAGCTGACCTTGAACAGCATCCTTCCCTGAGCTTGACCCGCAGCCTCTGCCAGGGGGAAAGCTGGCCTCCTGGATTGAGGGGCTCACAGGCTGGAGACTTTTCCAAAGCGTTTGTCATTAGGCAGAGTGCGGCAACTGCTTCGATTCCTATTCCTACTTCGATTCCTAGTTACTACTTATTTGTCTTTCCTCTAAAAAGGAACCAGCCGTAAGTGCAAAGCACCCCCCCACCCTCAAAAAAATAGTGGGAGTGCCTGGGTGGCTCAGTGGGTTAAGCACCTGACTTCAGCTCAGGTCATGATCTCGTGGTTTGTGGGTTCGAGCCCCGTGTCGGGCTTTGTGCTGGCTCAGAGGCTGCTTTGGATTCTGTGTCTCCCTCTCTCTGCCCCTCCACCGCTCGAGCTCTGTCTCTCTTTCTCTCAAAAATAAACATTAAAAAGATTTTTTAAAATAATCGCAACGAAAAACAGCACTCAAGCAATTGCAGCTAGCTGCTCTTGCATAGCATAGACGCCTAGGGACTGCTGTTTGCCCCTGTCAGATGGAAAGTGGGCAAGCTTGGGGAGCGTTGGGGACAGACCCAGCACCAGCTTGAGATGTGACGGACTTAAGACAGTTAAAACCAATCAGAAAGGGAATAACTTCCCACCAGGCCATCCCGGGGTGTTTAACACTTGCATTTGTTGCTTGCACCACCCACCGAGAGAACCCTGTGCAGCAAGGCAGTGGTGCGTGGGTGCCACACTTTGCCTGCGAGAACACGGTTAATACAGCTAAACCCTGCGACCACCAGGGCACCCCGGCAGCTTCGCGCTCCCCCGTCTTCCTCGAGCCTGCTGCAGAGATGGAAAAGAAACGGAGAAAGATTCCTTTTTCAATAATTATGGTTATTACGTATGCATTTCCAGTGGGAGATTCTGGGAATTATTCCTAAAAGGCTGCAAAGAATTTCTTCTTTTGATCTCGATTCTGAGCCGGAGAAAATCAAATTAAGAAAGAAAAGCAACTGAGAATTCTCAGTGGGGAGGAAGCCCCGACGGGGAGGGGGGGGGCTGCCCGCAGGGTGCTGGGGAAAAAGGAGGGAAGGAGGGACTCTCCAGCACTTTCTGGAGGGGAAGGGGAACTTGCGGGGCTGGTGGTCTTTCCCGAGAGCCTGGCTTCCTTCCCTTCATTCCAGGGCCCAGACGAGAGGGCCCCTGGGGGTCGCGGAGAGCCCTGGTGGCCGCACGCGTGGGGGGCCAGCCTGCGCCAGCGACGGCCCTGACCNCGGGGAGAAATGGTACTGTCACTTCCCTAAATCTTCTCCTGCGGTTGCTAAGCAGCACGCCTCTGCCCCTCCGCTCCCCTCCGCTCCCTGTCTGCTCTCTCCACCCTCCACCCCCGCACGCCCGCGCTCACAGTGCGCTTCCCCGCCTGGTTCCCAGCGCCCAGGAGAGTCCCCGAGCGCCAGCCAGCCGGGTCCAGCTCCTGCGGCCACCGCAGGGCAGTGGCGGAGGCCTCCGTCCCCTCCGCAGATCGGGCCCTCGCGTCCTGGCAGGGAAGACTCTGCGGAGCCGCTCTGCCTCCCCCCCCCACCGCAGAGCTGAGGCCTGCCTTCCCTCCCTCCCACTTCCCTTCCTCCCTCTCCGTCCCTCCCTCCTCGCCTTCGCCCTACAAATAACACTGAGCACAGAGCAGGAGCCGGGAGGCCTTGAGGAGTGAGCAAGGCTCAGGCGGCAGCCCCGGGAGCAGCTCTGGGAGTGTCAGGAGTCTGGCCCCGGAAAGCGCCCCTGTGCCCCTACGGGTGGGTGAAGGCCGGGGTTTTTCTTGAGTGTCTCACAGGAGCATCAAAGGGACCTTGCCCAACACGGCTTGTGCACTGTCTTCTCCTGGAGACCTTCTCCATCCAGCTCCCCTAACTGCCTCCCTTGGGGAGCTCTATGCCTCTTCCGCCTAGTCCCCCCACCCCACTCCCCATCTCCCGCGTCTCCGCCCACTCCCCACCTCCCGCCTCCCCCCTGTCTGGGTTTCACGCAGCTAATTGCTCTTCTGTTCTTTGCCTTCAACTTTGCAGGAAGTGTTGGGTGCCGCCTCCAGGCTCTTATCACCACCACCCATCAGGAGGGGCATCCAATGTTCTGGACCCAGTGTGGGGTGCCTGCGTGCCTCGTGTGTGTGTGTGTGTGTGTGTGTGTGTGTGTGTGCAATCCAATGTCATTTAGAGATGAGTTCGAAGTATAAAGAAAAACACACAAATGGTAGCTCTAAATTTAAATAAATCGATCATGCCTCTGCTGGGAAGTGTGGGGGGAATGATTTCCANGAGGAGGCCTGCGCTAGTGTGATCAGTCGTCCAGATTTGCCGCGGACTGAGGGGGTCACAGGATGGGGCAACTTGGCCACCCTAGCCTGTGATGCTTTATTTGTTTCTTAATGTTTATTCATTGTTGAAAGAGAGAGAGCACGAGCGAGGGAGGGGCAGAGAAAGGGGAACAGAGGATCCCCATGCAGTTTGAGCCCCAACGCAGGGCTTGAACTCCTGAACCGTGAGATCATGACCTGAGTCGAAGTCTGACACTCAACAGACTGGGCCCCCCAGGCGCCCCTGTGATGCTTTATCTTTTAAGGATGTGTGTGGGTACATGGGGCTTTGCTCCATTATTTCTGTACCTTTTGGTAGACTTTGAACATTTCTCTGTGAAGAGACAGACAATCTCTCCCCAGAGATGTGTTCTCTGGGGGCTCCCAAGAGAAAGTCACTGACTGTGTGGGGAGACAAGAAAAGACTTGTAGGAGGTACTATTCGAGGTGAAGCTTGAAGTATAAGTGAGAATTCCTCCAGCTCTCACCACTCATTGTGGGAATTATTTTCCTGCCCCTCAGTGCACCTCGCTAAGCTGTAGGCTTCTGGAGAACGAGGACTGAATGTCATGGCCAATTTTACACGTCAGCTTGGCTGGGCCCCAGAGTGCTCAGATATCTGGTTAAACATCGTACCTGGGAGTCTGTGAGGGTGTTTCTGGGTGGGATTAACATGTGACTGGGTACACGGGGTAAAGCAGATGGTGCGTGTGTGATGGGCGCTGAATAAGAAAGGATTCTTTCTCTCTGCCTGCCTCTCTTGGAGCCGGGACATTGGTCGTCTGCTTTTAGTCTCAGACTTGAACTTGCACTATGGGCGCTGCTGATTCTCAGCCCTGCAGACTCAGACTAGATGTGTCAGCTCCCCTGAGCATCCAGGTTGCCTCCTGCAGATCTTGGACTTCTCAGCTGCTATAATCACATGAGCCATTTCCTTATAATTAGTTTCGATCGATCAATCGATCATCTATTCTACTGGTTCTGTTTCAGTGGAGAACCCAGACTAATACAGTGGATCTTATTATACTTCCGTCCCCAGGCCCTAGGGCACACGTGCGTAGCAGGTGCTCAGCAGGCTGGGGATACAGAAATGCAGGCATTGGCAATTGCACCAGGCGTAGACCCATGTTGGCATCTGGCTCATTTGGTGAGCAGGCAGAGAGTGGTGTGGCCAATGGGCTGAGAGGTAGGGATGAGGGAGGGAGGAAACGGAGGGGTGAGCAGGAACACGGTAGGAAAGGCGGACAGAGGTCAGGTCATCCAGTGCCCCCAAGCTGTGCTACACATGCCTTGGCCTGGAGATGAGAGCGGGAAACTCAAATGCAGATGGGTGCCAGGCAGGCCACACAAGGAGCAANGGAGCACCTGCCTAGAGAGGTGTTGTGCTCAGCTCTGGCCAGCCGCGGCCACGCAGGTATAGGGGCTCCATATCTCAAGAGAAGCTAGAGAAGCCAGCTTTCGTGCACAACTTCGAAACTGATTAAAAAAAAAAAAAACACAACTCAATGCAGGCCAAGCAAAAACCCATCTGTGGGCCTCCCATCCCTGGAGGGGAGCCAAATAGTGTTTTCAAAACAGGCCCATGACACAGTCTCATTCAAGTTTTGCACGACTGGCTTTGGTGACAGACTAGACAGGAAGAAGGCAGTGGCTGTGGTCAGCAAGTTGGAACTCCCAAAAGCCTTTTGGAGAAACTCAAGGGCTCAATGGCAGCCCTGGCCCTAACTTCTGGAGGACCCTTATTTGAGTGGGTGGGAGAGAGGGTCAGCTGGACCCCAGACCCATGATGGGGAGTGGAGAGAATGGATGATCACTTTTCCCTTGGTTCCCAAAGCCGCCCAGCCCACTCCATCCTTGCTCACCCTGGGCCACGAAGACTACAGTTTACTAAGGGTCCGTCCCTGGACAGATGTAGCTACAAGCCATCCCAAAGGACCATGGGAGGAGCTGAAATGACACATCACATTCCAGGCTGGGTTGTGACCCCAGGGGATCACACTGGGGTGACTGCAGGTCATTGGAAGTGGAGTAAACAGAGGCTATGCTCTGACCTGCTTGGACCATTTGGAGATACTGCAACCAGGCTCTCCACCCTGGCCAGGGCACAGCCTCCCTGTGTCCTTTCCATTAGCCACCGACTTGGGACTGCAGCTCCCCTGAAACAAACTAGCCAAGGGGCGCCGGGGTGGCTTAGTTGGTTAAGTGTCCAAGTTCGGCTCAGGTCATGATCTCACGGTTTGTGGGTTCAAGCTCCATGTCAGGCTCTGTGCTGACAGCTCAGAGCCTGGAACCTACTTCAGATTCTGTGTCTCCCTCTCTCTCTGACCCTCCCCTGCTTGTGCTCTGTCTCTGTCTCAAAAATAAATAAAAACATTAAAAAAAAAAACCCCAAACAGCCAAGTCCCAGAGGGTAGCCAACCACCAGAGCTCTGTGTGGGGAACTGACATTTGGAGGCAGAAGCTTTGAGCCCAGAGCTCCGAGAATACACTTCCCAGGTTCTGTTTGGTGACTGGAATTTTCCTCCATGGGAGCAATTCCCCTGCAGCGCCTGCATGGAGCTGGAGTCCCTATCCACCATGGGCAGCTACCAGCCCAGACTCAGATCACATCTGTCTCCTGGTGAGATGCACTTGGATTTCACCTGCAAAGGGTCCAGGGCCAGGGTGTCCAAACTTCCAGTCTCCAAGAATGGCTGCACGAGCCCACCCAGCTGTACAGGGGAAGGTTCTGACAGGTATACACACCTTCAGTCTCTTCCCTCTGCCCTTGGGGCTGCCCTGCCCTCCCAGACTCCAGGAACGGGTACACGGTAGCTGGGAATACAGAAATGACCTGTGGAGAATGACAGAGCCCACTTATTTATACAGTTCCTTGGTTTCAAGCGTAGTGGGGGGAGCTCTTTTCACAGAACTTTTTAAAATCGTGAGGAAGAGAGGAAGAAAGTGTGGGCTCTTTTTTAAAAATTTATTTTATATATTTTGAGAGGTGGGGAAGGGCACAGAGAGAGAGGGGAGAGAGAGAATCCCAAGCACGCTTCATGCTGTCAGCACAGAGCTTGATGCGGGGCTCGATCCTGCCAACCTCTCACAAACCCTGGGATGATGACCTGAGCCAAGATCAAGGGTCAGGGGGAGCCTGGGTGGCTCAGTTGGTTAAGTGGCTGACTTTGGCTCAGGTCATGATCTTGAGGTTTGTGAGTTCGAGCCCCGCGTCGGGCTCTGTACTGACAGCTCAGAGCCTGGAGCCTGCTTCCAATTCTGTGCTTCTCTCTGCCCCTCCCTACCTTGCACCCTGTCTCTGTCTCTGTCTCTCTCAAATATAAATGTTAAATAATTACAAAAAAAAAAAAAAAGAGTCAGATGCTTAACTGACTGAACCACTCAGAGGCACAGAAAGTGTGGGCTCTTAAAATTAATTGATTGCTGGCCGATCACATGCCCTGCCTAGCGAAGGACTCAACAGGACCAGGTCTCCCCAGCAAGACTGGTCAAGGGGATGGGAGGGAGCTCAGACAAAAGCCTTGCTAGTAGCAGGCGGGGAAGCCAGGAACCAGGCAAAGCTTGCGCATCTAGTCTTCACCGATTATGAGGAGTAGGTGGTATTATGGCTTCTTTATTGATAAATAATATTCCACTGTATGGTTATGCGGTAGTCCCTTCTTATCAGTGGTTTTGCCTTCTGCAGTTTTGGTGACCATGGTCAACTGAAGTCCTGAAGCAGATGACCCTCCTTCTGAAGTCTCATCGGGAGGTCAGTAGTAGCGTAGAGCTACGTCACAGCGCCTACATCACTCACCCGACTCCCTTCATCTCATTTTGTAGGCATTCTATCATCTCCCCTCATCATCATAAGAAGGGTGAGTACAGGACAATCAGATGTTTTGAGATGAGTAAGTTGTGCTGTGTATGTAGATATGATGGTATATTGCTCAGCCATAAAAAAGAATGAAGTCTGGCCGTGTGTGATACCATGGATGGTCCTAGAGGGCATTATGCAAAGTGGGATGAGTCAGACAGAGAAAGACATATACCATATGATTTCATTTATATGTGGAACCTAAAAAAACAAAACAAAAGCAACAAACAAAAAGCAAAAACACACATGCATAAATGCAGAAAGCAAACTGGTGGTTGCCAGGAGGAAGGGAGGGGTTGGATGGGCAAAATAAGTGAATGGGGAGTGAGAAATGGGTGAAGGTATAGGGCGGAATGAATAAGTCACAGGGATGAAAAGTACAGCATAGGGAAAATAGTCAATGATACTATAATAGTGTTGTATGGTGACAGATGGTACCCACACTTGGGGTGCACACAACATAAAGTACAGAGTTGTCGTATCACTGTGTTGTGTGCCAGAAACTTATATAACATCGTGTGTCAACTATACTTCAGTTAAAAAGAGAGATAAAGGGGTGTCTGGGTGGCTCAGTTGGTTGAGTGTCTGATTTGATGTTGGCTCAGGTTGTGATCTCGCAGTCATGGGATTGAGCCCCATGTCGGATCCGTGCTGAGCATGGGGCCTGCTTAGGATTGTCTCTCTCCCTCTCTTTCTGCCCCCTCCCCTGCTCATGGTCTGTCTCTCTCAAAATAAATAAATATTAAAAGAGAGATACAAAAAAGAGGCATTTAGAGAGAGAAACTATATTCACATACCTTTTATTACGGTATATTCTAATAAGCATCCTATTTTATTATTAGTTATCATTGTTAAACTCTTACTCTGCCTAATTTACAAATTTAATACAAATGTATCATAAGCATGTATGTATAGGAAAAGAACATAATATATAGAGAGCTCGGGATTATCCTCAGTTTCAGGTATCTGCTGGGGGGGTCTTGAAATCTATCCCCACAGATAGGGATATCTACTGTACTACATTTTACTTAACTCTAATTTCCGTTGATAAGATTTTTGGGTGGTTTCTACTTTTTAGCTATTATGAATAATGCTTCTATGAACATTCATGTAGAAGTTTCTTTTTTTTTTTAGTGTTTTATTTATTTTTGAGAGAGAGAGAAACAGAGTGTGAGCAGGGGAGGGGCAGAGAGAGAGGGAGACACAGAATCAGAAGCAGGCTCCAGGCTCTGAGCTGTCAGCACAGAGCTCAACACGGGGCTCGAACCCACGAACTGCAAGATCATGACCTGAGCTGAAGTTGGACACTAAACCACCTGAGACACCCAGGCGCCCGTCATGTAGAAATTTCTGGGTGGACATGTTCTATTTCTCTTCTATATACCTAGGAGTGGAATTGCTGAGTCATGGGGTAGCTCTATGCCTACATTTTTGAGAAAACTGCCAAACTGTTTTCAAAGACAGCTGCAATACTTTGGATTTCCATCTTATCTTTTTTATTCTAGCCATCCTCATGGGTATGCAGTGGTATTTCATTGAGGTTTTTATTTGCATTTCCCTAGTAGCTAATGATGTTCAACATCTCTTCATGTGTTTTTTGGCCATTTGTTTAGCTTCTTTAGAGAAATGTCTATCCAGATGTTTTGTCTATTTTTTAATCGGGCTATTTGCCTTTTAATAATTGATTTGTGGGGTGCCTGGGTGGCTCAGTCGATTAAGCATCTGACTTCAATTCAGGTCATGATCTCATAGTCCGTGAGTTTGAGCCCCACATTGGGCTCTGTGCTGACAGCTCAGAGCCTGGAGCCTGTTTCAGAGTCTGTGTCTCCCTCTCCCTCTGCCCCTTTCCTGCTTGTTCTCTCTCTCTCTCTAAAAAAAAAAAAATATTGAAAGATATTTTTTTAAATAATTGAGTTCTAATAGTTCTTTGTACATTTTAGATACAAGTCCTTTAGCAGATATATGATTTTTCCCATTCTGTGGATTGTCTTCACTTTATTGGTGCTGTCTCTGAAGCACAAAAGTTTTTCATTTTGATAAGGTCCAGCTTATCCATTTTTTCACTGATGTTGTTGCTTGTGCTTTGGTTGTTATATCTGAGACTATATTGCCTAAGCTAAGGTCATGAACATTTACCCCTATGTTTTCTTCTCTTTTTTAAAATCTTTATTTATTTATTTTGAGAGAGAAAAAAATGCACTCACGTGCATAAGCAGAGGAGCAGCAGAGAGAGAGGAAGAGGGAGAGAGAGAGAGAATCCCAAGCAGGCTCCTCACTGTCAGCGCAAAGCCCGACATAGGGCTCAGTCTGACGAACTGTGATATCATGACCTGAGCCAAAATCAGGAGCCAAACATTTAACCCACTGAGCCACCTGCCCCAACCTCTATGTTTTATTCTAAGAGTTTTATAATTTCAGCTTTTAAATATAGTCTTTGATCTATTTTGAATTAATTTATGATGTGAGTAAAGGGTCCACATTCATTCTCTCAAATGTGGCTATCCAGTTACCCCAAGACCACTTGTAGAAAGAATTGTCTTGGGTCCCTCATCAAAAATCAACTGACCATGAATTGTGAGGATTTATTTCTACACTCTCGATTCTATTCTATTAGTTGGTCTATTAGTGTGTCTAATCTTATACCAGTTCCACACTGTCCTGTTATTGCTGCTTTGTAGTAACTTTTGAAATCAGGAAGTGTGAGTCCTTCAACTTTTTTTTTTTCAAGATTATTTTTACTATTCCAGGTCCTCGAATTTCCATATGAATTTTAGAATCAGCTTGTTAATTTCCTCAAAAAAGTTTATGGTTATTTTGATAGGGATTTTGTTGAATCTGTAGATCAATTCAAGGAGTATTGTCATCTTAACAAAATTAAATCTTACAATCTATGAACATGGATGTCCTTCCATTTATTTAGGTCTTTATAATTTTTTGCAACATCATTTTGTAGTTTCCAGTTCAAAAGTCTTGTGTTTCTTTGGTTAGATTTACTCTTCAGTATTTATTATTTTCAATGTTATGGTAATAAAATTGTTTTCTTAACTTCATTCTTTATTTGCTCATTGCCAATATATAGAAGAAATACAACTACTTTTTGTATATGGATCTCGTATCCTGCTACACTTTTGAGTTCATTTACAAGTTCTAATGTAGATTCTTTAGCATATTCTATGTACAAGATTATGTTATCTAGAAGTGAAGACACTTTCACTTCTCCCATTCCAATCTGGATGCCTTTTATTTAATTTATTTTTCTTGCCTAATTGTCCTAGATAGAATCTTCAGTAATATTGAATAGAAGGGGCAAGAATAGGCATCCTTGTCTTGTTACTGATCTTAGGGGAACTGAAGACTGATCTTCAGTCTTTCACTTTTATGTATGATGTCAGCTCTGGGTTTTTCATAGATGACCTTTATCTGGTTGAGAAAATCCCCTTCTATTCCTAATATGTTGGGTGTTTTTATTGTGAAGCATGTGATTTGCTTTTCCCTCTCAACCTTGTGAGATGTATCCATGTGTCACTATAGTTTGTACTATCTACTTTTAATGAAGATTTCTAAGGGCAGCTAGAGAAGCTTAAGTCACATATTACCCATCTCTTTTAGTTACATCTTCCTAATCTCTCTCACACCACTCCCCAAATGCCCCTGCCACAACTCCCTCCCCCCAAGCAAACTCTCTCTCCTCTCTTCCAGTTTCCAAACCAAACCAAAAACACTCTTCCTTTTCATTCTTCTGGGGACAATTATAGGACAGGGGAAGTTCCATGGAAGAATCTCTTCACTCTGCTTGGTGGGGGGGAGGTAGATCAGCAAAATCCTCCTGAAGGAGGGTGAATTTGAACCTAGATTAGAATACTGGGTAAGATGTTGCCAAAGAAAGGAGAAAACTGCTTGAGCAAAGGCATCTTTTGGGACAGGTTGTGCTCTACCGTTAAATGGAACTGAATGCAGCCTCTAACAAGGTGTTGGTAGCTTAGACTCAATTGTTATTACAAGAATCTTCTACTTCTGTGACGGTTGCATCAATGGAGTCTATAGACTCAATATGCTTTCTGGTCTCTAGGGTTGCCCTGTCCAATATGGTAGATAGCCACATACAGCTATTTTAATGCATATCCATTACAATGCAATGGCATGAAAAGTTTAGTTCCTCATTTGCACTAGATTCATCTCTAGTGATCAACATGTGGTTAGTGTTTATCAGAAGGGACTTCACAGATATAAACATTTCCATCATCATTTCAGAAAAATCTGTTGGACAGCACTGATCTGGTCTTGGAGGGAGGGAAGACGTAATTCAAGAAGATGACTGAGGACTTTGAGCCAGACCCATGAACCCTGGGCGTAAGGTAAAGGCAGCCGAGCCTGGAGATTGGGCGGTTGGGTGACATTTCCAGCTCTGCCACCCCCAGTTCCTTGGACAAATCACTCTCCCTCTCTGGCTTTCTCACTGCAGCAAAAATGAGATTGTTGGGCAATGCAATCCTGTGAGCCCATCTAGTGATTTACAGATTCTAGGATTTTTTGGCAGAAAGGGATATATTACGCTATTTCTACCAGATGTAGAGAAAAGAGCCCTGGACTCAAAGAGAGAGCAAGTGGTTCTGGTACTACCCACTAGATCAGGATGGACTAGCCATTTAACCTTTCTGAACCCTATGTTTCCATCTGCGAAGGGGGGATTATTGGAAGTACGAACTAAAAGGGTGTAAAGGAAAGCACTTAGAAAAGGAACCGCGAGTAGCAGGACACCAGTAAATCAGATAACGCTTAAAAGTAAAGGCAAACAAGGCTAAATGGGGTCATTCATGGTAAGATTCCTCAGAGCCCTTAATACACTAATGTGCCCTATGAATCTCTGAGCATTTCCCAAACTGATATGACCACAGAATTCCATTTTGTTCCATCTCCCAAGGAATACTCACAGGCATTAGTTATTGTTGACACAGAGCACACTGGGGAATCGCCTTCCATGGCCACAGCTTGTATTGATGGCTGTCACCCAGAGTTGCCCCTGAGAAATATATGACCTAAGGAAGAATTTGAAAGACCAGGGTTGGATGACATCATAGAGATTGCTTAGAGTTGAGGCAGCAGTACGAGAAAACCAGAGAAGAGAAGCCGGAGGGCAGATCTAGGAAACGTGCAGAGTGGCAGAGAGAAGGCACTGTTATTGAATGCAGATATGAACTCCGTGCCATTGACGTTGTGCATGGCATCATCTTGACATTTCCATATGCATCATTTCCCATTTTCCAAGCAACTCCAGGCAAGTGGTGTCACGGCCTCTTCACAGACGAGGAAAGTGAAGCTCAGAGGGGTTGAACAGCTTATCTGCATTTCGACATGTCCTAAAAGATAGAGCTGGAATTTGAACCTAGAGATGCCTGAGTCAAAAGCCCCAGATCCTAACCCTTCTGTTTCAGGGAGCCTAACATGTAATGACCCTAGAGCCTTAATCCTGTATAGGATGGGGGAGCAAATGCTCTGTGGTTTGTAAACCTAATGGTGTCAGCATCTGTCTTTTTGCTTATATCTGAGTAAACTCTTTCAGATGGAATGATCTTAATCCATTATCCTCCCCCAGGATATCCAGCCTCCCAACAAAGAGGATTCCAGAGGCCCCCAAAGCAGAGCTAAAGTCAGCCTTTCATCCTGGCCACCCCACACCACTGACTCTCCTAAGAACCGCCAGCACTTAAGAGGCCAGTGTTAGGCCTGAGATTTCACTTCTTACACTCCTATCCAGAACTATCTAAGAGAAATCAGAAGGCTTGGCTGGTAGGGTGGGAGCCTGGGCTCTGGGGCAAGGCTGAGGGGGCTTGGCATGGAGCATCCACCTCTATAGGTGTAGCGAGTCTGATGGTAGATTGTGCGATTTCCATTTCAGGGGCTGGATATTGATCACTTGCAATCAAAATCAGTGTACTCGTTTATATTTGAAAAGATCTAACTTAAGGGCATCGAGCCTTTGCCTCTGCAGGGATCCAGTCAAACAACAAACAGAAAACCCTCATGTCCCGTCACTAGGGCTTCAGCACTTAAAAACAGGATGGCAGGTTGGGGCCCTTCAAGGAGAGAAGAGGGGAAAACATTGTGAAAACCACGTACTTGTGATCATTTTGGCTGAACTTGAAAACGGTCTTCATTTGCAGTTAATTAGATTAACTCAGCTGTGATTACAAATGGAATCTCTTGCTCCAGCAACAACCAACGTTTGTTGGACATGTGTTGTAATCTTGCCTTTAAATACAACCACATGTATGACATATTTTGTTTTCTCTTGGCCACTGGACTGGAAAACTATTAAGACAACATCTGCTTTGCTTTCCGATTGAATCAGGGGCAAAGAGCAGGTCTCTCTAGTGTCCTTCAGATTATGCCTGGGGTATCGAGTTACAGCTGCTAACTACTTTCCCACTCCCTGAAAGTCTGATCCTGAACATGAGTTTTCTACTGGAAAGTCCGGTCTCACTCACTCACTCAAAGACCAAAGTGCCTTCTGATCTCGGCTCCAATCTGAGAAGCCCACCCTCGTTCATCTCATACATCTTCAACCCACTGTCATAACCCCTTATTGGGTCTGTTGGGGCTTTTTTTCAGGTAGTACCCAACCCAGTTTGAAATTATTTTATTTTCCATTTAGTTGTTTATCTCCGCCAGGGGAATAATCTATCTAAGAGGGCAGGAACCATGTGTCTTCCCCCTCCCCCCATTCATCCCCAAGAGCACTTAGTAGGCGCCTCAGTAGATAGCTATTAAATAAATCACAGTGTTCTCTGGATGAAGTATAAAGTTAAGTCTGAATCTTTTGGTAAGGAAATTGTTGGCTTTGCAGTCACTTCAACTCATCTGAGAACATCAAAAGTTGCAGTTTGGTGTGAACGTGTGTTGAACATACTATTCTTCTCCCCACCCTCCCTGGCCCCCTTCTAAAAACCCATCCATCTATCTGTCTAATCAGAAAGCACATCTCTGGGCTCAGAGCTAAGCACAGTTACTAGCTAGGATTCAATAACATTGCTTTGTCTTCTGAGCGTTGAATTTTTTTTTCTCCAAATAATCATCGTGGCTCTCCACTTTAAAAGAAAGTCTTCTTTTAAAAGAAAATGTTAAGTCCAGGTGTATTGTCCTAAAGAAAAATTGTCACAGTGTGGGAGGAACGAAGTAAAAGCCTGGAAGGTGGTATCCGTATGTTTGAAGTCTTGGAGTGAACAGATGTGTGCATGCTGTAGGGATATCCATGTATAGTTCCGTTTGGCCGGTGCCTTCTGGAAGAGCACTTTATTTTTCTCTCTTCTCCAAATGGTTTAGGTTTGTGCTGTTAAGTGCCACCGCTTAATCTCTTTGCCTTCCTCTTTTCCCCAAGGCTGTCCATGGCAGACAGTGGGAGGGATGGGGTGAGGGCGGGGGTGGGGTTAATATTTAGAAAGAGACCAAGGCAAGCTAGGGGACCTGGGGACATTGCCTGGTGTGGGTAGCCCCGCAGGACATGGGAGGAAGTACGCAGAGCTGAGTCCTGAAATTGCAGACCAGTCATGCCTTTTTCTGGAAGGAAGTTTGCCATCATTCCTCAGGGGCTTAATGTGCCCTAAGAAGGTTTCAGAACCGCTGGCCTGGAGGCTCCGCCAGGAACAAATTGTTGCCGTGGAGTTCTGACCCTTCGTTTTCTACCACACACAGCTGGTCAGTTAATAATGCAGCAAGTTAATAATTAAATGGTGGTTATGTGATCTTGAAAGATGCACACTCGCTCACTACTGTCTCCCCTTGAAGAGCACTGTTGCCAGCAGAATCCACGGGAGTTCCCAGAAGGCTCTGGGCTTACCTGTGTCATAAGTACAGCAAACAACCAGGGTCTGGTTTCTTGTCTCTGTCCATACTACGCTTTGTGCTTATGCACACAGAGACCAAGTTTGTCTGGTTTACCTTCTGCCTTCCTAACCCTTCATGCCTAAATGCCTGCACCCCTGCTCTCTCCCCTAACTTCCCCACCCTATCTCTTGCTAATACCCTAGGATCAAGAATGGACCTATAAGCCAGTAGGCAGGAAATCAGGGTTAGCTGTGTGACTTGAAGCAAATGACTTAACTTCTCTGACTCATAAGAGTATGGATAAATTTAGATCAAATAAAGGAACAAATGTGGGAGTTCTGTAGACAGTGAGAAGAGTCATAAGATGTAAAAGGTCTGTTCAGAGGGCAGTATTCAAGTCACCCTCATGACCAATAACTCATAGAAGTCCCCGGAATAAGGCTCCTCGTAGCCAGAAATAAGGCACAGAGTGTTTGTAGCACTTTTAAGCATGATTTTTTTTTTAATTAAAAAAAATTTTTTTTAATGTTTTATTTATTGCTGAGAGAGAGAGAGAGAGCAGGGGAGGGTCAGAGAGAGAGGGGGACATAGAATCTGAAGCAGCTCGAGGCTCCGAGCCGTCACCACAGAGCCCGATGCGGGGCTTGAACCCACGAACTGTGAGATCATGACCTGAGCCGAAGTCGGACGCTTAACCGACTGAGCCACCCAGGCGCCCCAAGCATGATTTTTTTTAGATGGGTTCCATGTAGATTCTTCAAAGCATGGAAAATACCCACTATCAGTAACTACCCACTGTAGGTATTTGTGGTTGCTTGAACAACCTGTGTTAAAGCGCCCTGCCCTGAGGTTTTGAAGTGAAGTGTTTTGATTGGTTCCGGATGTGGTCATGTGATTGAGCATTGGCCAATGAGATCATCGCATTCCTCCAGTCCTAAGTTACCAGCTCAGGTAAGAGTACATCATTTAGTTTGGGCCAATGAGATAGTAAAAAGCTTTTGCAGAAATTTTGAGATGCAATTATGTTCCTTTCAAATCGATCAGAGACTAGCTTTTCTTAGGGCTGTAGCTGCTGCCACCCCCTTGGCAGCAGAAAGAGAGAATTTGGAGCGCCTGGGGGGCTCAGTTGGTTAGGCGTTTGACTCTTGATTTTGGCTCAGATCATGATCTGACGGTTGTGGGTTTGAGCCCTCATTGGGCTCTGTGCTGATAATGTGGACCCTGCTTGGGATTCTCTTTTCTCTCTCTCGCACTCTCTCTGTCTCTGTCTCTCCCCTTCTCATGCTCTACCTCTGTCCCTCCCTCTCTCTCAAAATAAATAAATAATCCTAAAAAATAAAAAAAGAAAGGAAGAATTTGTCTGAGGGGGAGCAGCAAGAAATGTAACACAAGATGGAGAGATGGAGGTGTGATTTTGTTGCTTTAGTCCTTGTATCCAGCTGTGCCCAAATCAAGAGTTTTGATAGGAGATGAAAGTTCTGTTTGTTTTCTAAAACCACTTTGGCAGGACGCGGGTGTCACTTGCAACCAAGAGTCCAGACTGACCACATATAATCTAAACATCTTTGTCAAGAGCTGTTTCTTTCTTGATGTTGGTGACCTACAACGCATGGCCTTGGGCCCCATGTGGCCCCACTGAAATCATCATTGTATTTTGCTTCTGTTTGGTACCATAAACACGGTGAGAATCACCTATCATGTTTCCTTAGCACTTTACAGTTTACAAACCGTTTTCATGGATGCTGCGTCATATAACCATGTATTACCCCACTTCACAGATGAGGAAACTGAGGATCAGAGAATGGAAGTGACTTTGTGCCCGAGGCCACCCCATTAACAGTTCATGGTCTCCAGCCTAGGGCTTCTGATCCCAGGAGTGGATGCTTCCACACTATCGCAGGGGGTTAAAGGGTTTGAGGAGACACAGGTAATACCCCGACTTCAAGAAGAAGATACTCTGTCAACTGAACCCAGTGTTCCCCTTCCTACAGCCTCACTGTGTGTCCCCGGTACCCCTAGTCTTCTGTATGGAATAGCAGATACCCAGCACGTAGTATCAGCACCCCCAGAGCAGTCCTGGGGTTTGTTTTCTCCCAAACTGAAGACATGCCCTTCTCAGACTTGGGGCAAATTTGCATCCCCTTGCCACATCACACTGTTGTGTGTCCCTGCGCGGAAGCTCCGTTCCTACCTTTTTCCTTTAATTACTTAGTCATCCTTCTTGTCTTTGTCAGTGTTCTCGGTTGCCAACAACAGAATCCATTTTAGTTACTTTGAAAAGAAAGAGAAGGTGTTAGGTGGTATTAGGCAACTCCCAGACGCTCCAGCAGGACCAGAGCATCAGGCTTGGCGGGCTTTGCTGCAAAGGAGTCTAGGAAACTGAGCTTCTGGCTTCCACCTTTAAGAGAGGAGAATCTTAGGAAATTTCCCAAACTGCAGAATTGTACGTAAGAGGTACAATCAAAAGCACTGGAAGTTGCCCATTAAACTTCCTAATTCTGCTCAGATGTCACTGCTGCCGCTGACACTCCCCCAGGACCCCTCCTCCTGTGTCCTCATAGGACCCTATATCTGCATCTGTGACGGTACGTGACTGTCACTGACCTTCTCCTCTCCCATCCGAGAGCGTTATTTCTCCATTCACAGCACAGTTCACTCCGCCTGAATGTGCCCTTCACTTCCTAATCACCACCCCTCCGCCTGCCTTGTCACCTAGTTAACTTTGATTTATTCTTCATGTGTCATGTCAAAAGCAACATCCTCAGAGAAGTCACTGCTGACTCTCATCCCAGGTTATCCACTCTCTTAATTTATTCAGGCTGCTGTTACAAAACTACCACAGTCTGGGGGGGCTTAAACAATAGATATTTATTTCCCAGAGTTTTGGAGACTGGGAAGTCCAAGATCAAGGTGCCTGGCAGGCTGAGTGTCTGGTGAGGACTCACTTCCTGATTTATAGACAACTGTCTTCTTGTTGTGTAAGAAGGGGTGAAGAAGCTTTCCAGGGTGTCTTTTTAAATTTTTTTTTAATGTTTATTCATTTTTAAGAGATGGAGAGAGACAGAGTGCAAGTGGAGGAGGGGCAGAGAGACAGGGTGACACAGAATCCAAAGCAGGCTCCAGGTTCCAAGCTGTCAGCACAGAGCCTGAAGTGGGGCTCGAACCCATGAACCATGAGATCATGAGCTGAGCTGAAGTCAGACGCTTAAACAACTGAGCCACCCAGGCGCCCCTCCAGTGTGTCTTTTATAAGGGCACTAATCCCATTCATGAGAGTACCACCTCATGAACTAATCACCTCCCAAAGGCCCCACCTCCTAATACCATCACATTGGGGGTTAGGTTTCAACTTACGAACGTTGAGGGGGCACAAACATTCTGTAGGTAGCATTCACTCATTGTCTCTTGTCCTTTTAAATGCATCTCCTTATCATAGTTTATGTTTTTTAAAACCTGTCTCACCTATTGGGGAGAAATGAATCTGGAGCGATCATTCAAACAAATTTGAATGATAACAATGCCAGAAGAACAGAACATCGCAAGCAGTCTGGCGAGTCTGATTTTTCCTGGAGAATGCAAAGAGATGCATACCGTTCCCCATTCCTAGAGAAAAGTAGAAGCTGGGTGGGTGTGTAAGAGACACACTAGCAGAGGGGCGCCTGGGTGGCTTAGTCGGTTAAGCGTCTGACTTTCGCTTAGGTCATGATCTCGCNCTGGGGCACACTGACCCCAGCTCTTCAGCATGAGGAAAGGGAGAGCAGGAAAGGGGTGGGGTGGGTGGGTAAGGAAGTTCTCCAGCTTTACTCTTGGTTTGGGGGTGGGCAGGGCATAGGAGGGAAACTACTTCCATTTCGTGAAACCGTGTTTTAGTTGAGCTCGTCCAGCCTTCTTGGGCCCCTCATGCTTGGGAGCCCAGGCATGGCCCTTTCAAAGTGGCCTTGCTCGGTAAGAACCATAAATTCTTCATTCTCTCCTTCTCCCTGGCCTCCTTCCTCAGCAGACAAATGCCCAGATCACTCTTATCTGTAGAATCTTCTCTTACCCCTGCTTTCTCTTTCTTCACTGCCAGTATTCTACAAAGGGTTGCTCCCCACCAGCTACAGCTTACTGTCTCTTTAACCCCTGGCCACCCACCTTCTGCCCCTTAGTCTATGGGACTGGCTTCTCTGGACCAATGGTACCCATGACCCTAAATCAGCCACTCTTTCCTTTTTAGGGTCTCTTTGAGAGCTTTATGAAAGCTTTGGCCTTCCCTTCCAACGAAAACACACTCTTGCACCCAGGTAAAAATTTATAAACCGTTTCAGAAAAACCACATGCCTCCTAAGCTCTACCCTCAACGCCCAGATAATAATGCTGTTCGTGTGTGCGAAATCAGAGGTCTTCTCTAAACTGGCTTTGGGGATGACGAACCCAAGTTCTGAAGTCAGTCTGCTTGTTACAAATCTTGGCTCCACACTTCCTGGGTACATGAACATGAGCCTTAGTTTCCCCAGTTATGGAAAAGGCATAATAATAATATCTAACTTTACAGGGCTGTGGCAGAAAGTACTTGGCACATTAAAAATTCACATGTTTATCATCGTCTTTATTTTTATTCTCACCAACCTCATTCATTCTAGATCAAACGTGGTTTCATATCTGACTCACAGATACATCTTGTGGGCTATGCGTTATTCTAAAAAAAAAAAAAAGAATTCATTGACAACGTTCAGAAATTAAGAGTTCACGTGAAAATCTGTCTTTTTGGCTTCTGCTGGAAAATCAGATCTGACGATGCTGGGTCATTTCCACCTGGCATCATGGCCTGGAACTGGGGAGTGTGAGCAATTCTCCAACTTGTCACCGCCCCCAACCCATCCCCAGCACTGAGACCAAGAACCCACAGCCTGGGATCATTGCGCATACATAGTCCTGTTCCTTGACGCTAAAGAAATCGCTCTTGTACCAAGGAAAATGAAAGCAAGGCCAAGGAAGCCGTCTGTGTTTTAAAAAAAAAAAAGTGTAAATTCGTTCATGTAAGTAAAGAGTGTGCTTGTGAGTTTTGTGTGGCAAATGCCTCCCTCACTTGCTAAGTGCCCAGCCCGTGCAGGCATCCGTGTTCCCCATCTCTGGCTCTCAAAGGCATCTAAGTGTTGGCCATTGCTCGCCTTCTGTTCTTGTCTTACCTCTTACTTCCTCGTCGCGACCCCAAAATACTTCTTTGCAGTCTCACTCATCTTGTGGTGGGTTTCATTGCTGAACGGATTTGGGTGCAACCCTCCCTCTTCTGAGCCTCAGGTTTGTGTCTCTGGAATAGACACACGCACTTACGTGGTAAGGCTGTTTGAGACTGAAAGATGAGCATCCAGCCCTTAGCGCGATGCCTGGCATAACCCAGCTGGCTAACCACGCCAGTTCCTTTTCTCAGCCTGAATGAGGTAACCTCGAGGTTCTTCTGGCCCCTTCCCTCGCTGTCTGGCCCTCTGGTTTGGGGAGCACTCCCCTTCCTCTATCTTTGACTCTGGCTTCTCTGCAGTTGACGTCCACAGACCCCAGTGCCACTGCGCCTCTCTTCTTCCTCTTTGCCTCTACGTCCAACAATAACTTTAAAACACCACTTTCTAGACAGCATGGCATGATCATCCATCTTTCCTACAGTGTGGTGACTGATTGAATTTGTCTATTATTTTTTTAAATTTTAATTTTTTTGATGTTTATACATATATACACACACTCACATCAGAGAGAGAGAGAGAGAGAGAGAGAGAGAGAAGACGCTGAGCAGGGGAGGGTCAGAGAGAGAAGGGGACACAGGGGCCAAAGCAGGCTCCAGGCTCTGAGCTGTCAGCACAGAGCCCAACGCAGGGCTCGAACCCATGAACTGTGAGATCATGACCTGAGCCAAAGTGGGATGCTTAACCAACTGAGCCACCCAGGCGCCCCTCTTTTTCTCTCCTTGATAAGTTATAAACTTTTCTTTCAGCTTTACAAGTTTGTATTGGTAACATCATATGAAATTTTAGAAATGTTCATTTTGGAAAACTGCTGTCAGGTTTCTTTCATATATGGGCTGAAAGGTTTGCAATGATTTTCCACAGACCAGCTTCTGGCTCTGTGCGTTTAAGACCTTGTTTCTACTCACATACTCGCGGGTAGATTCATATTGCGATGTGTCTTTAAGTCAGAGTTCCAGGTGAGTTGGCCCAGTGGGTAGTGTGAGGATTCCCAGAGGCCATTCCTGCATGAAGATAGCTAGCAATTACTTAGCTGTAGAGGAAGTGACTGTGAACTGCATAAATATACCGCACTCGGCATAGGGGACAGCAGGTGCATTGGCGTACCACTCACCTATAGTGTGGGGATGCCAACACTGGGTGTCTTCATTTTCCATTGCTACTGTGACACACAGCCACACATTTGGTGGCTCACGTGGGACATATTTATTTACCCAGTTGCATGATGCATCCCCGACTCAACTTCCTATAACTAGACCCAAAAATCATCCATAGAAATTCCAGTGCCACCCAACATAAGAGGAAGTGAGATGGGCGAGATGGAAGGGAAGCCAACCAGAAGGAGAACTGGCCTTAACTGGATGTGGGAAAACGATCCTATTCTTGCAAATCACATGGAAACACACGACCGCGTAAGCACCTTGCTAGAGCCTCAGAAGGGCCCATGCAAGTGATAAACCCCGATGCTTAAGCTTGACGTGTTTCACAGCACATTCACCTGTGACTACATACAATTCATTCTGACAAACTGGATTGACATCCATTGCCTGGGTGCCCCTTGTGTTGACCCATTGTCTTGCCTTTGCTTGCATTAATCCACCCTCCTGTGGACCAACTCGTATCTGGGTCAGACACCTGTCTCCCTTGGAAATGTCCCGGACCTTTTCAATCAATTCTCTTCCATTAGCCTCCCCCACCCTTAGAGATTCTCATCCTTTATGTCTTTTATTGCTGTTGGCAGACAGTACCTTGTATTTTAGTCTTTCGCTCATTCAGTAAGTATTTGCTGAGTCCCCTTTCTGTTTCAGCCATTGCTTGGGTGCTGGGGAGACCAGAAAGGAGGCCAAGTCCCAGCATTCTTGGAGCCTATAGCCTTGCTGGGGTGGGAATTATAAGTACCTGAAAATGAAGAGATCCTATCAGAGGGTGATGGGGCCGCGGAGAAGACCAGAGTGAGTAGGGGAGAGGGATGCTGCTTTGGCGGGATGGTCACGGAAGACCTTTCTGACGGGCTGAGGGGAGGGCATTCCCAGCATGGGAAACAGCAAGTTCAAAAGCTGTAAGTCGGGATACTGCAAGGCCATGGTGGCTCCAGATAAAGTTATGTCGGGGGCCACTTCCTTCCTATCTCTAATGAGCCCTTAGCCCTTGCATGCTCTTCAGGGTCCTCTCACTCCCGTCCCCTTTCCAGAGGAGGATCCTCTTCTGCTTGGTATTTCTGGCCTCTGGATCAGAACATGCCTGTTCTATGTTCTGGGGCAGGAAATACCACGGGTTACATGTTAATCAGTGATAGGCTGCTAATGCGTTATTTCATCTCAGATAGTGTCTGTGCTTACCTGCGGGGCTTTTTTTTCTTTTTTTTTTAAGAGAGAGAGAGAACGTGAGTAGGGGAGAGGGGCAGAGGGGGAGGGAGAGAAAGAGAGAGAGAGAAAGAAAGAGAGAGAGAGAGAGAGAGAGAGAATCCCAAGCAGGCCCTACACTCAGCGCAGAGCCCAACACGGGGCTCAATCTCATAACTCTGGGATCATGATGTGAGGCGAAATCAAGAGTCAGATTCAGTCCCACAACCCCGCAGGTGCCCCCCCAACAAGACTTTTGAAGGGGAAAAATGCCTTAATTTCACGATATGCCTCTGACAGCAGAGTATCAGTCAACGTGGCAGGTCACTAGAAGATGTTTGTAGACCCAGTGAGCATGCAGGCAGGTCCTACAAACAGCATGTGGTGTGTTACTTTTCTGTTGCTACTGTAACACATAGCCGCCAGTTTGAAGGCTTAAAACAAGTCTGTTTACTCTAGTTTGAAGGCTTAAAACAAGTCTGTTTACTCTCTCAGGGTTCTGTAGGTCAGAAGTCCAAGTTTAGGGTGACCTCGTGAGTCCTTTGCTTAGAGTCTCACAAGACAGACCGGAGTGTCAGAGTGCCACGTTCCTTTCTGGATGCTCTGGGGATGAATGTGGTTCCAAGGTCATTGAAGTAGTTAGCTGAATTCAGTTCCTTGTGGTTGTGGGACTGAGGAGCCCCAGTCTCCAATGGGGGAGCTGGTCACTGCGACTAGAGGCTGCCCACATTCCTTCTCGTGCTTTCCATGCGCCCCCGCTCCGGCAGCAGTGAGGCAACGCCCTCCTGTGCTTTCAATCTCTGAATCTTCCTCCGCGTTTCTCTGCCTGCAGCCAGAGAAAGTTCTCTGCTTCTAAGGACTTTTTAAAGTTATGTGATTGTAGGGGTGCCTGGGTGGCTCTGTCGGCTAAGAGGCAGTCTCTTGATTTCTGCTCAGGTCATGATGTCACAGGTTGTGAGTTCGAGCCCCATGACGAGTTCTGCACTGTCACTGCAGAGCCTGCTTGGGATTCTCTCGCCCTCGCTCTCTGCCCCTCCCCCACTCATTCTCTCTCAAAAATAAGTAAACATTAAAAAAGTGAAATAAAATCATGTGATTATATGGGGCCCAGGAGGAAAATTCCAAGGCATTTTCCCTATTTTAAGGTCTCTAGCCTTAATCACATCTGCAAAGCCTCCTTTGCCTTTAACAGCACCCTAACATGTTCTGGGGATGGTGGTGTGGGCATCTTTGGGGGGGACATTCTGCCCACCACACTGAGCACAGAGGCAGAGCAATGGGATTTACATCCTCACTCTTGCATCACGTGGTACTACGATTGCCCTTATGATGTACGGTGGCCCCTTGTGCTGCCTGCAGTAATTCTCCGGCAGGGAAGGGCCGCTGCCACAGAGCTGGTTAAGAATCTGGCCGGAGTCAGACTGCTTGTGCTTAAATCCTGGTCCCTCTGTTTGCTGTGTGACCCTGGGGAAGTTTTTAAGCTCTGTGCTTATTTCATCGTCTGCGAAAGGGAGACAGTGACCTCGGCCACAGAGGTAGTGACGAGGAGTAAATGAGTTGACACACGCAGGGGGCTGAGACTGTGCCTGGCACACGGTCACAGCAGCTGTCCCCACCATCAACCACCTTGTCATCAGCCACCGCACTGGCACGTCCTGCCAGGGTCCTCCACAGCTCTTCTTACCATTTGCAAACATAACTTTTTTGAAGTTTATTTATTTATTCTGAGAGGGAAAGAGAGAGAGGATCCCAAGCAAGCTCCGCACTGCCAGCACAGAGCCTGACTTGGGGCTCAAACTCATGAACCATAGGAGCATGACCTGAGCTGAAATCAAGACCAGACACTTAACCGACGGAACCACCCAGGTGCCCCTCGAGCATAACTTCCGTCTGTGTGTTTGCTCAGCGTGTTGCTCCCATGAGATTTTTTTAAAAAAATTTTTAATGTTTTATTTATTTCTGAGAGAGAGAGAGAGAGAGAGAGCGTGAGCAGGGGAAGGTCAGAGACAGAGGGAGACACAGAATCCGAAACAGGCTCCAGGCTCTGAGCTGGCAGTCAGCACAGAGCCCGACGCGGGGCTCGAACCCACGAACCGTGAGATCATGATCTGAGCCAAATTCAGATGCCCAACCAACTGAGCCACCCAGGCACCCTGATCCCATGAGATTTTTAAGTTCCATGAGGGTATTCTGTGGAAGGGAGTTGCTTAGGATTCAGGTTTAATTGCTTAAGTCCTCAAGAGTACCTTTCGAAAGCAGATGGAAAATTCGAGAATAAAGCCAAGGTCTCCGTTGGGCACCATGTTTACTGCTGGTTCCTTCTCTCCCCCAAAGAGGGGTGGCCTGAAGTCTGATGGTATCGAGTGTCACCATAGGTGTGAAGAAATGGAAACGCCCAGACGATGTAAGTGGATATGGCCCTCCGTGGAGGCCAGCCTGGTGGTGGCGATTAAAATTAAAAACGGGCATTTCTCATGACTCGGCGGCTTCACTTCTCTGGGGATCCCTTACGGCCACACTGACACTTGTGCCTAAGAAGCTGCAGAGATGGCTATATTCTTCATCATGGCAGTAATGAGACAAGTCAACCCTCCTCCAAACAGGAACAGCGAAATAAGACCCAGCTTCTCCTGAAAGTTGGTGTGAGAAGTAAATGTGGACCTTCTATCTATATTTCAAAAGTTCATATTTTTATTTGTACTTCTCATGTTCTTTTTTTTTTTAATGTTTTTATTTATTTCTGAGAGAGAGAGTGCGAGCAGGGGAGGGTCAGAGAGAGAGGGAGATACAGAATCTGAAACAGGCTCCAGGCTCTGAGCTGGCGGTCAGCACAGAGCCCAACGCGGGGCTCGAACCCATGAACTGTGAGATCATGACCTGAGCTGAAGGTGGATGCTTAGCCGACTAAGCCACCCAGGAGCCCCTGTACTTCGCATGTTCTGATGAGACCAGCAAACCGGCTGTGAACCAGGCACCACTGCTTCATCTAATGTTCACAGCAACTGAATGAGGTGTTATGAGCCCTAATTTCTAGAAGGTGAGACGCAGGCATTAAGTCCTTTCCCCGAGGTTATCTCGTGGGCCTGGAATCTGAACCAGGCAGTCCAACTCCCAAGTAAGTGGGGTCACCAAATTTTCGAGATAGCTAGAGAGCAGTGGACAGCCACCGAAAGGAACAAGTGGGTCTTTGTGGCCAGGTCTGTCTGTTCGCTTGTGTTTTCCCAATGCTTTTCAAGGCAGCTCATGCATGGTAAGAACCCGTCAAATAGGAAGGAATAAATAAATAAGCTTAGTGCAAGGCCTGCTCTAGTCTGATGGAAAGCAGGAGAAAGGAGCCCGGTCCTAGGTCTTCATGCTCCTTGCTTCCCTGCCCCCCAGCCTGTGTCCCTGAGATCCTGGCCGGGCAGCTGCAAGAAGGCTCGGGTTACTTGGAGCGTAGGGCTGGAGGTCTTTGAGGCAAGGTGACGGAACTGGAGATTCCTGGAAGAGCAATAGGGAACCTAAAAGAAAAAAACAAAACCAAACACAGCTCCTAGAACTACTGATTGAGTATAGCAAGGTTGCAGGGTGCAAGGTCAGCACCAAAAAATGGACTATTTTCTACGTGCTAGCAATGAATGATTGGATCCAAACTTCACTTACAGTGGCTTCTCCCAAAATAAAAGACTTCTGTATAAACCCAACAAAATGCTGCCAGAAACTATATGCTGAAAGTTTAATAATATTGATGAGGGAAAATTTTAATGTTTATTTATTTTGGGAGAGACCAAGCGTGCACACACACACACACACGTGTGTGTGCAAGCAGGGAAGGAGCAGAGAGAGAAAGAGAGAGGGAGGGAGAGAGAATCCCAGTCAGGGTCCACATTCAGCACAGAGCCCGACGTGCTTGACCCCACAACCATGAGATCCTGACCTGAGCCAAAACCAAGAATCGGATGCTCGATGGACTGAGCCACCCAGGCGCCTAGAAGAAGGAAATTTTTTCAAAGACCCAAGTAAACGGAGAGACACATGGTGTTCATGAATTGCAAGACTCAGCACTGCATACGTGTCAGTTCCCCAAGCTGATTTGTAGATTCAACACATTGCTCATCAGAATCGCAGCAGTGATTTTTGTAGATATAGACAATGTGATTCTAAAATTTACATGCAAAGGGGACAAGGGGACAAGACTAGCTAAAACAATGTTGGAAAAGAAAAAGTGGGAGATTATAGGTTCACTCTGGTGTGAAAGCTTATTATAAAGTCATGGAAACTGTAGTATTGTAGTAGGACAGACACATAAATCAATGTGAACAGGATAGAAAACTCACAAGTAGGCCCACACCAGTGTGCCCAACTGATTTTTGATAAAGGTGTGAAAACAGTTGTCTATGCCTACCCAAAATATGACCCCCAAACTAGTCTCACATCTTGCACAAAAATTAACTTAAAATGGATCAGAGCCCTACGTATAAAGCATTAAAGTACAAAACTTGCAAAAAAAAAAAAAAGACATAGAAAGAGATTTTTGTGACTTAGAGTTGGGAGAAGAGTTCTATACTAGGCACCAAGAGCACAATCCAGAAAAGAGAAAATACTCTTAAGTCGGATGGTATCACACTGTGACACTTTAGTTTTATGAAAGAGCCATTATGGAAGATGAAAAGACAGCCACCAGCTATGAGAAAATATTTGTAAAATTTTGGATCAGAAATATATAAAAGGCTTGGGTCAAGAATATATAAAGGACTTAAAAAAACTCAACAGCAAAGAAAAAAATCCAATCAAGAAATGGGCAAGAGCACCTGCGTGGCTCAGTTGGTTAAGTGTCTCACTTCAGCTCAGGTTGTGATCTCACCATTTGTGACTTCAAGACCCGCATTGGGGTCTGTGCTGACAGCTCAGAGTCTGGAGCCTGCTTTAGATTCTGGGTCTTTCTCTCCCTCTCCCTCTTCCCCACTTGTGCTCTGATAGCCTCTCTCTCTCAAAAAGAAATAAACATTAAAAAATTTTTTTAAAGGAAATGATCAAAAGTAGACATGAACAGACATTTCACTGAAGATGAACAGATGGCAATATGTAAGGGGAAAGATGTGGCCATTGTGGAAATGAAAAACAGAGCTACAACAAAGTATAACTGTTCACCTATTGGAAAGGCTCACATGAAAAATACTGACATACTAAATGTCAGTGGGGATGTAGAGCACCCAACCTCTCCTCCTGCTGGGGGAAATGTACATTCCCAAGCAGTGTGACAGTCAGTCCAGAAAAGAGTTTGTCAATTTCTTGTCGTTAAACAGTCATTCACCATATGACCCAGCAGTTGCACAGCCGGACATTTAAAAACCTATGTCCATGCAAAACCCCGTACATGATTGTTCATAGCAGCTTTGCTTATAAAAGCCCTGAGCTGGAACCAGCCTAATGTCCTTCAATGGGCAAATGGATAAACCAACTACTTTTCAGCCACAAAGAGGAATGAAGTATTGATAGATCCAACACCTTGGATGGATCTCAAGGGCGTTATGCTGAATGAAAACAACAACAGCAACCCAGTCTCAAAAGGTTACATGCTACATGCTTCCATAGTAGAAGTATCTTGAAATGACAACATGATAGACATAGAGAACAGATTGGTAGTTACCAGGGGCTTGGGGAGGTGTGGAGGTAACTATAAAGAGGTAATATGAGGGAGTGTCTTTGTGGTGACAGAACAATTCTGTATCCCAATTGTGATAGCTGTTACACAAATCCATACCTGTGTTGAAATTTTAGAGTACTGTACGCTAAAAATAATTAGTAATAACAATAATAATAATGAGTGCATGTAAAAAACTGCTGAGCTGTGAATAAGTTCTACAGTTTAACGAATCTGATTGTGTCGTTGTCAGTTTTCAAGTCTTGAAAATGTATGTACTTATGCAAGATGTTATCACTGGGGAGAGTCCGGCATAGGTCCATGAGGACTTCGTACTAATTTTGCAACTTCTTGTGAGTCTAAAGTTATTTCAGAATAACAAGGTTTAAAAAAAAAACTTTAAAGGGGGGCTGACTTGTGACAGTTGGGGATGGTGACAAAGCAATATACAGCCATAAAGAAAGATGAAGGATCTTTCTGGAGCCATCCTATCTTATTTGCTGTGATTTCCCCAGGACTTAGGGTTGTGCATAACAAACAGCAAGAACTGTTAACAAGCGACCAGGGAATAAGTGAACACGCTTAGTGCAATGTCTGTCCTCATGTGACTCTGTGGGTCTTTGCACTCCTTGCTACCCCTCCCCCAGCCTGTTGTCCGAGGATCGGGGCTGGGCAGGTGTAGGGAGGCTTGGGTTTCCTGGAACCGGGAAATGGATGTCTGTGTGACACTGAGTGACAGAGCCATGGATTCTTGAAAGAGAAGCAAGCAGGTGGGCAGAGGGCAGCAGCGCTGGCCCAGGCCTGGCCGGGAACACAGTCTTGGGGAGGAGGAGCCCCTTGTCCTGACTCAAGCTTGGGCTTTGAGCTACTTTGAACTGCCTGCCCACTAGCTCTATGAATTTTACTCCCTTCCTTGGAGCCTCTTAGGCCTGTGTTTCAATCCCCACTCAAGATGCTACAACTGGCTTCCTAGTTGTAGCATCTTGAGACAAGACACCTCCGCTTTTCCAGCTGTACAATGGGAATGATACCCCCTGCTTGCTAGACTGTTGTGTGGGTATTGAAAATTCTCAGGCCAAGGGCTTAGGGTGAGGCAGGCTGATTGTACTCAGGGAACCTGACGCCTTTCACCTCCTCTTTGTAAGGGCATCGGCACCGATGGGGGCAGGGTTGGGCGCAGCATTCCGGGTGGGTTTGTTTTACCCATTGATCTACTTCACTGAATTCTCCTTTGTATCCAGCTGAAGGTAAGTTAGAGTAGGCACCCAGGGCGATCTCAAGGGGATGTGGAAGCCTTTAAAGGGAAGCCAGGGAGGCAGGGGTGTGGCAAAGCCTTTGATGAGGGTGGCAAGACAGTATGTCCCTGGGGTTCGAATCCCCGGTCTGCCCTTTTCAACCCTGGCGCACCATATTTAAGGTCCTAGAATCTCAGTTTTCCCGTTCCAGAGTGGGGACCAAGACTCCTGATTCACAGGGCTGTGGGAGTATGAGATATTTTAAAAGGAAAAAAAAAAATCCCCCGTGGAAAGCCTTTGGCACCCTGCCCCACTCCTGGTGGGTGAGCGGTGAATGGCCGCGGGTCGGCCTGGCTGCAGGGTGACTGTGCGCATGCGCAGGTGGGGAATGGTATTACGGGATTTGCAGGCTTTAGAGGCTGCTTGAACTGCCTGCTCTCCTATCTGCCCCCGCGGCTGTCGTGAGGAATCAGCGTCCCGCCATCAGAGCGCAGCCGAGGCAGCTGCCCCCGCGTGCTGTCCCCTGGGCACAGCGGGTCTCACGGGCAGCCTCCTCTGGGGACCACGCGGAGAGTGGCTATCTGGGTTACCTGCCGCCTCACCTGACTCAATCCCTGGAAACTGGGCCCCAGCGTTCTGGGCCAGATAACATCCTCCGCATCCTCAGATGCCCTGAGCCTCGGCGAGTAGGTGCCTGGGCATGGAGAGGGGAGGGCAGGGGTGCAAGCACGTCTGGGAGCGGCCAGCCAGCGGCCTCACCGGGCACAGTATGGGGGGGGTACGCGGTGCCCTGGAGGGCGGGCTCCTCCCATGACTTCCCGGGCCCGCTGCCAACTTCCCCTCCGGCCCAGGGGGTGTCACAGAAGCGACGGTCTCAGGAGTCAGTCCAAAGCCTTTGTTTTCTGATGAGGAAACTGAGGTCCGTGGAGGGTTGGCGACCTCCCTGCACAGGCAGGAACCAAAAGTCTCCCCGGACCTGGTCTCCTGGCTCCCAGCCAGCGCTCAGCCCCTCTCCGCTCTCAACCCGTTGCTACAGAGTAAGATGGAATGGGGTTCAGTCCCTGGTTCCCTTCCTGATTTGCTGCGGGAGGTAAAGCTACAGAGGTGGCTGCCCTACACCTCCATTTTATAATCTGGGAAATGGCATCATAATATGAGCCTTCTAGAACTGCTTTGAAGATAAAATAAGGCCTGCAAGGTGCCTGGGCTGGAACACAGCAGACGATGAGCGTGTGGGGGTATTGTTTTAAGTTGACGCCAACTGCTATCTGTGTGCCAGACACCGTGTACATGGTCTACACACATTAACTCCCTTTCTCTTCCCAGCAGGCAGGTGCTGGTTGAACCTCACTCTGTAGGAGGGGAGGGGGAGGCACCGACTCCTTGGGTAGCCCCTCCTCCCCCAGGTGGTGGCAGAGCCAGTCAAATCAGGCAGTCTGGGTCCTAGGTCTGCACTTTTAGGAACCACACCCTAGTGCTGGCAGGAGACCCTGTGAGCATGTCACTGGGGATTAGAGCTGATTATCTGAGGTCATGTCGTGCTATGCAACTTGGCTTCCCAGGAAAATGGTAAGAGTTACAGAGTGGGCATCGTGGGGGCAAGACCAGGAAACTTCCCAAGAGTGGTTCTCAAGCAGGGGCTTTGAAAAGAGGAGTGGAGGCCTAGGTCTATATCTGTCCTGATGGCAGAGGCCCAGGGCATGCAGTGGGGGAGGGGCCCCGAGGGGAAATGCACGGGACAGATTCACACTAAGAATCTTCCTGCTCCTAAGGCCGGTAGCCTCCGGCTGAGAAACCTGAACATTAATAAACATCCAGGGCCACCTGGGTGGCTCAGTTGGTTGAGCATCCGACTTCAGCTCAGGTCACGATCAGAGTTCATGGGTTCAAGCCCCGTGTTGGGCTTTGTGCTGACAACTCGGAGCCCAGAGCCTGCTTCAGATTCTATGTCTCCCTCTCTCTCTGCCCCTCCTTCTCCCTGTCTCTCTCAAAAATAAATAAAACATTTTAAAAATTAAAAAAAAAATAGAAGAAGAAACATTATTTTAAAAATAAAAAAAAATAGAAGAAGAAACATTCAGGGGCACTTGAGTGGCTCAGTCGGTTAAGCATCCAACTCTTGGTTTCATCTCAGGTCACTATCTCACGGTTCGTGGGTTCAAGACCCAAATTGGGCTCTGTGCTGACAGTGCTAACTCAGCCTGCTTGGGATTCTCTCTCCCTCCCTTTCCATCCTCCCCTCACTTGTGCTCTCTCTCTTGCTCTCTCTCAAAATAAATAAACTTAAAAAAATTATATTAAAAAATTCTTTAAAAGACACATCCAGAGAACAGGGGACTGTCTGGTGAGGACAGAGCCAAGGGAAGCCTGTGATGGGAACAGACATCGGGGGAGGGGTATCCAGGGCACCTGCAAGTGAGCAAGGCTCATGTAGCGCTGGGCCTCTCTTCAATCATCTGGGGGGGGGGGAAGAAAAGAAAAAAATTCTGAGATTAAATGAGGTCAATGTTTCCCAAACTTTGATGCAGGGAACATTTATTGTTTTAATGTATACGTTTTAACACGTACTAGAGAAATAACTGGCATATCAGAGCCAACCTGAAATGAGTATCATTATTTAGTTGAATGTAAAGGAAGTAGTTAAGTTTGTTTTCTGGATAGAAAATGTTAAGTGAGGGCCAGATGTAGGTGGGCAAAAATAAGGGGTGGGTTGTAAGTGATCAAGTTAAGATGCAGTCTTGCTTGATTAGAGGGTCCTGAATCCAGTAAGAATGTGTCCTTATAGAAAAAAACAAAACTAAACCCACTGGGCCCAGAGACAGCCACCTACGGAGGGAAGATGATGATGGAACACAACCTTCTTCCCAGCCTCACAAGTAACGGACCCTGCTGACATTTTGATCTTGGACTTGTAGCCTCCGGAGCAGAGAGACAATGTATTTCCACTGCTTAAGTCACCCCAGGGGCTGGTACTTTGGGACAGCAGCCCTAGGAAAGGCAGAGCCTGAGTGCCAGAACACCGCAGTTTCTCTGCTGGGTCAACCTAGCCTTTGGGTCCCAGAGGGGTATGTTGCCCTACCTGGCCTTGACTCTTTGGAGATTTCACTTCCGGGGTGGCTACACAGGAAGTATCTGGCCTTGACTCTTTGGAGATTTCACTTCCGGGATGGCTGCACTCCAGATGTGTTCCCCCAAACCTTAGAGGAGTTGAAGCCACCAAGCGATGCTCAAGTATACCCTACACTACCGTACCCTGCACTGAACTTGACCTTGTGGAGAGTGCATTAGAATGCCCTCCTCCCTCAGCCCATGTGATCATCCTCGTCCCATAACCCAGGAAACTGAGGTTCAGAGGGGTCAGGTGACGGCAGGGGGACGCAGTCCACAGGTGTCAGATCCCTCCCCAAGTATGAATCTTCCGACTGCATCTCTGCTTTTATTCAAACGGGTTTGCTCCCCAGCGCCCTTCCTGTCTTTCTCTCTTAAAGAGTTAGTTGTTTATTCAAAAGGCTGTGTGTGTAGATGATGCAAAACACAGAGCTGCTTTTTGCCTTCTGATGGCCGTAGGGAAGTATTAGTAGTACCGCTACTATTATTACTACTACTATTACTAACATACTTAGATCGTGCTTCCAAAAATGTGTGCCAGACACTCTTCTAAGTGTTTATCGTCTATAAATCCTCAGAGACTCAGTGGAGTAGGTATTACCCTCTTGCATGCTTTCCTGACTCTGGGGTGACTTGCCTGGGGCCACACAACACGTCAGGGGCAGAAGTGGGACCTGGGCTATGAGTCTGTGCTCTGTTCATTGTGTCACAGTCTCCCACATACGTTTGACTTGTGGACCTAACTGTATTTGGTCAGCATCCAATTTTTTTGCTCATATTATGCTGTTGTGAATTTCCCGCGCACGTGCGATCCCTGCATGCCTGTGAATCTATCTTTTACATAAATGCCTCTGAGTAGAGTTGTTGGCTCAAAGGGTGTGTGTTAGTTTCTTTTTGCCCTGAGTCTTTTCTTTTCTTATTGGGGACAGGAGAGACAACCAGGTCTAAACTAATCTCGCCTTCGTCACTAATTCTTAGTCAATGTGACCTGCAAACGTGTAGTGGAAAGCTTCTGGGGAGAAGGAGATGGGGTGAGGCCTGGATGCTACACTCACAATCTTGCAGGGGACACAGACTGATCCCTGGGTAACCAGTACCTGGACGGCCTAAATCTGTCATCATCCAGGGTTTCACAGCCCTTGTGTTTTGGAGTCTGGCCTAGGAACACTCCTCTGGCCCATGGAAAGTGTCAATCGAACCCCAGCCATTACCACCATCATGACACTTTGGGCCAGCCCCCACCCCACCTTTAAACACTCTCTAGAGCCGAGTAGCACTGTCCCCTTTTTACGATCCCTACTGAGTCCAGAGAAGTTAATGAGCCTATCAATGTGATGTCAGATTATCTCTTTTTTTTTTCTGGGAATTCTAGAAATCTGGCTTTTTATGTGAAGTGTCTTGACTTTTTAATGTTAGCAACTAATTAGGCCTAAAAACAAAAAGCAACAAAAACCCACTCCTGTGGTCAAATGAACCCCATCTGCAGACCAGATGTGGGCCGCCAGTTTGCCTTGGAGTGGAGCAGACGTGGGTGTGTGTCCCAGCTCTGCCATTTACAAGGTCCGTGACCATGTCATCATCGACAGCCTGGGCGTCCTCATCTGGAGAAGAACAACGATAACACCCAGTCTGAGTGATTGAGTTTGAGTGATTGACAATTTTTTTTTATATTTTTATTTATTTCTAGGAGAGAGAGAGAGAGAGAGAGAGAGACAGCGTGAGCAGGGGAGGGTCAGAGAGAGAGGGAGTCACAGACTCTGAAACAGGCTCCAGGCTCTGAGCTGGCAGTCAGCACAGAGCCCAACGCGGGGCTCGAACCCACGAACCGCGAGATCATGACCTGAGCTGAAGTCGGACACTTAACCGACTGAGCCACCCAGGCGCCCCAGATTGACAAGTATCAAAGCAAGCAAGTACCTGGCTTGTTACTGGCACTTAGCACGAGGTAGATCACTGTTATTGTTATGGCGATTTCATTAAATGAAGTCTGGGCTATGGTAGGCAGAGATGTCTGAGGGACGCTGATTCTGTTTGGAGCTTGGCAAGATTTAGTTGTTGAGGAAACACTCAGATAGAGTTGACCCGTGGCGATTGGAATTTCACACGTGGAGACAGATTTTCATCTGAAGGGCTGTCTTCCACCAAGAGTTTCTCTTTACATAGAGGAAAGATTTTTTTTTTTTTTTACTCTATATACTTTTGTGAGTTCTGAAAGTTCATGAGCTTCTGGTCTTCACTTCCATGTTGGATGTTCTGAAGCCTTTGTTGTCTTTGCTTCCTAGAAGGTAGCATAATTCCCTGAATGGCTGCTCTTCTAATAGGAGGTGAACCTGGAAAGAGGAAATCAAACCCAGTCTGGGTCTTAAAAATTGTGTGTCGGGGAACCTGGGTGGCTCAGTCAGTTAAGCGTCCGACTTCGGCTCAGATCACGATCTCACAGTTCGTGGGTTCAAACCCCGCGTCAGGCTCTGCACTGACAACTCAGAGCCTGGAGCCTGCTTTGGATTCTGTGCCTCCCTTTCTCTGCCCCTCCTCTGCTTGTGTTCTCTCTCTCTCAAAAATAAATAGATAAAAATATTTTTAAAATACTTTTTAAAATTTTCAATGCATGAGGCAGAGAAGGTGATGGGGCCGTGAGCAGAGGCCACTCACTCACCATCTTGACCAAGGAACAAGGAACTCAAATGATGTCTGTAAGCATTTTCTGAGAATTCTTCTCCACAGAAGGGTCTTGGTCTCACTTATTGGAAGAACCACTGGACTCCAATGAGGAGAGAGGGGCTTTCACTGCTGTTCTGCTCTGTAGTCTCTCTGTGACCTTGGCCAAGTCACTTCTGCCCTTTGGACCTAAGGCCATAATGTGTAAAGCAAGTGTATTAGACTATGTGCTAGTTTGCTGGGAGAATCAAAACCACCAATGGGTGGTTTAAACAACATAAATTTATTCTCTCACAATTGTGGAGGCTCAAAGGCCAAGATCAAGTTGCCAGCATGGCTGGGTTCTGGTGAGAGCTCGTCTTCTAAATGGTCAACTTCTCCCTGTGCCTTCACATGGCTGTCCCTCTGTGTGTCTGTGTCCTCACCTTCTTATAAGGAAACCAGTCATATTGAATTAGGGTTCACCCTAATGACCTCATTTCAAAGTAATGACCCCTTTAAAGGCCCTGTCTCCAAATACAGTCCCATTCTGAGGAACTGAGGATTAGGACCTCAACATATGAATCTGAAGAGCGGGGGACACCGTTCAGCCCACAACAGACCAGTTCGGTGTTTCTCACAGTATGGGTTCTTGCTTCTAGTGGAATTGACTTTACATCAAATGCAGAAAGAAGCCTTGAAGAACCATCAGTCATTATGATCCCTTGAAGAACAAAAGGTTTGCTTTAGTACTAATGTGACTTTAATACCTTTCTGACACTTGCTGAGCAAATGAAGAGTAGACCTCAGGCACAGAGCGTTAAGGAGGCAAGTTAACTGCATTAGTTACCTATTGTTGCATGACAAATTACCCTCAAATCTAGTGGCATAAAACCATTCATATTTATTATATCACAGTTTTCATGGGTCAGGAATTCTGAAGCAACTTATTTGGTGATTCTGGTTTACGGTTTCTCAGGAGGTACAATCAGTCCCCTAAAGACTTGACTGGGAGTAGGTAGGTATACCAAAGGCAGATCAAGTCGGTGCTGGCTGTCAGAGGGAGCCCTCAGTTTCTCGTCACGTGACTTGAATGTCCTCACAACATGGTGACTGGCTTCTTCCAGAATGAGCCATTGGAGAAAACAAGAGAGCAGGAAGGAAACCACAACATCTTTTACGTTTTAGTCTTAGAGGTCCTAAAGTGTCATTTCCACAGTGTTCTATCGGAGACTACGGAATGAATAGAGCACAGATCAACCCCATTTCTTGTGGGAGGGAACTCCACAAGGACATGAAGACCAACAGGTAAGGATCACTGGGGGCTATTCCAGAAACTGACACAGTAGGAAGTAATAAGAGTTTTATTTACTGACTATTTTTTGGTTACCTTGTCTATATTTGTATACACAAATATGTATATCAGTGTTTTGTGTTCTTTTAATTACATATACATGTATATACAAGTGATGTGCTGTATATAAATATCCAATCTGCTTTTTCCCCACTCAAGAATACATTTTTGAGATCAATCTGTGTTTGTATAAAGAGAGCTGATTCTTTCCCTTAAATTATATGTATATGCCATTTTTATGGATCTATTCCCCTACTAAGGGCCATTCAGATTATTTCTAATTTTTTGCATTTACAACACTGATAAGGGAAACATCCTGGTACATGTCTTAGGAGAGATGATGAGGGGTACCTGGGTGGCTCAGTCAGTTAAGCGTCCAACTTTGGCTCAAGTCATGATCTCATGGTTCGTAAGTTCAAGCCCTGCGTCAGGCTCTGTGCTGACAGCTCTGAGCCTGGAGCCTGCTTTGGATTCTGTGTCTCCCTCTCTCTGTCTCTCCCCACTCACACTCTGTCTCTCTCTCTCTCTCAAAAATAAGCAGACATTAAAACAGTTTTTTTTTTTTTTTAAAAAAAAGGATAGATGATGAGAAGGAAAATTGCTGGGTTATAGAATATGTGTATTTTATATTTTACCAGATGGAGTCAACTGTCCTTTACAATAGTTATCCTAATTTACCCTCCTCCCCCGCCCAGAATAGAAAAGTTTCCATTTCTCCACAACATTACTAACTCTTTTTTCTTTAACGTTTTATTTATTTCTGAGAGAGAGAGAGAGAGACAGCGTGAGCAAGGGAGGATCAGAGAGAGAGGGAGATACAGAATCTGAAACAGCCTCCAGGCTCTGAGCTGGCTGTCAGCACAGAGCCCGATGTGGGGCTTGAACCCATGAACCATGAGATCATGACCTGAACTGAAGTCGGACACTTAACCGACTGCGCCACCCAGGCACCCCACAACATTACTAACTCTTGATGCTGCCCAAAACTTTGAGTTGAGAAAACTTTGAGGTAGAAAAATGGTATCTTGATATGCTGATTTTTAAAAACTGCAGTGAAGACCAGATCACATAAAATTGACCATCTTGACCATTTTTGAGTGTACGATTCAGTCACGTCAAGTATACGCATGTTTTTGTACAGCATCTCCTCAGAACTCTTTCATCTTGCAAAACGGAAGCTCTGTACCCACTGAACCAGAACCCCCCAGCCCCTGGTAACCAGAACCTGACTTTGTGTTCCCCTGAATTTGACTACTTCAGATAACATATGGGTGGAAACGTACTTTTTTTGTCTTTTTGTGCCTGGCTTATTTCACTTAGCACAATGGCTTCAAGGGTCATCTACGTTGTAGCAGGTGACATGCCCTCCTTCATTTTTGAGGCTGAATCATAGTCCATGGAATGGATAGGCCCCATTTTCCTTATCGGTGCATTCACAGATGGATATTTGGGTTGTTTCTACTTCTTGGCTACTGTGAAGCATGGTGCTGGGAGCACATGTGTACAACTATCTCTCCTTTTCATTCTTCTGGGTGTGGACCTCGGAGGGGGATTGCCAGGCCACATGGTAATTTTATTTTTAATTTTCGAGGAATCTTCATACTATTCTCCATAGCAGCTGTACCATCTTACATCCCTTCCAAGGGCGTACAAGGGTTCCAATTTCTCCACATCCTTGCCGACATGGGCTATTTTCTCTGTGTGTGTGTGTGTGTGTGTGTGTGTGTGTGTGTGTGTGGTGTTTTGATTGCAGCCATTCAATATTTTAATTTTATATGCCCCTGAGTACGAGTGAGTTTGGGCATCTTTATATAATCCCACTTGAACAATGGGGAAATTACAGTTCTGGGAGATTAAGTCACTTGCCCCAAAGCTCAGGGCTGGACAGTGGTAGTAGCGTGGAATCGGAACCCAGGGTTATGTGGCCTCTGTACCCCCCACCCCGGTTCTTTCCAGAGGTGACCCGCTTCCAAAGCGGCAGGGCTTCTTTAAGAAAAGAAAGGAGGGGGAAGGATCAGCTCTCTGCTTCTGATTCCTGCCCACCATGCCTCTGACGAGCAGGGGGGGGATCCACAGAGCATTATTGTTCTTGGATCTGCGGGCCAAGTGGTGTTACCTCCACCTAGGAGGAAGCGGTGTCTACGCTAATACCCTGGACGGGAAATGTGTGCCCAGAAGATTAGCTCCATTGTGTGGGGCTGGACGCTTTCCACCGACTTTGTTTATGGGACAGATTGTTTTTGTGAAGTTGTTTGCTTCAGTGAGTCTCCCAGCTCTTGAGGCCCGCTGGCCGTGGACAGGGTTAGATTTACGGGTAGCCCAGAGCGTGGGCAGGAAAGGCCACAAAGGAAAGGTCCCCTGGGGGACTTCAAGAGCCTGTCTCAGGCTCCCTCGAAAAGCAGAACCGCAGCCCTCTTCTTTTTATTTCTAAAGTGGGATGCGTGACAGGGTGCTGGGACGTTCTTTCCTGTTGGCCCTTCGTGCTGGTATTTTTGTGTCACTGTCTACACCCCACTTCAGCTCACCTCTGCACACGTCCACGTATATGGCTGGGATGTTGCGGTTGTTGCTTTTTGGTCCTAATTCCTCACGCCAGAAGCTTTCGGGCACCTACCAGCACCAGCCCCCTTCGCCCATTCATTCCAGACCAGCTGGCTCTAGTAGAGCGCGTGTTTCACACTCCCTGCTCCGAGGCCGCTAGGCCTGGCTCCTCGGGTGGTCTAGGAGAATGCGTTGTGTCTGCACGCGGTACAGATGCCAATGGCTAACATGTGCTCACTCTTCATTGTTTGGTCCTCCTCCCCACCCACCCAGCCCGCCACCACCCAGGCAGACGGCCCCATCACCCCGAGCTTCTGTCCTGTTCTCAAACCTCAAGAATTTTAGCCCAGGCGCTCTGGAAGAGAAGGGTGCAGGCCTTTTTAAAAAAGAGAGGAAGCTTCTTAGCGGCTCTTAGCATCAGTTTTGTTAACTGTGGGTCACCCCGGCTCCCAAACTTACGGAGCGAGTCGAAGATACTGGTAGCTAAAACCTTTAGCGCAGTGCCTGATTCCTGGGAAGCACTCAGTAACAGGGTCCTTTTATTTCCTGAATGCCCACTGGGGGGCCAGACCCTATGCTAGGGACATGGGAAATTGAAATGAGACATAACCTTGTCTCTACGAACTCACCTTCAACGGAGAACCGCAATAAACAACGGTTACATGTAAGGGGTTGATAGAGAGAAGCACAGAGCAGGCACCTAAATCTGGCAGGGGCTATCAGGGAAGTCTTCCTGGAGGAAGTGACATCTGAATGGAGCCTGAAAAGTGACTCCCTTCTGCTATTTAGATGAACCTGCCAAAAGCAGGCCAGAGCCTCCCATGACAGCCGTTGGTGGCCCTGCCCCGTGGAAGGGCCTTCCTATCTGCTCCAGCTCTGGCTGTCGTCTCTTGAATCCCCTCAGTGCTGTGCTAAAAAAAGAAATAAATCTGTGGTCAACTCTTTCCTCTCTCCTGTAATGCTCCGTGTCTTCATTCTCTAACAGAAAGGTTATCACCATAAAGGGATCCATGACTCCCACAGTCCCTGGGAAAGGCCTTCATCACTCATGATGTTTGTTTATGTACTTAATCTACTACGTGTCAATAAACGCCGAGTGGTGGTTAGGCGAGACTCACCCTGGACAACCAGGTCCACGTTCTGTACAAGCATTAAAACGAGGCCTGTTTGTCTCTTTCCTGTCACTGAGCAGCCTTCTGGGTCCCCTCGGCTCTAGGCATCGCTCATGGGAATGGCTAAGCCAAGATGGCGGGATGGAAGGCTGGATGAGGTTTGAAGTCCCGTGCCTAGCGTCTGACCCGTCCCGCTCCTTCACGGCTCCTGCTTTACCCTCTAATCCTGGGAGGTGGCCTCTGTTATTACTGTTGCCCTGCTCACTGTCCCAGGGGTCACAGCTGCTGGGTCTACACCTGGCAGACACCTAGACAGCTGGCGGTTAGCTCAGTCCACTCAGGGTGCCTCCCAGCCTCCCAGCCCGACCTCGGCTCTTTCTGGTGCCCAGTTTCCCCCTGCGGTCTGCCTGCCACACCCTTTGCCCGTGGTCGTCTCTGGTCACCCTGTGGCCACCTCACCGTTCCCAGAGCAACTGCCATCAATGCCACCCGTCAACACCGTCAGCTGTTCTCTCTTTCCCTCCACGGGGCACATGGAACCTTCTGGATGCAAAATCCAAGCCCTCCCTCTGCCTAACGGTGCTGGGTACTGATTTTATTTGAATGTCTCTTCCTAGAATCCCATATGGGAAATGATGCAAAATCTTCTCTGCCTTTGGCTTTTCCCACACCCTAATAATCTTCTCGTAGGGGTCCCACCTAGATGGACGTGAGGATGCAGCCGACTGCTTCCCCACCTCTCTCTTTCTGTTTCTCTCTCTCTCTCTCTCCTTCTAGGCTCTTCACTCCCCTGGGCTGGAAGGGATTAGCAGAGGAGTGGGGAGGAAGGTGGTTCAAGGAAGGAAGCCAGCTGGCTGATTAGGGAACGTGTGTCTGCGGATATTTGAAAATCTTCCCCATGACGCTCCCCGCCAAGGTTCCTCGGAGGGTTGAATGGGAGAGGTATACATATGCCATCTGTGTACGTGGGATTAGACCGAAAGAATAAAAAGCGTAGGTTCTAGAACCAAGCTACCACCAGCTAGAAGCTGTATGGCCTTTGGCAAAACATTTAAACTCTCTGACTCTTGGTTTGCTCAGCTGTGAGATGGGAACGATACTAACCCCTACCTCACTGTGCTCATTAGGGTGTGTGTTTGGGCGCTAATCATAAAAATTGGTGCCAATTTTATTTGGGGACGTGGGCTCTTTGGTGTGATGCTGAATAAAAGGGAGGTTCGTTTTTGTTTTCTCTGTAAAGAAAATGGAAACGAATGTTGGCTAGGTGCCTAGCAAATGGTCTTCGTCGTTGTTGGTAAAGGAGAGTCAGCTTAGTACCTGGTACAGAGTAAATACTGGGAAATGATAGTAGCAGTAATATTAGTCATGAGCGATGCCACATGGGGTCTGAACTGTGGACTGGCTTCCACTTGGTTGCAAGGCAGTTAGGGAAAGAAGATTGTGGGGTCCCTTAGAATCACCGGATCGTGTCGGACAAGGCGGTACTCACTGTTTCCCCTGCCGGATCCCTCTTGGCACAACACTTAGTAGCTGTTTAATAAATATCGCGTCGAGGGAATGAATGAATGAACCCCTATAAGTGGGTGATAGCTTGACCCCTCCCACACACGTGGTGACTGTCCCTATAATCTCCCACTTTCCTCTGAGTGGCGTCAGCCAAGCGTGAGTTGTAACGCACGGTTCCGTTCTCCCGCGGTGTTCCAGAGCACAATCCCATATTAGATTTCATTTCCAGCGTTTCTTGGCCTGAACTTTGGAATATACCAGGCTTTATTCACTCTACTCTTTCGAGCCTCAGTGCCTGTCTTCCTCTCCACCTCTCCACTCCCTCGAGGTGCTAATCCAACATGTTGCTGTAAATGGTGTGTTTTTCTTCCAATTGCGGTGGTCATGTTTCTTAATCAATAGCCTGACTTGTCAGCACCAAGTAAACACAGCTTTGATTTGAAGAGAAGGGGGAAAGCAAAGGGCCCTGCTGCAAAATCACACGGAGAAGGAATCCTTTCTTCCACACGTTAATGAGGTCATTAAGTCAACAAATAATAGCAATCCTCTGAGCCATGATTATGAGCCAGACACTGCTGTAAACACTCTATGGGCATTGACTCATCTTGCCCTTACAGTCTGTCAAGGTGCCGTGACGGTCCATATTTTATATGCGAGAGAACTGAGGAGCAGACAGGTTAATAGTGATGGAGCTCTATCATGAGTCACGCCCTGTGCCCAGGTGCTGAAGATGTAGCGGTGAATAAGACAGACATGAATTCCTGCCTCATGGCACTTCAAGGCTAGCGGAGGGTTAGGGACAAAAAGCACACAGCTAAATTAATTGAGTATTTCAGTGAGGGGTGGTTTGGGCCTCAAGTACCAGATAACCCCATCACAGTGGCATAAACCCTAGGGATTTTTTTCCCTCCAGTGAGAGGATGCTGGTGCTAGTTCTCTGGCTCAGGAATCTGATATTTGCATGGTCTTTTCCTCCTGGTCATAGAATGGCTGCACAGCTCCAGCCATCAGCCCTGTGATCCAGCAGAAGGTGGAAGATGGAGAGGGGTGGTGCCGGTACCTGTCATCGGCCAGATGGGGGTCTGATGGGCACCTTGGCCAGGATGTCTGTGAAGGAGAAGGGAGCTGATAGTGAGAGTCAGATCAGCGGGCCAACAGTGCCCGCAACAGAAAGTGCAGGGAGAAGTCAAATAGGACCCTGGGAGAGAGGGCTCCTGTGTATGGGATGCTGGGGGGAGGTGACAGCTGAACTGAGAGCTGATGACAAGAAGCCAGCCCTACAAAGATCTGAGGACACTGCATTCCACACAGGGGACATAGCAATGCAAAGAGCTTCGTTCAGAAATGAACATGGTGAGACCTTGGGGGAGAGAGGGGTCGAGAGCGGCTGGAGAAGACAGCGAAGGTGACTGGGTCGAGTGGAGGCCCAAGGGAAAGACAGGCGCTAGATCATCTTCCAGGGTCTACTGGGTCCTTTGGCTCTTACTTGGCGTGTGATGGGAAGTTACTGGAGGCTTTTAATCAGGGAACTGAAGTGACCCGATTCGTGTCTTAAAAGGAATTATCGGGGCAGAAGAACTTCTGTGAGGGGTCACGAAGCTTAAGGAGACTTAATCCTAGGTGACAGTATCATTTTCGTGGCTCCTTCCTCTTGGTTTCCTTTTTTCTGCTTCTTGGACCTCCTCCGCCTCCCTTCGGCTCCCAGAGCACCGGACGATGCCCTGCTCATCTCTGGCCCGAGGTCCAAGCAGGTGGTAAGTGTCACTTACGCTGAATGGACACAGGCAAGTGCCCCACTACAAGGTTCCCAAACTTCAGCCACTCACCCTGCCCTCTCATGCTTGGGGCGATGTCAGTGGCTCTCAATTAAACGAGTTTGCCTCCCAGAGGATGCTTGGCAATTTGTCCGGAGACAGTTCTGGTTGTCATGACTGGAGGCTGAGCAGAGGGTGCTACGGGCATCCAGTGGGATGCCACTAAACATCCTACATTGCACAGGACGGGCCCCGCAAAACAGAATTATCCGGCCCCAATGGCAATGGTGCCAAGGTCAGGAAGATCTGGGCTACCTCTGCATACCTGTTCTCTCATTTCCTTAATTATATTTCCTTGTACATTCACTCACTCTCTAAATCAAAACAACAACAACAACACGTATGTCACTACCATAAATAAGAAATGAGTGTCACTTGCCATAAATAGAAGTTAGCCAGAAAGATAAATACTCAGAAAACAAAAGTCAACTGGAGTCCAGCTGGAGTACCCCTAGCTCTAGGCTCTGGTTTCCCGTGTTAAAAAGGGAGTTTGGGCGGGGCGCCTGGGTGGCTCGGTTGGTTGAGCGTCCAACTTCAGCTCAGGTCATGATCTCACTGCTCGTGGGTTTGAGCCCCACGTCGGGCTCTGTGCTGACAGCCAGCTCCGAGCCTGGAGCCTGTTTCGGATTCTGTGTCTCCCTCTCTCTCTGACCCTCCCCTGTTCACACTGTCTCTCTCTCTCTCTCAGAAATAAATAAAAAACATTAAAAATTTAAAAAAAGAAAGGGAGTTTGGGCAACATCATGGAAGGCCAAGAAAGATTGAGGACCGGCCTTACATTAAATAAGAGGGAAGAGAAAAGGCTATAAATGCATCATGGTTCTGGACTGGATCCTGGATCAGAAAAGCTACAATTACTGGAATGACTTTACTGGGACAGTTCGTAAACTTTTGAATATGGATTTAATATTAGATGCTGGCATGGTGTCAGTATGAAATTTCCTGAGGTTAGTTAGTGATTATACTCTGGTTATGTAAGCAAACGTCCTTCCTTGCTCTTAGGAGATATGTGAAGGATTTAGGGATAAAGGGTGATGATAGTGGCAATTTAGTCTCAAATGCTTTTGAGAATAAAGAATTTTCAAGATTGAGAGGTGAGTGTCTGACTTACCTTTAAGAAAAAAGATTGAGCATGGTTCTCAATGTTGGCTGCACTTTTGAATCCTCCCAGGAGCTACTAACACTCTGCATGAAGCCTGAGCCTCACTCCAACCAAATTATATCAGTGCCGGTTGATATATNAATATAATCTTCCAAAATGTGCAGAGATGTTTGAAAACCATTGCCCCAGGGAATGAAGAGTGTAGGGCCAATTCCATTATAAATCTTTCACTGTTTCATTTTTTAAAAGTGCGTGTATGTGCAAGGCGCCTGGGTGGCTCAGTTGGTTAAGCGTCCGACTTCGGCTCAGGTCATGATCTCACCGTTTGTGGGTTTGAGCCCTGAGTCGGGCTCTGTGCTGATGGCTCAGAGCCTGGAGCTGCTTCAGATTCTGTGTCGCCGTCTCTCTGTGTCCCTCCCCACTTGCACTCTGTCTCTCTCTCTCAAAAATAAATAAACATTAAAAAAATTTTTAAGTGTGTGTATGTACATGTGTGTATACACATATATATGTCTTTATGTGTATGTGTCGATATTACACACATGTGTGTATACATGCGTACCTACACATACAGAGAGAACACAAACGTGCCAAAATGTAAACAGTTGGTAACTCTAGCTAAAGGGTATGAGAGTTTATTGTACAATTCTTGTCAGTTTTCTGTAGGTTTGGAATTTTTTCAAAATAAAAATTCAAAGCAAGAAAACAAACAAATAAAAGTTCTCCTAAATATACCTGTAATTTCACAAAAGTCTCAAAAAAATTTTTTAAGTTTATTTCTTTTGAGAGGGAGAGAGAGCACGTGGGAGAGGCAGAGAGAGGGAGAGAGAGAGAGAATCCCAAGCAGGCTCCACACTGTCAGTACAGAGCCTGATTCCAGGCTAGAAACCACCAACCGTGAGATCATGACCTGAGATGAAATCAAGAGTCAGACACCTAAATAACTGAGCCACTCAGGTGCCCCAAAAGTCTTGAGTTTTTTTAAAAGCTCAGGAAGGGCTTCCATATTAGTTTCTAATGAGTTGAATGCTTCATATTTTACTCCAAAAGTAGTTAAGAAAAATTAAGATGTCTACCAAATGGAAATCTTCCCTGCCCTCACGTTTATGTGGCTAAGATGGCCAAATTAACTACAGGTGGATACTAGAACTGTTTTGTGGGGTTCTGTTATTGCTGTGAAATCACATATCTGTCGAGCTGTATTTCTTTACCTTTTTAAATTTTTAATGTTTTTATTTATTTTTGAGAGAGAGAGAGTCAGAGTGTGAGCCAGGTAGAGGCAGCGAGGGAGTCACAGAATCCAAAGCAGACCCCAGGCTCTGAGCTGTCTGCACGGAGCACAATGTGGGGCTCGAACCCACGAACCAGGCGATCACGACCTGAGCCCAAGTCAGCCGCTTAGCTGACTGAGCCACCCTGGCGCCCCTAGAGCTATATTTCTGTATACCCATTAGACACTGTGTCCCAGTCATTGTGCTTAAGGCTGGGGTGCTCTTGAATGATACTAAAGAAAAAATATTTTCTTTAAAAAAAGAAAAACAAAAGAGCTGTTACCAAAAGAGTAGCACCAACAGTGGGCTTTCCCAGCAGAGGGATTGAAAGCAACAGAAAGGGATGATTTTCTCATTGTGATTCAGTGTTTGCAGCGGAGGGCCGGTCCACCGCAGGCCTCTGGAAGCTTAGTGATTGAGGGTTCCTCTTCAGTCTTAAGAAAGTCCTAGCCAAGGGGCTCGGGTTTTTTCTGCTGCAAAACGAAGATAACACTCTGGGGGCCAGGGTCCAACGTGGGAGAGGGTCCTCCTGCCCTTTGAGGTCTCTAGATAATTGGGAACCAACTTGCCACACCCACTACATTCCAAGTCCTGGGGAAATTCCAAGGTCCTTGCAAGGCTGTCTCTGAATTCCTGGGGCCTTACTTTCTCACTGTCACCTGAGCCTCGACTTCCTCCTGGCTCCGCCAACTTCTCCTCTGGCTCTTAAGGCCATTCATTTGTCTTCCCTCTGGCAGCCAGTCAGCCCCTTGCTGCCATTTCCTGTACACCCAAACACACCCAGACACAGACACACACAGACGCAGATGCAGATACACACACACATTTAGAGACAGAGGCACGTAAAAGCAAAGACATGCCTAAGCCTGGACAGGCACCGCGATCCACACAGACTCAGACCGACAGAAACATTCACAGATGCACACAGACGCATGCACAGACGGACAGACGCGCATGCACCCTCGGGGACACACGCAGATACGCAGAGGCACGCCAGACCTGAGCCCGTGGTAGGGCTTCGCGCCAGGGGCGGGGGCTCTGGAAGGGGACTTCAATACAGACAGCTTCCAAAGGATCATTAGGGGTCTTCAGAGTGTTCTGAACATCGTCCCCTCCCTCCTTTCTTTTACTTTCCCTTCCGTATTCTTCTCTACTTAACTTTCTTCTTAGAACAGTTCATTACTTCTCAACTCTCGAATTGCGAACCGCGCTGGACGCGGCGTGCAGGCCTCTTCTGTCAGGAGCGTGCTCTATTGAAAAACAGGCCTCCCCTTTGGCCTCTTCTCCTCACAGTGGGTTTTGCCGGGGGAAAGAGCAGCGCAGAGATTGATTTCCCCACACTGGCGAGGTGTCTTTGTCCCTGCCGGCTGTTAACAGAAATATCATAAACTTGCTGGCTCATAAACAACACACATTTATTTCTCGCAGTTCCGGAGGCTGGGGAGTCCAAGATCAAGGCGCTGCTGGCTGGTCTGGTGTCTGGCGAGACCCACTTCCTGGTTCAGAGTCTCTCTGTGGCCTCAAGTGGCGGAAGGGGCGAGGGAGCTCGCTGGGGTCCTTCTTAGAAGGGCACTAATTCCACTCCTGGGGGCCCCACTGTCATGACCTCATCACCTCCCAAAGACCCTCACCTCTGGACACCTTCACCTTGGGGATTAGGTTTTCATTGTATGAATTTGGGGGGAGGGGAAGAGATAAACACTGAGACCATAGCACGTGATTCCACTCCATTGGTTATTGCCATTTAGAGAGGGTTTGTACTGGGGGTAATGGTGGTGGTTTCATTCATCCCTACCCAGCAGGGTAGGATTGTTGGGAAGGCGGTATGCCATATGGCAGATGGTAGTTGTGGTGGTGGTGGTGTCTACTGTGCATTTAGGATTTTATCTGAAGTCAAATAATGACCTAGTATTCTCGGCGATCTGCGCCCCATCTCTTCGAACACACCAAGCTCCTTCCGGGCTTTGCTCGTATCATTCTAAGTGGGGTTCTTCCTCTCCCCTTCTTGATATATTCCACTCATTATGCCTTAGGTCTCAGTTATGGTGTCATTACCTTAGAGATGCTTTCCCAGCCCCCTTATTGATTTCCTTCACAGCATTTGGCACGGCTTATAGTTACTTTCTTTTTCTTTGGTACTTATCTGGAGTCTGTTCTCCTCCCCTAGGGAGTAAGCTCTCTGAGGACCAGAACCATGTCTTGTTGTCAAATGAAACTCCCCTCAAATCCCTCCCCCAAGAAACAGATAGCTCTTAAGGGCTTTCTTTCTTTCTTTCTTTCTTTCTTTCTTTCTTTCTTTCTTTTATTCATTTTGAGAGAGAGAGAGAGAGAAAGAGAGAGGAACCCCAAGCAAACACTGCATTGTCATCGCAGAAGTCAACTCAGGGCTTGATCTTATGACCATAAGATCCTGACCTGAGCTGAAGTCAAGAGTCAGGCGTTTAACCAACTGAGCCAACCACGTGCCCCAAGGGCCTTATTTCTTATACCAGTTTTAGAATAGATGCTTTCCAGCTTGCTCCTAGGAAACTTTGTCAGCCATGCCTGTGTAAATTCAGCGCCTCATTAAAAAACAAAACAAAACACATAGAAAACTTTTTTATTTTTTTAGTGTTTATTTATTTTGAGAGAGAGAGAATGCAGGGAAAGGCAGAGAGGGAGAGAATCCCAAGCAGGCTCTGTGCAAGGGTGCGGGGCTTGATCTCATAAACTGTGGGATCATGACCTGAGCCGAAATCAGGAGTCAGACTCTCAACTGCCTGAGCTACCCAAACCTTTTTATTTTCAAACAATTTTAGACTTAGGGATTTTTCCAGAACAGCAGAGTATTCCCATATACCCTTCCCCCAGCACCTCTGAATTTCAGTATCTTTTAAACTATAGCGCAATTATTGAAACTAAGAAGTTAACACAGGTACTATATAATTAATTAACCTATGGACTTTGTTCAGATTTCACTAGTTTTTCCCTCTGACATCCTTTTCCTGTCCGGGGTCTCACACTGCAATCATATCTCTTTCATCTCCTCTGGTCTGTGACAATTCCTTAGGCTCTCCTTGTCTCTTATGACTTTGACACTATTTTATCTTATCTTATTTTATTTTATTTTATTTTTATTTATTTTATTATTTTAATTCCAGTATAGCTAACATACAGTGTTCTATTAGTTTCATGACTTTAACACTTTAATGAAAATACATGTCAGGTATTTTGTAGAATGTCCCTCAGTTTGGTTTGTCTGCTGGTTTCTTCGGGATATGACAGGCGTTATAAGTTCTGGGTGAGGATACCACAGAGGTGAAGTGCCCTCCCTGGTTAACTGTATCGGGGGCACATAAAAACATAACTTAGTACTAGTGATGTTAACCTCAGTCACTTGATTAATGTGGTATTTATAGGATTTCTTCACCATGAAGTTACTAGTTTTCCCGTTATAATTAATAAATGTCTTGGAAGGGCTACTTCATCCCTACCCTGTTTCTCCTCAAACTTTGGCCCACTTAAATTTTAGCGTCTGTGGGTGGATCCTAATGCAGCAATTATTTCCTGTGCTTTGCTAATGGTGAAAACTTTTTTTTTAAATTTCCTTCATTCACTCTACATTTATTAACTGTAATTCTTCTTGTGGGGATGAGCACTGGGTGTTATATGGAAACCAACTTGACAACAAACTATTTAAAAAAATTGTAATTCTTCTTTAAGGAGAGAGACTGCCTCCCTTCCATCTTTCCTTCCATCAATATGAACTCAAAGGTATTTATTTCATTTTAAGGTTTATAATCCAACACTATTGGGTTTTTTTGTTGTTGTTGCTTAGACTGTTCCCGTTCAGGCCATTGGGAGCTCCTCCACATTGGCTCCTTTATCCTCAAAATTAACACCTAGACTTTTTAAAGCAATTCTCTGTTTTCTTGGCACTACATAGTGCTCCCGGCTAGTCTGGTATATTCCTTGTCCCAGCTCTGGAAACAACCACTTCTCCCAGGAGCCCTGGTCCCTCTGATTGGAATATGTAAGACATGAGTGTTAAAGGTGCTCATTGCTAGCGAGGAATCCTTGCTTCTAGGTCCCCTCAGTGTTTAGAGCTTGGAAATGTATACATTGATCCATGCAAACACACACATCTGTATTTCTATCTCTATTTCTTTCTTTCTTTCTTTTTTTTTTTAATGTTTTTTATTTCTGAGAGAGAGAGAGAGAGAGACAGTGTGAGCAGGGGACGGTAAGAGAGAGGGAGGTACAGAATCTGAAACAGGCTCCAGGCTCCGAGCTGGCAGTTAGCACAGAGCCCGACGCGGGGCTTGAACCCACGAACCGTGAGATCATGACCTGAGCCAAAGTTGGACACTTAAGCGACTGAGCCACCCAGGCGCCCCTATCTCTATCTATTTCTTAAGAAACTTTAGTTCACAACCAAACTACTGATTTTAGCCCATCACCATAGCTTCCCTCCTTATTTGTAATTTTCTTTATTTGCCACGTTGTGTTTTTTGCATCGAAGGGCTGGTCCCTAAATCTTGGTAAATGGCAAAACATGCCCCCGTCTCATCTCATCCGTCCCCCCTTCCTTTCTCCCCACGGAATGACTGACATGAGAACACAGCATCGAATGCCGGAAGCTGCTGTCAGAAGCTAGACGGAAGGGAACCCAGATTTTACAGTCCTTCTTAGTGCAAAAAGCACTAATTACATCGTTAATATTTTATCGGCAGTGGGGTGCATGAGGTCAGCCCAGGCTCTGGAATGTAAGCTTATTGTTCCAGCCAAATGAGTCAGTTGAAATGGGAATACAAATTTATTTGAGCAGCTGTCTGTCAACAAAGTCTTGGGGAGATGGAGAGGAGGAAGGACGTTTTTCTGTTTTCTGCTCGAGCCCTCTGGATAAACCTCTCAACTAGTGGTGCTCTTACCTTGACCGCTGTCCGTGATGCATGCATCTCCCCTCTTGGGGCCGCCTTCTTATCCCTTCCTTGATCTCTGCCCTTCCTGCTCGCAGCATGCAAGCTGTTTTCTTTTCCTCTGACTTCCCGTCTTTCTCTCCCTCTTCACAGACCTTGTTGCCTTTCACAGAAAAGTGGATCCTAGCAGAAAACTTGCGTGGCCGGCCCGGTCCGCAGAAACTTCTCAATCAGAAAAACCTAGCTGACATTTTCCTTTATTTTGTTGTCTGAGGTTTGGTTTTTATTCGGTCAGTTCCCTGCTCTGGTAACACTTCGGGTGTGGGGGAATTTTGTTTTTCCGTTCCTTTTCATACCAGCTTGGAGTTGTTCAGCATGAAACCTCAGGAATGTTTTCTCAAAAACCCAGAATTTGCCCACTGTGCTCCGGATGTATGAAAGATAAGGAAGGAAGGCAAGGGTTGTTCGCACTCATGGATTAAGGAGCGTTTATTATTTGAAACTCAAAAGCCTGACTTTCAGCTCTCTCTGGGAAGAAAGAAGTAAACGCGTTCCAGGTATTATTATTGTTATGATGATTTTTTGTGCTATCAATGATTCCAGAAGTCCACAGGCCTATTTGACTGGGATCCTGCCACTCCCATAGCAAGGGGTGGGGGCCAGCTTCACAGTGGTTGGGCCGAACAGGAATGAACCCAGAGTATCCCGGAGCAGGAGGAAGTCAAGTCCGTGAGATGGGGAGCCTCGGGAGAGCCCATATTTTCTTAGCTGTACCCAGGTAGCCTGGATGGAAAAGTATTGGCAGCCACCACTTCCTGAGGAGCTGGTTGGCCAGCTTCCCCAGGGGGCACTAAGGATGCTAAACCCTAGTGGTTGTGGGCACTGAACCATCAATGAAACAACGAAGAACTCATTTCAAACATTCCAAGAATACTCTCCATTTTTGGAAGGAATGCTTAGCAAAGTCACTCAGGGTTGGCGGAAGGGAGGGAATATGTGGTGAGTAATTATATTAATAATGACAGTTATGGGGCATGCTCAGTACTGGTAGTAGGTGATGATAAGAAAGAGGCAGGGACAATAATGGTAATGATGAACGTGGCTGGAATTTAATTCAGTTCTCATGGTTCACTGAATTCTCATAACAGTTGTGTGAGGCAGGGACTGTGATGCATCCCATTTGACGTCTAAGAAACTGAGGCTCAGAAGAGATTAAATATGGCGGTTGTGGTCACAAAGCTACAAAGGGGCAGGGCCTGGATTACAATCCTGAACCTGCTTTCTTAAATACTTTGCTGGTAGTCTTCTTGGGAGGGTCTCTCTTGTAAGCTGTAGGGCTTTGGTTTTGGCAAGCTGTGTAATAAGGTGGCTATGGCTGACGTTTGAACACAAATCCCTCCCCACCCCCACAGTGCTAGTCGGATGGCCCAGAGAAAGGAAGCCAAGGCCTTACCCTGCACAAGGCTGCAATCTAACGGAGGAGGCCCATGCCAGGATATTTGTAGGACTTTGCTGTGGGGAATGGCCACAGCCTCTAGAGTCATCAAACTGAGTATCTGAAGACTTGGCTGGTGTTGGTAGGCATTGAGGGAAGGTATGCCAGGCAGAGGGACCAGCATGAGTCAAAGCACAGAGGTGTGAAATAGCAGGCCGCGTGGCCCTCAGTGGTAGGGACCCTGTCCCACTCTTCCATCACATGATGAGCCGATAGTAATGCAAAAACTTCAGGCTGGCCGGCGCATCAGAATCACTGGGAAGCCCCATGGAACTGCAGAGGCTGGGCCCCACCCCAGACGTCTTGAGCCCGAATCTTTAGGGCTGCTGCCTGACCTTTCTTGCTTATCTAGCTGGGGCTTGGACCATGGCAGGTGGATAAATGAGCAAATGGCCACGCTGTATGCATCAATCATGATAGGTCAGCACATGCGAGGACAGCCATTCCAAATGTAATGGCTTCCAACAATAAAGGTTTGGGTTTTACTCACATTATATGTCCCCGATGGATTGGTTGGGGGGCTCTGCTTGACACAGCAGCAGTCCGGAAGTGACATATACTCCCTCTGCTCACACTTCTTGGCCAGGACTAGTTACATGACCTTACCAGGAAGTGCCCCAACTTGGATGTGCCCAGAAGGTGGGAAGCCAGAAGTCATGGGTGAATGGCACAGATGACTGCCAAAATCTATGAAGCTGGCATCATTAACTTCATTTTCATTTCAAAGTGAGACTTCAGAAGCTTGCTCAAGGCCAGATAGCAAATATGGAAATGGATTTGAGTTCTTTTTTTTTTTTCTTGGCTAAAGGCCATACATACATACATATTTACATATATATGTNTCTTCCTTCCTTCTTTTCTTTTCTTTTTTTTCTTTTCTTTCTCTTCTCTTTGTTTCCTTCCTTCCTCCTTCTCTCCCTCTCTTTTCTTTCTTTCTTTCTCTTTTTCTTTCTTTTCTTTCTTTCTTTCTCTTCCTTCCTTTCTTTTCTTTTCTTTCTCTTCTCTTTGTTTCCTTCCTTCCTCCTTCTCTCCCTCTCTCTTCTTTCTTTCTTTCTCTTTTTCTTTCTTTTCTTTCTTTCTTTCTCTTCCTTCCTTTCTTTTCTTTTCTTTCTCTTCTCTTTGTTTCCTTCCTTCCTTCCTCCTCCCTCCCNATGGCATTAAACTTAGTGGTTAAAAATCTGGGATCTGGATTACCTCCAGAACTTCAGCTCTGTCACTTACCAGATGTAGGATCTGGGCAAGAAACAGAACCACTTTGTGCCTATGAAAGAGATCGTTAAAGGATAGTAAGGCAAAGGAAGGATGTGTCTTTTGGAATAAAGTGTTTGTAATCAGGTAGTGCTTACCTGAGTGGGATTGATACTGCTCAGGGGTGGGAGGGAAAAATGTTCAAAGTCGCTCAGGATTTGGGGTGGCTCCTGACATAGCCAGGGAAGAGGTATGCCCGTTCTTTGTAAGCTGCCCCTCTCCTCCTTGCTCCAGTATGAATGCGTGGTCTGTGGGGAACAGAGAAGCCAACTCAGGTTGACTTAACCACATGCTTTAGCTCAGGGAAGGGGACATCATTGGCCTTATGAGTCTGGGGTCAGTCCAGCAGCTTGGTGATATAGTCAAGGACCCAAGATCTTTGGTTTCTCAGTTTCTGTGCCATGTGGGTCCTGTCTTATCCCCTAGCTGTGGGGAAAACAGGGGTGGGAATGAAGATTCCATGGAAGGCAGGGAGAGTGAACTGGCTTCCTGGTGTTTTCTCCTACAGCAGTGTGTCTCTTTTCAAGTCTCTTTGGGTGCACTTGGCTTTGGCCTGTGAGGGGTCAACGTTCTTTGTGGGAACACTAGCTGCTTTAAGCAGAAAGGGGAATGTAATAAAGGATGTTAGGTATCCCACAGAATCATAGTGAGGGCTGGAGAAAAGAGATTGAGGCTAAGCTTCTAGGAAAAATGCCCCAAACCACACTGCAGGCCTGGCCCCAGGAGCTAATGTTGTCAACCGCAACCACCGCTGCCGTCAGCAGGGCGGCTTCTCCATCGGGAGCTCGACCCTGCAGCTGCCATGCCCAAACCTGGCTGCTCTGGCCACCAGTCACTTCGACAGAACCAAAGCTCATGACCGGATTCAGTCTCACGTGATGCATCCGGCCTACAGGGCCTACGTCGCATCCCCTGTCCTAGTTACAAGGAGGCAGGAGATTTGCATTCTGCTTCTACTCTGGGGTGCCAGGATTTATAACACAGACTGGCTAGCGATACGACAGCTGTGTCACTACAGCCTGCCCGTCCTTGACGAAGCACTGGAGGCAGGGTGGGGGGCAGAGGTGATAAGGTTCCATAAACAGCTGGAATTGACTAACGGGACAGGACGTGTATGTGGGGACCAATGTCATAGCTCGCCACACTCTTCCACCTCCACTTGGGTTTTCTTCTCTCCATTGTCCCCATTGCTCGTGGTATGTACAGGTCTGAGATGCCTCTTAAATGCCCAGTCCCCCCCGCCTTCCCAACTACCAACACTTACCTACCCTGCTGATCCATGCTGTCCCTGTCTCTGGAATGATCCCCCCCTCTCCTCAACCCAGTTCAGTCTGATGTGCCCTTGAGAACCCAGTTCAATCCAGATCTTTCCTATCCTCCCTTCCATCATGCTTTTTCTCCTTTCTTTTCTTTCTTTCTTTCTTTCTTTCTTTCTTTCTTTCTTTCTTTTCTTTCTTTCTTTCTCTTCCTTCCTTTCTTTTCTTTTCTTTCTCTTCTCTTTGTTTCCTTCCTTCCTTCCTCCTCCCTCCCTCTCTCTTTTCTTTCTTTCGTTCTTTCTTTTCTTTCTTTCGTTCTTTCTTTTCTTTCTTTCTTTCTTTTCCTTCCTTTCTTTTTTCTTTCTTTCTTTCTTTCTTTCTTTCTTTCTTTCTTTCTTTCTTTCTTTCTTTCTTTCTTTCTTTCTTTCTTTCTTCCCTTCCTGCCTTCCTTCCTTCCTTCCTTTTCTTTCTCTTCTCTGTTTCTTTGTTTCCTTCCTTCCTTCCTCCTCCCTCCCTCCCTCTCTTTCTTTCTTTCTTCCTTTCTTTCTTTCTGTCATTTGCTCTTCTTTTTCATTCTATTTATCACATAATATTTCAACACCTATTGGTTGAATTATTTAACTAAAACCTGTCTCTTCTTCTATGTGATCCATGTGCTCATCAATGTGATGTGGGCATGGGCTGTGCGTGCCTGTACTGCTGACAGCTGCTAACACAGTAACTGACACTTAAATGCTTAATACATTTTTATTGAATGAATGGGCATTAAATAAATTGCATCATAAAATTTCTCCTGGCTCAAAAGGCATTTTGTTTTTTATATTTTTTGTTTTATTTATTTTTGAGAGAGACAGAGAGAGTGCAAGTGGGAAAGGGGCAGAGAGGAAAAAGAGAATCCCAAGCAGGCTCTGCACCACCAGCATGTAGCCGGATGCAGGGCCTGAACTCAGGAAACCATGAGATCATGACCTGAGCTGAAACCGAGAGTTGGACGCTTAACAGACTGAGCCAACCAGGTGCCCCTCAAAAGGCATTTTAACAGTGCTTTTTTGAAAATTATACCTCAGAGGTGTGCATATTAGAATCACATTAAAAATTTTTTATGTTTATTTATTTTTGAGAGACAGAGAGAGACAGAGCACAAGCGGGGAAGGGGCAGAGAGAGAGGGAGACACAGACTCCAAAGCAGGCTCCAGGCTCCAAGCTGTCAGCACAGAGCCCAATGCAGGGCTCGAACCCACAGACTGTAAGATCACGACCTGAGCCGAAGCCGGACACTTAACCAACTGAGCTACCCAGGTGCCCCATCACACTAGGGGCTTTTTACTGTTTTTGTTTTGTCAAACTGTAATGTCTTCTATGGATTCTGCTGCATCCGCCTCTCCACCAATGAGACTTGCTTCCACAGTAAGACATTGCCATCAACGGGGATGTGTGGTATGCCTCGTGTCGAAGTAGAAACCTTACTGTGGGTTATGATGGCCTGAGTGTGTGGCAGCTTCTTTTCCCGTAAAAACTTTCTACCCAGTCATGACGTTACTGTGGTTATATTAACCCCCAACTGTGCCAAAATTTTCTTTAGAAGTTTCAGATTAAATTTTTTTCTTTTTGTTTTGGCCAACAACTTAAAAATATTTGGGTAGCTTCTCCTATATGAGGGGAGCCTTTTATAAGCCTGGTCCCCAGTTCCCCCAGGAAACAGGGAAGAGAGAGTGCATCAGAGCTTCAGGAGACTCTGATTTCTTTCCATCATCAAGAGGAAGTGCGGGGGTAATTTTGTCCTTTAGAAGGAATTTCTTGTTGCTAGAAACTAATTTTATTCCCATGGGCCTGAGCAAATAAAGTCATATCCCCCAACTTGATTGAGAGTTTATATTGGGAGGTGGGGAAAGAATAAAGCATCACAGACATTGCACCCATGGTAATAATAGCTACAATTTGCTGAGCGCCTAAACTGTGCAAGGCAACTTTCTACATGCTTCATATAAATTAACTTGGGTAATCCTCCCAACAACTTCTTTATATCCTTGCTTTTTAATTTTTAAAGTTAAAAAAATTTTTTTGGAGAGAGAGAGAACATGAGCAGGGGAGGGGCAGAGAGAGAGAGAGAGAGAGGGAGAGTCCTAAGCAGTCTCGGCACTGTCAGCTATCTGGGAGCCCCTATATCTTTATTTTAGATGAGACTATTGAGGCATGGCCCACCCAGAAGACAACATACAGTATCTTATACTGGAGCCCTGACCTCAGGAGATTTCAGTTTCATGAGGACACAGGCATTTGGGGTAGCAAAGAACCTTGTTAGTCACAGAGTTAGTTTTCGAGTATGGGGACAGACCAACTTGAGGTACAATCCCACCCCTCCCACTTACCAACTGTATACCCTTGGGCAATTTCACTCCCTTCTTAGCTCCTTGATTTCTTTTCTAAGGTGGGGACAACCATACCTTCCACGTGGGGTTTTGGGGAGGAAGAAAAGAGGTAATGAATGGATAGTACTAGAGCAGGGCTTGGTACCTTGAAGCTTCCCACAAGGGGCGAATTCCCTTCCTCTCTTGCTTCTTCCTCCATCAGGTGGATTGGGCTATTTTGGCACACGGAGGGCCACCCATAATCTCTGGTCTGTAGAGAATGGCATTGTTTCTGGAGCGGGTGGACAGGCTCCGAGAATGGGCAGGCCAACGTTTGCCGACGTTGATGTGACTGTCAGGTGGGCTTGCTAAGCCTGTGTGGCCCCTGATGCGAGGTGAAGAAGTAGCTAGAATCTCCAGGGCGCTTGATTTCCCAGCAGCTTGCTGGCCCAGATGTCCCAGCTCATGCTCACTCATGGGACTTTGGCGCAAGGCAGTACTGGGTTCTGGGCTCAGGATTAGGTTTAGATCTTGTCTCACGATGGAACTCCAGGCCAGTTTCGCCATCTCCCCGGTCTCCATTCTCCTCTGACTTAACTTGGAAGAATATTGGTGGCCACTGTGAAGTGTCCTCAATAAATGCTAGCCCCTTTGCTTTAGAAACCATTATGTCACGTGAAGGGTTTACCCCTAGGGAAGAAGACACACCTTTCTCTGTGCCGCCTCACATCATGTACAGTCTAGGTCTGTGTCCTGTGTCCCCTTCTACGGTGCTCTCTACAATCAAAATGCCACCGGTCTAAAGAGGAGACCACTGAACATAAGAACAGTCACATAGTTTTCAGGGCCCTATACTGAGTCCGGCACAGGGAGGCCATAGGGAGCTCATGTAATGAGGGGGAAACATTTTCTGGATAGCAACTCATTGACTGTAGCAACTGGCCCCCTAGGAGCACCTTCTCCTACCCTTGGTGAAACTTGGGAGGGAAGTAAAGACAAAGCCCTTGAGGAGGGAAGTAAAGACAAAGCCCCTGAGGATCAGCACCCTCAGTCAAAGGAGGGCCGAGGCGAGGGCCTGGGCCTGTCATGGAGGCAGAAAAATGGGGCTTTGGCTTGGGTGTCGGACAACCCCGTTTGCCAAGCCCTCGCAGTGTGAGCTGGAGCTACTTAGCCTGGCCAAGCCTCCGTTTTTTCCTCTCTGGAGTAGGGAGGATGGTAATGCCCACTCCGCGGGGGCTCTCGTGAGGACGCATGGGGACTTGCAGAAGTACAGTAAGCCCTCCAAGACGGGCTGTTAAGGTTACGGTTGTCACTGTGCTCTCAGCGTCTGCAAAGGCTCGCAGGTCCAGGGCCCCGGGCATGCGCATGCGCAAGCGCACCCGGCTGGCCAGGTGAGGGGCGTCTGGCGTCGCGCACCTGGCTTTTAACCCTTCGCGGTCACGGACCTAGGGGAAAGCCTGCAGGAACCGCGACGGGGGATCGCGGGCACCGCTAGGCCTGACCCCCGCGGCAGGGAGCGGCTTCTGGGGAGCCACGCCGCGCGAGTTCCAGGCCGGGGTCCGCGCTTGCGGCGCGGCGCCGCGGGGAGGGCGGGGGAGCG
>NW_027531893.1:11136010-11142012 GCF_008692635.1 Crocuta crocuta
GCTGACGCCAGGACGCGATGCCGCTGCCCGCGGCAGCACGATTTATTGAGCCTTTACTGTCTGCCGGGCGCTTAACTTGCGCTGCTCCGCGCCGGGGCTGCACAGAGTTGAAGCGCCCTGCCCAGAGTCACACTGCGGGAAGCGCCGGAGTGGGGGTTCGCACCCAGGCACACGGATTCCAGCGCCCACGTCCCGTCCTTGCCTCGCATCCTTGTCCCCACCCCCACTCTCAGGGTTTTAGGGCTTGAGGTCTATTCCTGGGGTCCCAGTTGGGCTGCAGTAGGTGTATGGGAGCCCCCCCATCCCCCCCCGGAACTGGCTGCAGCATGGTAGAGGAGTTTCTTGGGAGAGGGTCTTTGGCTTCGTCGTATTCCCAGAAGGCTCCCTGACCCCCCCAGTGGTCAAGAACTCTTGTTTGGCCCTGCACGACCCCAGAAGCGGGCTTGGAGCAGCGGGTATGTGCCGGGGACGGGTTGTCAGGCTGAATGCAAGCGGACTATTGGAGCCCAGGGCTTGCTGTTAGCAAAGGAAACTGAAGTTTGTTGTTGAGCCCACGATTCCACTCTTGAGAAGCTGTGGCGCTCAACCTTGCCAGTATCAAGGCCCCTCCCCTCTGCTGCAAACTTTCCTAAAGCCCACTTGACCTCCCTACCGTCAAATTCATCGACAGTGTAACCTACCTGCACACGTAATTGAAAATCAGTGTCATGCTCCGATTTAAGCATAAGGGAGAAAGAAAAGAACGATCTATGACACGCATTGCCGTGTCATTCACATCTTGCACACACTGCTCTGCTCGAAGAGAGCTTGTACCGACCCGGGTGCGTGCAGCTGCTTCTAATGAAGATGTTTAGATTGAAGAGCAGTAAAACTATCAGGGGCGATTTCACACAGGAAAAGGAAAGAGGGAGGCTACAGACGGACCCTTGCATGGGTGGATAGGGGGTGGGGGGGGGACACCTAAGTGTTGGGAGAACCTATTTATGATGATAAGGGGAGAGACAGCCTAGGTTGCAATAAGGATAACAGATCAAGATAAATTACAGATTCAGTCAACACATAAATAATATATAACCCCTCCATGGATGCTGTATTTTCAGTCTGTGCTCTATGGCCCCTTTGTGTCAGAAGGTTTGCGGCCTGGTGCTTGATTCCTACCCCTTATCTTTGATAATGAATAAAATATATCGAATAAAATATTACCTCGGCATTTTTTGATTCAGTGTTGATATCTCATTAGTTGAGATATGCTCATATTGTGACCTTGTAACTATATGTTACCAACGTGTGATGTCAGGAAATGGCCACTAATTTCAGACCTGTTTTATCCCAATGTCTCTCACTTGAGCTACCTTCTAAATTATTGGGGTTTCCCCACAATTCCTTGTTAAAAATTTTTCAGTATTATGTTCTAAAGTAATGCCAGTTTATAGTGATTAATCTGGCTGGATCTTGAAATGATTCTCAGGACCAGGATGGATCTTCATTATGCGGGTCTATTCCATGCATTGTGTGAAGTCCAGCATCCTGGTCCCCAAACACTAAATGCCAGCGGTGTCCCCCAGTTACTTTTATAGCTAAACATGTCTCTTAGGAGACAGTACCAGCTCCACCCTGAGATCCACTCTGAACAGCGGTCCATGGTCTACTCAGTTATAACAGGAAAGGGGGCAGAGTTTAACTGACAATTTTTGTGGGAGAATTTTTTTGCCTATTCTTTCTGAGGCATCTGACATACCAGAAAGGTGGGCTCTTGGCCAGTGACGCTCTCTTTGATTATTCTAGAATCTCAGATGGGAGATGAGGTTCTTACCTGTATCCCTTTGTGAAAAACTTGCTTTATTTAATTGTGATTCTTGTTAGAAATGCGGACACTAAACACGAGAGTCAGTGAGCAGTGTGAGGTAGAGTGGATTTGGGAAGTGACGGTGGTGATGTGTAGGATAACTAAAAGAGGTCTGAGTTAGAGTGAAATACAAATTAGTGTAACCACTTATTAAATAACCTTTTTTCTTGCTGATGTCCACGTTAGAGAATTTAGAAGATGTAGATGTGTTCAAAGGTGGAAATGAAGATGTCCTATAATCACATAGGTCCTCAGTCCTTCCTAGTGTGATTTGTTAGAAATTGGCTTTTCCTTTGAAACTGTTCATCTTGTTGCCTAGAGGAAAATGCACACTGGATCAAAGAGTTCAACTCAGACTAACATATAGCTATAGTGTAACATCGTACATTTCTTCAACTCTTGTAAATCTGCAAAGCAAATTCATTTTTCTTTTTGTTGATGGAGAAGATGCTGTAAGGTGATTATTGTTCATTGCTTGTTACTTTTGAAAGGTGCTATGGAAACAAACATGTAAGTAAAGACTCTTGTCAAAATAGAATCATAATGTACTTTACATTGACTAGAGATAGATACATCAAGTACTTTCAGATGGGAAAATTCTCCAGATTGAGAGTAATTAACTTTTATTACTTTGAGCAAGCAGTGTCATGTTGCAGGGTAAAAAGAGGTCACCCCTCTTTTTTCTACACTACTTAAAAAAATATATATATATAAATGGAACAAATAATATAAATTGCATAGATATCAAACTTTCCAGTTTTTAGCTGTGGGGGATACATTGTTGAATGGGCAAAACTCCATGCCTTTATAGATGAAAAAGAGCGACTTACTATGCACATATCTTTGAGCTTCATAATTAAGCGATTTATTTTTAAGGTGCATTTCTAAAATGAAATTGTATCTTTAAATTAGCATGTAGTGATTTGGCAACTTTTCTTAGTGGTACATGAAGTAATAATGTGTCTGGGAATTGATGGTGTCTTCAGTGAAATAGGGAATGTGTACAAATTTCAGCACCTTGATTCATGTTTAACGCCAAAAAATTCATCCAAAGCGTGTCTTGGAAAATGAAAGTACACATTTCTAGTTACTTCTACTTAAACTAGAATCATTTACTCAGAAGATGCCTCTTAAAAAAAAAAAAGTTCCAGGGCACCTGGGTGGCTCAGTCGGTTGGGCGTCAGATTTTGGCTCAGGGCATGATCTCATGGTTCATGGGTTCGAGCCCCGCGTCGGGCTCTGTGCTGACAGCTCAGCGCCTGGAGCCTGTTTCGGATTCTGTGTCTTCCTCTCTCTCTGACCCTCCCCTGCTCATGCTGTCTCTCTCTGTCTCTCTCAGAAATAAATAAAACATTAAAAAATAAATAAATAAATTTTAAAAAGTTCCCCCCATGTAACATAAATGAAAAATTAGTGTTTATAAATATAAGAGCAAGTTTTTGTAGGATGTTTAGAAAGAAACATGCTGGGTGATTTTTCATGGAGAGCAGGTGGTGTGGTTAATGGATATGAGGTAAAGTTAATCAGACAGTATAACCCAACAGATGTAAGAATATGGTTGTTTTGTTTTGTTTTGTGTTTTTCAGTTTGAAATGGTTGTACGTCCACTCATAAATTGAAAGTTTTTTCAAATGGGACATAACTTAAATTGGATTTCAACAACTGGTAGTTATTATTGTCTTAATAAAGAACATTTTTGAAAATATATTTAGTACATGTTAGGTACAGCTTTTTTATGGGAGGCTGCATGGTTTCTCTTAGCCAGAAGTCCTGTGTAAAGACTTTTTCCATCTGATATTGAGGGCAGGTTCCATAGGAACCTCGGTCACATGAAGACTGCTTGCTTCCCTCCTTGCGGGAGGCCGCAGGTGGACATCCGCTTTTCTTCTAAGTGTGGGTCCCAGACCAGCAGCGTCCTGGAGCTTGTTTGAAATGCAGACTCTGGGGCCCAGCCTCGACCTACTGAACTGGGATCTTTTAACAAAATCCTGCTCCAAGTGATGCACATCAGTGTGTGGGAAGTGCTGGACCGGATCAGTTGCTCTCAGACTCGAGTGTGCATTACAGGGATTGCTGCGTCCATCCACTGCTCCTAGGATTTTTCTGGTTCAGTAACTCTGGGCGGGCCTGGGGACTTAACCTGCTCACCAGGCTCTCAGGTGATGCTGCTGTTGCTGGGCCAGGAGCCATACGATGAGAACCATTAGACTAAAGCATCCTTTTCATTGCCCCTTCCTTGTCTCTCGTAATTCCTTACCCCTTTAAATAACTCTTTTTGTATAAATCATAGGCTTCAGATGGCTTGAAGAAAAAGATTACAATGTCTTTATAACTTCTAGTGATGGCCACACTAAAATTGCTTGTTGATATCTAATTTCAGAGAAAATTCTCTTTTTTAAAGCTTGTTGGATTTTGGCTCTGGCTGATGAGTGTTTTTCCTTCTCCTTTGTGTGGGCTATACTTTTTTAAAAAACAGGTAGATACAATCTATTTTATTTATTTTAATGTTTATTTTTGAGAGAGACCGTGTGTGAGAGAGTGGGGGTTGGGCAGAGAGGGAGACAGAGAACACCAAGCAGGCTTTGCCCTAACAGCACGAGGCTATCAGCACGGGGCTTGAACTCACAAACTGTGAGATCCTGACCTGAGCCGAAAATCGAGTTGGATGCTTAACTGACTGAGCCACCCATGTGTCCCAAGTAACACTTTTAACACTTTAAAATTATTTTTGTATAGGTAAGATACTCATGTGGTTGAAAAATTGAAACAGCTTACTTGGAGGAGTCTGATTTCCAACTCTGTTGTGGTCTAACCTGTCCTCTCTCCCCATAAATAACCTCTTTTATTTGTATCCTTGTAGATGTTGCTCTGTGTAGACACAGGCCAATACCAGGAGAATATATATACCACCTTCTTTGTGTATAAAATATTACATACCATGTAAATTATTCAACCCCTTGCTTTTTGGTCAGTTCATATACCTTTGGGATCTTTCCATATTGGTGTATGGGAACTAGTTAATAGCTTCAGAATATTCTGTTGTGTGCCTGTGCCATAGTTTATTGAACTAACCTCTATGCAATGACTATTGACGCCTATTTGAGTTTTGTTCGGTCTCTTAACAATCACAGACAATGTCATGGTGAATAAATGTGGATACATTTCGTATATTTCTTATATGTGAGGTATATCTGTTGGGATATCTTTCCGAAGTGGGAATGCTGGTTCATTGATAATTTTATAAATTCTGCCCTTCTTCAGGGTTGTACCTTTTTGAACTCCTGTAAGTAACGCATTAGGGTACCTGTTTCTCCAGGTGGCTTTCCAGCAGTGTTTCCCAGCCTTTAGATTTCTGTTATTCGGATACGTGAAATATGATAACAGTGTAGTCTTAATGTGCATAACTTTGATTATGAATGAGACTGAGCATCTTTTCACATGCTTAAAGGCAATTTCTATTTCCTTTTCTGTGAACTACCTGTTCATACCCTTTGTAATTTTTCTTTTGGATTGCCTTTTCCTTATCGATTTGTAGGAATGTATAAATTGGAGAGATTAGCCCTTTGGTACATGAGTTGCAGTTTGCCCCAGTTTGCTATTTGTTTTTTAATTTACTTCCATATATTTTGGTATAGAGAAAGCTTAAAAGATTTTTCTTTACATTTTAGGTAGTTTCTCTTTAAATTTAAATTAATCTTTTATGGTGTCTGGATTTTGAGTCACAGAAAGGCCGCCAAGAATTTGAAATTTCTCGGGACGCCTGGGTGGCTCAGTCGGTTAAGCGTCTGACTTCGGCTCAGGTCATGATCTCGCGGTTCGTGGGTTCAAGCCCTGCATCGGGCTCTGGGCTGACAGCAGCTCAGAGCCTGGAGCCTGTTTCAGGTTCTGTGTCTCCCTCTCTCTCTGACCCTCCCCTGCTCATGCTGTCTGTCTCTCTCTCCCTTTCTCTCTCTCTCTCTCTCTCTTTCTCCCCCCACACACAGAAATAAATAAAAACATTAAAAAATTAAAAACAATTTGAAATTTTTCATGTTTTCCTTCAGTACTTGTATGATTTCATTTTTACTCTTTTAAAAAAATGTTTATTTATTTTTGAGAGAGAGAGAGTGCACGCAAGCGGGGAAAGGGGCAGAGAGAGAAAGAGAAAGAGAAGAGG
>NW_027531893.1:11142091-11144951 GCF_008692635.1 Crocuta crocuta
TTGATGTACAGTATTGGGAATTTATTCTGATGTTCAGGGATGGTATATAGATTCAACTTTATCTTTTTCCACGTGGCTACCAGTTACCTTTACCCATTTGTTTCACGTGTGTTGGGCCTGTCTGTAGACTCCCTGTTCTATTCCATTAGTCTTTGTATTCAGACACCAGTACACGTTGTTGGTTTTATAAACTGTTTTAGTTTCCCCTGTTGCCCTTCATTTTCTTGGAAATTCTCGCTTGTTTATTTTTCCATGTGAACTTTATAATCATTTTGTCTAGTTCCAGAAAAATAAGGCATTAAAAAATTGAGATCATGTTAAAATTATAAACCAATTTTATGGAGAGAATTGACATCTTTCTGATATAGAATTTTCCTGTCCAAGAACCTTGTGTAGTTTTTCATTTGTTGGGTTTTACTTTTGAGTTCTTCTGGAGCATTTTAAGGTTTATTGTACGTAGATTCTGCCAATTTTTGTTAAATGTATTTTATGTATTTTATCTTTTTTGTTGCTTTTGTGAGATATTCTCTTTATCTTTTCTAAGTGGTTTTGACTGTATGGAGATTGTTTTTCTGTATAAGTACAGAAAAGGACAGACCCTGAAGTTACAAGTAGTTATTAACAGACCAGATTCTGCAAATTCCCTTATATATTTTTGCCCAAGAGAAAGAAAGCTTTGAGGGTCAGACTTGCAGTTTAAATCTTTTTCTGTGTTTATTAGCCCATGGACTTCAGGAGATCTGTTTGACTTCCCTGAGCCTCCCTTCCCTAACCTGTAAAAGGAAAAATTCCATCTGTGTAAGGATGTTGGAGGAATTAAACAGGAACGCATGAAAGTCATCACTTAGTGCTGCTTCCACCACCAGTGCCAATGTGGGTTGAGGCTACTGGGTTTGTTCTTTTTCCTACTCTTACCCCTTTCATCGTTGAAACAGGAAAAAAAGAAACCATGAAGAAAAACAGCAAAGTGTTTGGATTGAAGTTAAAAGTAAGCTGTGATTCAATTTGAGCAGGATAATCAGTGTGCTTGAGATTAGGAAACAAACTCAGCTCAGCATGGAGGCCCCTCCTGCTTTCTGGCCTTACTACTTACTGCCCTGTAGATGCACCCTAACAATGAGGCTCCTTAGCATTCTCTCAAGGCCCTGTGCTTCCTGTAACACCATCCCTGCCACCCAGAATGTTCTACTACCTACTTCTGCTGGTTCAGGTACGCACTGCCCCTCACCCAGTGAAGACCAGTATCTATCTCCTTGTGCAGCTCATCTGCCCTATGCTTGGGCCGTGATGGACTGGAACACAAAGAAAGAAACTGTATCTGTCCATCTGTCCGAAGATGCCCAGCAAAATACCTGGCAAAGGATAGACGCTCAGGTATTTGCTAAATAAGTGAATGAATAATTGACTTTGATCTTTCTCTGACCTTATAGTATGTATTCAGCTAACTCTTATCCACTATACTGTGAGCCCCTTGAGGACAAAGATTATATCATTTCTTATTAACAATAACAGTAATAATGGTGGTGGTGAGTAGCAAACAGACTTACTATATGAGAGCATATAATAGTAAAATAGGGGCGCCTGAGTGGCTCAGTCAGTTAAGCATCTGACTTCAGCTCAGGTCTTGATCCCATGGTGCATAAGTTCGAGCCCCGCATTGAGCTCTGTGCTGACGGCTTGGAGCCTGGAGCCTGTTTCAGATTCTGGGTGTCATTCTTTCTCTGCTCCTTCCCTGTTCATGCTCTGTCTCTCAAAAATAAATAGTAAACATTAAAAAAAATAGTAAAAACAAAAATTAACATTTATTGAACATTTGTTATGTTCCAGGAACCGTTGTACAGTCCGTCATGTGGATTATCTCCTGTGATCCTCAGCAGCCCTGTGAATTGGGTACTACTGTTTATCCACCTGCAGAAGCCAAGGCACACAAGCTAGGAAGTGCTAGAGCTGAGAGTCACACCAGACACTCTGAGCCTCACAGCCAACCCTTAACCTTTGACAGTGCTCTACACCTGTTGGTTGAGAATGCCATTTATAGGTTCTCGAACAATTTAGGAAAAGTTATTTAATTACACTTGCAACGTCCCGCTTTCTTTGCCAGCCATCCCATTTTAGTAACTTCTGGTTTGTTCTTTCCAGTTTATCTCAGATTTCATGCTCTCCGGGCTTTCTCTGATGGCCCCCACCAGGCATGGAGTAGGTGGTCAGGAAAAAGTAATTTTTACTTTTCCCCCTGCAGGTTCACAGTAAAGGTGCTAAGAAAGAGAATGTAAGACGGGAAGATAATTAAATATTTTTACTGAGGTAAGTTTTTTATGCTTTAATATGTTTTAAAAGGAAACCTCCTCCCTCCCCCATCCCCAGCACTGTTTTTTAAAAATGTCTCTCTTGAGGGCACTTGTGGGGATGAGCACTGGGTGTTATATGGAAACCAATTTGACAATAAACTATTTGTTAAAAAAAAAAAAAAAGAGAGGAAAAAAGAAAAAAAAAAGTCTCTCCACAGCCTGCTTTCAAGGGAGATTGTGACACACAAAACGACTGCTGTTAATACTTTGCTGAACGTACTTTTAGCAGTGTGTCTGTAGATTTAGAAGTATTCACATACCTATCAGTAAATACACTGGTTTACACTATATATGGTAGTCTTTTTTTAACGCAACAATGTGTTTTATATGCTTCTCTAGACACGAGTTGTAGATGGCGTGCTAAGCATACGTGATTGTTTTATTGTGTGATATTTCATTGTTTGGAGGCACCGTACTTTACTTAATCATTCCTTTGTTGACCATTTAGACTGTTTCTGGTGGGTAGTGGTGTGTTGATCACCGGGCCCGCACATCACTTATCGCCCTGGAGC
>NW_027531893.1:11145071-11164564 GCF_008692635.1 Crocuta crocuta
TGAGATTCCTGTTTTCCATACCTCTGCCCACACTGTGTTTTGTTACTCTTTTTAATCTTTGCCAATTTAGTAAGAGAAAAAAATAGTATCTTTGAGATAGCAAGGTTTTGATTGAAATAAGCCTTTTATGTTTTCCATGACCTCTTGCATCTGATATTCTCGCTTACATGAAGACTCTCCACACTGAGAACACACTGTGGTTCTCCTGTGTGAGTGAGACTCTTCGAATACGATGAAAATGTTCAAATATGTTGAGTCCTTTGTTTTTAGTTCTGTTTCCCAGATTACCTCATTATAAATATTTTTACATTATTGGCAACTAACTAATTGTTTTGGATACTGAAAGTTTTCCTCTGTAGGGAGCAGTACTTTGTTTTTTCTTCATTTCTAGTGGAGCTTGAAGAAGCTTTAAAAACTGACTTGTTAACATCTTTCAAACACCGATCCCAGTTTGCAGAATAGCATAGAGGATGTGATTCACAAACTTGGGTGACAGTGGAATCTTTATTGAGCTTGTCAATTACATGAATATGTGTTCAGCTTTGAACCTATGAATATTGGTATTGAGTCTCCTCTGCCCAGAGTATTTTGTCTGTTTCTGATATGAATGTGAGCTCTGATTTTATGTTTGTTTTAGATTTTGTTTCAGTCACATGGCAGTTCTGAAGGAAGGTCTCCTATGAAACCGGTCCCAGCCGTGTCGTTGTCTAACCGTTTGTTCTTTGACTGCATAGAGAGCCAATTAAAATTCATCTTTTTTTCTTATATATAACATGGACCTTCTTATAATATAGGTTGTATTTCATGTGGGTGCTTTTCTTTTCATTCCAAGTTAACACTGTTGAGGCTGGAGCCAAGTGTGTTTTATCTACCAGATTATATCCAGCAACTAATGTGATACCTGGCATGTACAGGGCAGACCCTCAAGCTGTTTCGAACGAATTTAATGATTGGTGTGTATTGGCATTGTTAAGTTAGAACTAAGATGTGAGGGAGAAGTGCCTTCGATTTTATTTTATTTTTTTATTATTATTATTTTTTAATGTTTTATTTATTTCTAGGAGAGAGAGAGAGAGACAGCGTGAGCAGGGGAGGGTCAGAGAGAGAGGGAGTCACAGACTGAAACAGGCTCCAGGCTCTGAGCTGGCAGTCAGCACAGAGCCCGACGCAGGGCTCGAACCCACGAACCGCGAGATCATGACCTAAGCGAAAGTCGGACGCTTAACCGACTAAGCCACCCAGGCGCCCCAAGTGCCTTCTATTTTAATGAAGACATTTAACTTCTTGGAGAAGAAAGCTGGTATCTGTGACTCTTAAATGCACTTAAAATCTAGACATACATAATTATAGTGACACTTGTTACAGTAACAATTTGTGACATTTTGTTTAGACTATTGGTTTGGATTATATCCCATTTCTTTTTTTGTTTGTTTGTTTTGTTGTTGCTGTTAAGGGCATAGTAAGTATCTAGGAAAGATACTAGATCTTGATTCAAGAATCTTATGATGTTTGGTATTACAGACATGGGATAATTTTTCAGTTGTGTTATTTGAAGACAAGGATAAAGAGAATACCCAAAATGTATTTTAAATTATGTTAGAGAGGGGAATCTGCGTGGCTCAGTCGGTTAAGCCTCCGACTTCGGATAAGGTCATGATCTCACGGTTTATGAGTTCGAGCCCCACATCAGACTATGCTGACAGCTCAGAGCCTGGAGCCTGCTTTGGATTCTCTGTTTCCTTCTCTCTCTGCCCCTTTCCAACTTGCACTCTCTTTCAAAAAAAAAAAAATTTTTTTTTAAAAACTTTTAAAAATTGTGATGGAGAGAAATTGAGTAATGTTTTAATTGTGTGGTTCAGCATTTATTAAAAATAGAAGTAGAGAAATAGATTGCCAGCCATTGAGAAGAATGTATAAATCTTTGTCCAGTACCCTGCCTTTTAAGCTTTTCTGACTCCTAAACTCATTCTTCACAGCCAAAATAAACAGAGTAGATGGAACAAGCATTTAATAGACTTAAGCAATGTTGGGGCCTTTTGTTTCATACATTTTGTTTCCACTGGAATATGGGATTCTATAGAGTGCATGAGCTAGTTTTAATTAGTATTTTAGCAGCAGTTATTTGCATGTAAAAAAATTTTTAATTGATTAAATAATCCCCTAGCAATTGTTGTTTGTACTTTCATTTCCTTAGCAACCCCTTCCTAAATAAATAGTCCCAAATTAAATCTAGGCATACCTGAAAGGAAATTACTGAGTCTTCATTAGTGGGGTCAAAATTAATGAGATTTCCTGGAGTTTTTCCTTGGATATTTTATTGTGGCTAATGATATAACCTTGTAATTGTTTTCTAAAATCACCAAAGTTCTGGGCTCTTGAAACTCTTTTCTGTGGTAGTATAGGAATTTGCTTATACGGTAGCTTTCATTTCACTGATGAGCTAATTTCTGTAATAGCATGCTTTAAAACCTTAATTCTAAAAATACTACGGAAAAGTGAGCAATTACTAGTAGCAGTTAAACCATAGTCTTCATTAGAATTAAGACTTTATCTTTTACTTCTTCTCATAGCTGTATTTGTAAAAATTGTTATACTGTATTTAAACAGATTTTAAGACATTCTTACGAACTTAATGGGTTGGATTTTGTGCATCTGTAACAATCTCTTCCTATTTTAGGTATAAAGCCTGAAGTTTAGACTGGCCGTATAAGTGGCTATTTGATTGGAGAGTTGGAAAGAGGAGAAGTTCTGTCTCCATACCCAGTATTTGTGGTGGTAGGCTGTTCAGGTGAAATGGCTTCATGGCCGGGGAGAGTATGGAACCATAGGAAGAGTGGAAAGAGATGTTTCAGTGCCTCTGTGCAGCGTGGGTCCCTGGTGAGCCCCCGGGCTGACTTCTGCAGTGTGTACACCTGAGTTGGTCGCTCACAAAGGCATTATTATCATGACCCTGTGAGCCAGAGAAGGGTGGAGAGCGGTCGCTTTGGGCCTCAAGTTCCAAAATGAGCATAGGGCCTAGAGAGACTCCCTCGGGAAACCTCCAGCCTCTGACCGCTCGCTCCATCGTCCTTGAGAAGTCTCCAGGCAATGCTGGCAGCTTGGCCTTGAGTTGGGCTTGATAGACATTTGTCTGGAGCTGGGCAGAGGGAATGTGGCTCCTGTCTGTTCCTGCTGCAGAGTCCAGTACTCTCTGTAAATAGACTTCCAGCACGGGACTGTGGCCGTTCACGTCCTAGCGGCGGGGTGACCGATGTGGGAGCCGCACGCTTGCGTTGCCTTCACGCCCGTTGGGTTTGTTCAGAGAGGATGCCTAGTGCATGGCGGCAGTTGTGTTTGTGTTTGTTAAACCCAGTAAGTTTTGTTTTAAATAGATTTTGGTCTATTCTGATGTGACAACGGTTTTCAGTCTGAATGTTCTAGCAGCCATCACTCAAGCATTAATTGCTGTCACTGGGAAAGGATATCCTCCTACGTCTTCTGGAGTGCTTGAAACCATCCCACTTCCTTTTTCTTTTACCTCAAGAACTGATTACTGACACTTGGGAATTATAATCAGATGGCATCAATCTTTACAGAAAGGTTACCAATTATTGCACTAAAAAATAGGCATTTCTCCCTAATAGTACGTGTTTCTCTTGGTATGTCTCACTTAGTTCAGTACTTTTAAATACCTTTTAGGTGAATGAATGCTTTATGTCATGCCCTGATTTAATACATTTAAGACAGACGTTATTGATGGCTTTCTTCCTTTCAGTTAGATGGGAGGGGGAATTTATTTAATGTGAAGTCTTCAGAGAATCTTTTGGTTGTTTAGATGTCCTCAGAGGAGAAAAAGGGTGGTTGATGTCGATTACTTATACTATGATAGAAGCTGTAAAATGAGCATTTGCCAAGAAGAGTTGACAGTGGGGGGATTTGCATACTGAGCATTGGGCATTCCCACGTTTTGACCTTACAGCACTCTGAGAATAGATATAATCACCCGGTCTTAGAGCACAGAATGCCTTCGTTATGAAAGTTGTCCTTGGGCACTCAGCTAGTAAGTTAAAAAAAACAAAACAAAACAGTGACCTGAATTCATATGTCTCTGGCTCCAAAGTGTTCTCTCTTCTTCTGTACACCAGCAGAGAAAGGGGTCTCACAGTGGTTAGAGTGCTTCATCGTTGTAGATAATTGTTACTTTGGACAGCTACTTGATCACCACCATCACCATCCTCTTTATGTCGAATGTTCTTCGGCATCAACTGAAGAAGTTAGGGGCCTGCCAGGGTGTCTGGCTCACTGTGTTCAATACAACATAGGCTTGTTTAATTTAGCAGCACTTGGAGATGAAAGGTTCATGACGGCCAAGTACAAACAGACCTTCTGTGGGATGTTAATTTTGTTACAGGAGGGAATGCTTGTTTTTCATTTTTTCATGAGTTAAAAAGGACTTGGACTTGTTTAAATCTGTGTAATCAGAGGGAAGCAAGCAGTGCTGCTAAACATTTTTTGTTGTTGTTGTTCAGTCTTCGCTAATTCCATTTTGTACCTGCCAGCAAATTGCGAATTGTGTGCTCTTTTGTTCTTTCCTCTTTTTCCTTTGGATTGGGTTTTATGGTTGGTCGCTGTGGGGATCTAGTGGTAGGAAAATAAATCATTTCTTCCTCTGAACAGATCGTGTGTTTTTCACAACAGGTTATCCTTAGCAGGCAGAGTGGTTCAGCCAGGCCTCTGCACAGAGGTGTCACTATGTGATTTTGCGCAGTCACTTTTTTTAATAACAGCTCTGTTGAGATGTCATTCACATACCGTATGTTTCTGCTAGTATGTTTAAAGCACACAGTTTTGTGGACTTTAGTACACCCAGAGCTGTGCGCCCACCCTCCCTCTCTAATTCCAGAACACTTTGATCACCCCAGAAAGAATGCCGCTCCCCATTGGCAGTCTCTCATCATTCTTCCCTCCCTCCAGCCCCTGGCAACCACGGAGCTACTTTCTGTGTCTGTGGATTTGCCTGCTTGGGATGTGTCCTGGGAATGGAGTCCTCCAGTCTGTGGCCTTCCGTGCTGGCTTCTCTCACTTAGCATGTTGTTGAGGTTCACCAGGCTCGCCTGTGCTGTCGCATGCCTCAGAATTGCCTTCTGTTGTGTGGCTACATAACAGTCTATTGCACAGATATTTCGTAGGTTGTTTATTCATCCAGTGATGGGCATTTGGGTGTTTTCCATGTTTTGGCTATTAGGAGTAATTGCCATGACCATTCATGTACACGTTTTTGGGCAGATTTATGTTTTCATTTCTTTTGGATGTAGACCTAGAAGTAGAGTTGCTGGGTCTTATGGTAACAGTATGCTTACCTTTTTTCCAAGCTCTTTTCCACAGTGGCTGCACCATTTTGCATTTTTTTTTTTTAATTTTTAACATTTATTTATTATTGAGAAACAGAGACAGACAGACAGCATGAACAGGGGAGGGTCAGAGAGAGAGGGAGACACAGAATCCGAAGCAGGCCCCAGGCTCTGAGCTGTCAGCACAGAGCCCGACGCGGGGCTCAAACCCACAAACTGTGAGACCATGACCTGAGCTGAAGTCGGACGCTTAACTGACTGAGCCACCCAGGTGCCCCACCATTTTGCATTCTTGTCGGCCATATTGAAGGAGCCCAAATTCCTCACCTCCTGGCCAGCACTTGTCATTGTCTGTTGTTGTTGCTTTCATGGTAGTCATCCCCAACAGTGTGAAGGGGTGTCTTCTTGTAGTTCTGACTGGCATTGCCCTAATGACTGAGGATGCAGAACATCTTTTCATGTGCTATCTGGCCACATGTATATCTTTTTTAGAGAAATACCTGTTCAAATTCATTTCCCATTTAAAAAATTAGGTTGTCTTTTTATTGTTGAATTGTAAGAGTTCTTTATGTATTCTGGGCACACACATATCCTTATCAAAAATACAAATTGTACAATTTTCCTCCCGTTTTGTGGATTGTCTTTTCACTTTGTTGTTGTTCTTTGAGGCAGAAAGTTTTGAATTTGGATGAAATCCAATTTATTTGTTTATTTCAATAAATTATTTTAATAAATTAATTTATTTTGGTTGCTTGTGTGGTCTTCTCTCTGACATTTTCTATAAGTTGAAAAATCATACCTTATTTCTAGATCTCTCCAGTGTAAAAAATTGGTACAAAATTAAGTGGCCAACTAGTTAACTGTGTCTAGTGAGTCAGAGGCATTAAACATCATGTATCCTCATCAAATTCAGTGTGAGAAGACCAAGCTTCCTAGCCTAATACCAAATACCGCCCCCCCCAACCCCCTGCCGCTTTTTAATTAGAAAGTTGCCTTTCAGGGTTCTGTATAGCTCAGAATGCATGCATCATTCTGTGATCATTAATGTGTCTTGCATGCCCTGAGCACTTAACTGGGTTTGGGGAGCCAGAGGGAAGTGGAATGTGGCTCCATCCTCAAGGAACAAGAGCGCAGGAGCCAGGCGAGGCATGTTTACAGCGGACAGTGAAGGGATCCAGAGAGGAGAAGGGAGGGCTCCCCTCTGTCTGGATGAGACCATGTCATGGAAGGGTAGACACTTGTGCTTCGTCCACAGAGATGGTTTGGCGATGAGCACTTTTCTCTCCTGGTTGCTTGCTGCCGTGTGTGCCCTGTGCCCTGGCACCAGATTTTGCATAGCAGCCATGTTTAGGATTGTTGATACAATGAGAAAATAGATGTAGATGTGATGACTTGATGACTAGAACTGAGCCTAAAGAAAACAACTTTTCTTTAATTTCTTCAGATTTTCAAAGTTTTCAGAAAGGAAAATGTATTACTTACCAATTAGTTCAGCATGGGGTGTGTGTGTGTGTGTGTGTGTGTGTGTGTGTCTATGTCTCTTTGTCTAAGCTGAAGCCCACGTAGTTCCGCATAATCAGAGCATAAAATATGAGAGAGGGAGTAACAGTTGCTTGGCTGTAGAGGAAATTGATTATAGAGGGTTGGGTGTATCGTTTGAGGAATTTAGGTTTTGTCGGTGTTAAGGAGAGCCATTGGCGTGTCCAGCATGGGGAGGGTGATAATGTCACTCTGGTGACTGTATGGGGGGTGCTGGATGCAGAGGGAGGACTGGGGACAGAAGACCCCACTAAGCTGTTCAGCGGGTCCAGGTGAGCATTTGTGAGGATCTGAACTAGGGCATTCTTGGCAGAGTTGGGCAAGTCACAGGCTGGAAATGTTTAGAAGCTATTAGGAATCCTGCTACAGGTAACAGAAACCATGCTCACACTATATTAAGTTACAAGGGGGATTAATTAGAAGGTTCCTGGAGAAGGTCCAAAAGGAATGAAATGCTGTAGAAACCAGGATAGCCTCAGGGGCCTGAAGGGTTGGCAGGGGTCCTCATTATCACAGGGAGTCTTGTCCCCCCGTGTCTGTTGCCTCCAGCTTCTCCGCAGGACGGGGGCCATCTTCACACTCTTCAACTAAGAAGAACAAAGAGCTTCTCCCTTTCAGCTTTCATTATTAAAATCCCAGGGCTCTCTTGGCCTTGGGTTTTGTGCCTTCATTGGAGGGCATCTCTGTTGGAACTTTGTACCACCGTCACATTGGGGCTTCCCAGAAGAAGTAGGGAAAGGTTATGCCGGGTAGAACCAATCATGTACGTCAACTTTGGAAATACAGGCAGGACCCAGAGATTGGGAAGGAAGATCTGAGCCAGAAGGGAGGGTTAAGAATGCTTCCCAGATACGTGGCTTTGGTAACCTGTGAAGGCACCATTGCCATCCAGTCAGGGCTCAGTTCAGTTTTAGACTAGCATAGACTGGTCCATAGGGCTAATCACAACATGTATGTTATGTATTTTTATGGTTATTTAATTGGTTTGGCTTCCTTCACAGTTAGAAGCCCCTTGAAAACAGGACTGTGTCTTTTCTTTGCTGTGAATCTCCAGAGCTTACCATAATGTGCTGGGCATGTAGTAGGTATTCAGCAAATTTCTATATGAATGAGTGCATTCAGGTGGACATGGCCAGCAGGCAGCTGGATGGATAGTGTGGGTCTCAGGTGAGGACAGGGAATACAGATTTGGGGGTATCACTGTAGGCTAGTGTGTAGACAAGCCCTGAGAGTTAGCCTTATTGACTGAGGGACTTTATGAAAGTTCAGATACTTTGTAGGCTTGTACTTTTCATGTCTGTGTAATGATAATTGTGCCTTTTCCCCCTTTGCCCTGCCTAGTATTTAATTAATGCCAGCCATTTCTACTGATAACCCTACCAATGATTTTTTTTTTTCAAATTCCAAGACAGGTTGGAATTAGATTTGTGATAGATCAGGAAATAAAGGTGATAAAGACAGATTCTATTTCCTTTTAAGAATAACTGACTCATAGGATGAAACCTTGGATGTGATTTCTGATCACTCCTGTAAATTCTCACAAAAGATGTTTATAAAACACTTGGAACAATACAGATTGTACTAAGAAAATGTGCTTTGATCAACTCTAGAGATACAAAGCAGGGAACTTAATAAATCAAGTCCTATTTGTGAATGGAAAAGGACTGGAGATTCACCTTAAAAGTTAGAATTCAGTTCACAGCAAGACTTGAAATTTTATATTCTGGATAGCAGATGTTAACTTAGTTTCATCTTGTAAATAAAAATTAAATGAATTGCAGATTTCAGATCTCGGCATCTTGAAATCTGACTCCTGATTACTATCTCTTAATAACCATTGGAACACTAGGCTAAAAATGGAATTTGACTTTGGTTTTTTACCCTTTAATTTTGAGGTGAATGTGCTTCCAACCCTGTCTTCCTTCTGTATTCGGGAAAACCACACCACTGATAGCTTGAATATGCTGTAATTTTTATTATTTAAATATTGGAAAAACATAGCCCTGTGTGTATAAGTAGTAATATTATGTTCACACTTGGGAAAGGAGGTTTGTTTTGTTTTAAGGCATAAATACAATAATTGTATTACTTTCGTAGCCTGAACACCCTCTTATCACCGCCATGAGTATATACTATAGTAAGTTGCGTATATTTTTAAGTGTCTTTATTGTGTAGATTCCTCTCCCCCACACCCTCTCAGTAGAGGTAGGAGCGTTTTTACTTATTTAATTTTCCATTAAAGAACTTTGACTAAATTTGCCAGACGACAAATGCACATCAGTGTCTTTTTTTTTTTTTTAATCTTACTTTGAGAGAGAGTGAGCAGGGAAGGGGCAGAGAGAGAAGGAGAGAGAGAATTCCAAGCAGGCTCAGTGCTGTTAGCACAGAGCCCAGTGAGGGGCTTGATCCCATGAACTGTGAAATCATGACCTGAGCTAAAATCAGAGGAGTCAGACGTTCAACTGACTGAGCCACCTAGACGCCCCAGGCCAGTGTCTTTTAAGCAGAGTTGTAATTTAATAGAGTATTTCTCTCTTAGAGCTCAAACTGAGTAGCTCATAGCATCGCGGTTTTTAAAAATACTGTAGGATCCATGTATATATAGACATGCATGTATGTATGTTAATGTATATATCTGTAAAATATAACTCAGATGATTTTCTTTTGGCTTATAGATTAATGCTTATTCTTTCACATAAGAGTTTCAACAAATGCCCAGGATGCTAACACCTTGTGTATTCTAAATTTTACTGAAGCTGCTCAAAGATTGGAAAACAGTATGTTTTGGGTTTTAGTGATAACAGGATCAATATTATAGGTTTAATTTCCTGCATACATTATTAACTGCAGTGAAAGTTATTAATTATATGGGGGAAATCTCTCTGTTGAGACCCTAGATTCCTGCAAGTTGTATCCCTTTTGAAATCAGTTTACAGAGCCGAAATGAAAGAATGTTAATTTCTGGAGACACCCCTTAATCACCTCCTGGAAAAAAATGGTTAAAATGCATCTGCTATAGTACAGCTTATTCTGTATTCGGAAATGATTTTATTCTTTAAGAGGTAGTTAGCTTCATTCTTTACTAATTGGCTCTTCAGAGGTAGCATCATTCGAAATAGAAAAGCTCACAGCCTAGATGGCCAGCAGGGAGTAAGCAGCTCTTACGGACAGTAGTAAACATGCGGCCCTTAAGAGAGATGGCTGAGTCCCTCATGCACTTGTCTCTGGGCTTGTGGTTACTCCTCTACTGCATTACCTAAAATGAGAAGACCACTTTCCCAGACACAGGATTTCCACTCTTTTAATTTGGGATTTTCTGATGACCGATAAATATAATTCAACAAGTAGCGTTCAGTAATGGGGGCGAGGAGAAATCCACATGTCCTCTTTCTACCTAGATTCAGTCTTATTAGGGGACAAATTTGAGTTACGGGAAGAATAAAACAATTGAAATGCACTTTTGAGTAAATGTGTGAGAGTTTAGGTGGATACGGTGCCTAGCAGTTCTAAAGAACTACATAAACTGCACTGTAAGCAGACTTTTCTAATGTGCTTCAGCTATAGTTTCTGTAGTTTAAGTAGATGAGAAGTTTTGCTTATTATCTTCTCTACTGAATTGTCTTTTTTAATAGACAAAGAGAATGCAGAAGCTATTCAGCCAGCTCTCGCTCCTCTGTTAGTGAAGCCTAAATTTAAGGAAGTTTTACTCTACATCTCAAAGATAGCAAAATTATGTACAGAATTTCTGTAAGGGTGGGAGTTTGTGTTTTGTCGACCTCTTTTGTGAATGTATTACCCATGAACCCCCAGTGTATAAGATAGGTCACCTTCAGAGGGCTGTGGAAGGCGGGACAAGCACCGCACTGGAGCTCCAGGATTACCGTTTGAAACCACTACTCCGTGTGGTCATTACGGAAATGTCGAAACCTAGGAGGAATGAAGGATGAGGTACTCATTTATGTATCTTAGTTGTTACAACTTTTATACCATATTACTTGCTTGTATGATAAACAGCGATAGGATTTTAAATCAGAATTGTGTTAAGTATTTAACACCATTTTACACACCATCAGGAGCAATAATCACGCTCTGAGTGGGGCTAGTCCATAATTGTAAAACAGTCTTGTCTTCTTAGGAAAGAGACCTTGCCTCACTTGGCAAGATTCTGGTACCAAGGGTAATGAAAGTCAAAGCATGAAAGACAAATTGGCATGTGCGCCTCGTCCATTCACAACATCATTTCTCTTCCTCTTTAGGGCATAAGGCATACAGTCCAGTACAGTTTGCTTAACCTGTAGGAATAAATAAACACCAGGTTTTATTAATAAAATAATAAAATAAATAAACACCAGGAATAAATAAAAACCAGACTCATGGTTAGATGGGTCTACATTCTCAGGCAAGTGTGGTACTACTTGGGGCCTGGCTTGGGAGACTTGCTGCTAAAGGGGCAAAGATCTTTGAGCTGTTAGTAATGAGAGTCAGCTCTGCCACATTGAGCAGGTTCTTAAGGTTCTTCACACTTTACGTCGCTCTCAGAGCGTTGCTGTGAGGGTGAGGGAGGGTTAGCATGGCTCTTGGCATGTTACCGGTAGAGGCTAGATGATGGGTCACTTTCCTCCAAAAGGAAATGTAATAATAGGGCAGTGACTGACAGCGGAGATGTCCTGAAAAAACACAGATTTGGTCAGCAGGTGTCATTTCAACATTTTATTGAAAGTGGATATTTAGATATTGGAAGTGAGATTGAAGAGTTCCATAATGGGGACTTTTTGTTAATGACCAGCAGTTGAATGTGACTGCTTTCTGATGCTTCTTACAGATTTACCTAAAATGGAACCATTTTATGTTTAAAAACCTGAAAAACAAAAACCAGAAGGTAAAATGACTGAATACTGGTTTGTTTTTTCATCATTTGTTTTAATGGTTATTGCTTCTCTATGGGAATAAGAACATTTACAAACTATGCTTGCAGAACCTGGTCTGGAATGCTATGATAACAGAGTGTTTAGGAGATTAGCAGTGTTTAATGTGGATATAAATCCGGGCATGATGTGTTTAGAACATGTGACAGGGAATCATTATGTCAGTCAAAATTCACTAAAAGCTTATCATTTAGTAAAATTGTTCCTTTGAGAATAAAAACATGACAGTTTGGAGGCAACCTGAAAATTTTAGGAAAAGAACAGTTTCTAAGGGAATGCAAAGCATAATGTCATCGACAGTTATCCCTAACAAGGGATATTTGTTGATTTTTATGGCCATTGCATGAGTTTATTGGATCCTTTTATAGAAAAAGCCTGAAAGAGAAGTACCACTGCAGGGGGAAAAGAGAGTAAAAGGTTTTCAAATGGATAGCCGTGATAAGCTGCAAAATATCCTGTAAGTGCGGCAGGAGATGTGGACCCACTGAGTTTTATTTGTGATGAGTAAATAAGTTTACATCTTCTGTCAGATGTAATTACCGTCCTTGGTGCAGTTAGCACAGAATTCTCTAAAATTGACTGTAGAGTATACACTGTGTACAACATGTTTGTTCTTTTTGATATGAGCAGTTAGAGAATTTACTAAAAGGTTTCTAGTTGTTTCGTTTTTTATTTAAATCACTTTGGACCTGTTTACCTAAGTTTTATTATTACTGAAGAGTAATTGACGTACAGTGTTAGTTTCAGGTGTACAGCATATTAATCGAACAATTCAGTGCATTTCTCAGGGCTCACCAGATGAGTGTAGTCCCCATGTGTCATTGTTCAGTATTATTGACCATATTCCCTATGCTGTACTTTTTATCTCTGGGACTTATTTTACTATTGGAAGTTTGTACCTCTTAATCCCTTTCATCTGTTTCGCCCATCCCCCTACCCACCTCCTCTCTGGCAAGCACCAGTTCTCTGTATTTAAGAGTCTGTTTTGTTCGTTTGTTTTTAGATTCCACTAGAAGTGAAATCATATGGTATTTGTCTTTCTCTTTCTCGTTTTTCACATCTCCGTATGTTTCCAAGCTGGCAGGACCTCTTGTAGCTGACAGGCTCCACTCTTCCAGTTGTGTACAAGAGTACTTGGTGCGTATTTGTCCTGAGTTCACTTAGGTTTCAAGAGATACTTTTATTCTGGAATTCTAAACTGTCAATGTACAATTCTCTAATAATCTTATCGCTAGCATTTATCATCTTAACTTTGTGTTAGAAGGATCAGCCTGTTTGCACTGATGTTCTTTACTTGTGTTATTTAAATGTAATGACTAAAAGCTTCCCGATCATTCCCAGAGTAGGTGCAGAATGGCTTTGTAATTTGGTATTGACCATTCTGCGTGAAATCCAGCACTTTAAAACTATGCCAGACAGAGTATATGTGCAGTGAATGTTTATTTGAATTAATGAATTGCTCTAGGGTGGCTCGTGGTCATAATATTTTCAGTATTAAGTGACCAACATTCAGTACTGGTAGTTTAGCTAAACATTCAGGCTTCATTTGAAGCCAGTAAACAGACTGATGTGCAATCCAGGGAGACCAGTTGGTTCACTTTTCCATCCAATAGTAATTTACTTTTACAGTGCAGTTTATGTAGAGGAAAGGTCACAGGAAAGCAGTTAAATCAGTTGCTTTACTACAATGAAAGATTTTTAGTATGCCAATGAAAAAAGGACAATTTAAAATGGATGTTATAAAGTTTAGGCAGTTAACCTTCCCCCATCTTTATTGAGGCATAATTGACACATAATAAATGGCGCAGGTTTAAAATGTACAGTGTCATCACTTCTGACCCATGTTTGCATCTTTGAAACCATAACCCCAGTAAGGATAACGGAAATACTGAAGTGTCTTTGTGCCCCTGCGGAACCCTACCCTCACCCCCCTCCCCCCCCGGCTCCTGGCAACCACTGATCTGCTTTTTGTCACCATAGATTAGTTTGCCCATTGTAGCCTTTTCTAGACGTAGATTTTTCATAGTATGTCTTCTTTCACTCAGCATAATTGTGTTGAGATTTGTTTATATGGTTGAGTGTATCAGAAGTTTATGCCTTTTTTTTAATTGCTAAGAGATACAGATATCCTTCAGTTTATATATCTGTTCACTGTCGATGGCCATTTGGGTATTTCCAGTTTCTGGCTGTTACAGATAAAACCTGTGTGAACATTTTACAAACCAGTCTTTGTATGGACATATGCTTTCTTTCCCCTTAGGCAAATACCTAGAGGTGGGATGGCTGGATCATATGGTAGGTATATGTTTAACTTCTTAAGAATTGCCAAATTATTTTTCATATTGTTGTATCCTTTTACATCCCTGCCAGCAGTACATCACAGCTCCAGTCACTCCACATTTCTGTCGCTAGTTAGTGTGGTCAGTCTTTTTAACTGTTGCCATTCTAATAAGCACGTAATGGTTTCTTATTGTGCTTTTCATTTGCCTTCCCCAGAAGACTAATGTGTTGAGCATATTTTCCTGTGCTGCTTTGCCATTTTTCGGTAAAATGTCAAATCTTTTTCTCATTTATTGGATTGTTTGCTTTCTTATTAGTGAGTTTTGAGAGTTCTTTATGTATTCTGGGTATGGATTCTTTTTCAGATATATGATCTGATAATGTTTTCTCTCAGTCTGACTTGTCTTAATTCTCTTAACAGTGTCTCTCAAAGAGCAGTTGTTTTTGATTTTCATGAAATTCAGTTTATCATTTTGTTCTTTTATGGGTTATGTTTTGGTATCATATTTAAGAAATCTTTACCTAATCCTGGGTCATCAAGATTATCTCCTGTGTTTTCTTGCAGGTATTTTATAGTTTTAGATTTTACATTTAGAGATCTGATCCATTTTGACTTGATTTTTGCATGTGGTGCGAGGCGTGGCTCCGAGTTCATGCTGTCTGCATGTGGAGGTCTGGTAGGTCCAGCACCGTTTGTTGACCTGACTTTTCTTTCCTGAAGTACCTTTGCCAAGATCAGGTATCCATAAATGTAGGTCTCTTTGGGACCCTCTGTTCCACTGATCTATTTGTCTGCCTTTATGCCAGTCCCACACTGTCTTAATTACTACGGCTCTACAATAAGTCTTGAAATTTGGTACTCTTAGCCCTCCAATGTCTTTTCAGTAAGGTTGTTTTGACTATTCAGATTTTTTGCATATGCATTTGAAGTTTAGAATCAGTTTACCAGTTTACACAAAACAGCCTGCTGAGATTTTGTTTGGGATTATATTGAATCTGTATTACCAGTTTGGAGAGAATTGACTTCTTAACGATAACTCGGGTTTCCAACATATGAACATGTTATTTCTGTTTATTTATGTCTTTAATTTTTCTCTGCAACATTTTAAAATACAGGCTTGCATGTCTTTTGTTAAGTTTTATCCCTGAGTATTTCATATTTTTTGGCATTATTATAAGTGGTAGTCTTAAAAATTTCAATATAAAGTTGTTCGTTACTAGGATAGAAATACAGTTTTGTTTATAAATCTTCTATCCTGAAACGTTGTTAAACTAACTTATTAGTTCTGGCTTTTTTGTCAAGTCCGTTGGATTTTCCCACATAAATAACAGTGTCTGTCATATTTGAATAAAGACAGTTTTGTTTCATCTTTTGTAATATGGATGCCTGTTATTTCTTTTCCTTATTGCACTCATCAGGACCTCTAGTCTAATATTGGATAGAGGAGGTGAGAGTGGACATCCTTGTCTTAGCAGTCATTCAGTCTTTCACCATGAAGTGGGATGTTAGCAGTAATTTTTTGTGGATTCCTTTATCAGGTTGAGGAAATTATCTTCTGGGTTTGCTAAGAATTTTTTTTTTTTAAATCAGGAATGGATTTTGGATTTTGGTACATCCTTTCCTGAATTTATTGGGAAGATCATAAGATTTTAATTTATTAGTTTGTTGATGTGATAAATTACATTGAGTATATTTCAAACTGTAAACCAGCCTTGCATTGGGATAAACCCCACTTGGTCATGATGTATTATCCTTTCTGTATATTGTTGAATTTGATTTGCTAAAATTTTGTTTAGTATTTTTACATGTGTGTTCATGAGGGACCTCATAGCTTCTTGTAATGTGTTTGTTTGTCTAGCTTTAGTGCCAAGTTGATGCTGGCCTCATAAAATAACTTGGCAATTATTTCCTCCTCGTCAGTTTTCAGAAAGAATTTGTATAGAACCGGTACTATTTTTTCCTTAATTGTTTGTTAGCATTCACCAGTAAGGCCATCTGGATCCAGACTTTTCTTTGAGGGGAGGTTTTAAAGTACAAATTCAATTTTTTAAAATGTTTTTAAATTTATTTCTGAGAGAGAGAAAGAGAGAGAGAGCAGGGGAGGATCAGAGAGAGAGGGAGATACAGAATCTGAAACAGACTCCAGGCTCTGAGCTGTCAGCACAGAGCCCGATGTGGGGCTCGAACCCACGAACCGCGAGATCATGACCTGAGCCGAAGTCGGACGCTTAACCGACTGAGCCACCCAGGTGCCCCACAAATTCAATTTTTAAAAAAGATCTGTGGCTATTCAAGGTATTTATTTCTTTTTGAGTGGGTTTTGGTACTTTGTATCTTTCAAAAAATTCATCTGTTTCATCTGCATTGTTGAATTTACTGCCATAAAGTTTTTCATAATAGTTCCTTATTATCCTCTTCATATCTGTGGGTCTATATGGCGATGTCCCCTCTCTCATTCCGAATACTGGTGATGTGTATCTTCTCTCTTTTTTCCTGAGCTCTTCAGCTGAAAGTTTATCAATTTCTTTTGCTCTCTGAAAGAACCAACTTTTGGTTTCCTTTGTTTTTCTTTTTTTAAAAATTTCACTGATTTTCTGCTCTGCTCTTCATTATTTACTTTCTTCTGCTTATTCTCTGTGTGTTTCTAACTTTAATTAGTTTTTCTTCTGTTAAATTTTTCTAATTTTATACAGTATGGTTCCATTAAGGGGTTCCTTTAAACTTTTTCCTACCCAAGACAGTGAGGATAGTGAGGTTTCGGGGAGTTAAGACAGTCAGCAGTTAGTATGCACAGCCTTGGGTCTGTTATCCTACAGGGTCAGAAATGCTGGGACACAGGCAAGTGAGAGTACAGTGATGTAGCCTGTAAAGAGTGGGTAAGAGGACCTTTTTGGAGAATTTGATGGCTGAGTCCTCTTACTTTGTTGAAGTCTAGGATAAATTTATGACATCAGATCCAAAGTATTAGTTCCTAAAGTTTATTTTGCATTGGTTGCAGACCTCCTTCTTGGTTGCTATATTCTGAAAAGTGAGTTTGAATATTCTAGGAGTAAGTCTGCATACAGCAAATGTTCTCTTGGGTTTAATTGACAAACCTACCTTTTATTTCTTTTGAGACTGTTTGCAGTGGTCATGGTAACGATAGCTATAACAGTGGCAAGGTGTTGCTGACAAGATTACTGTTGAATAGGAGGAAAATCTGGGGGCAGAATGAGGGGTTGTTCTAAAGGTTTATATCAATATCTCGCTGCAGACTTAGTCTCAGTAAGGAGTATTTCTCTATTCTCTATTCCTTAACACATTATAACTTTAAGTAAAATAAAAACTTTAACCAAAATTAAAAAAAATTTATTAAAAAAGCTTAATTGTATAATTATTTTATATATTGTATACTTCTTTTATAAATGGAGCGAAACCAGCATATTGTAATAATATCTTCTCAGTATCCATATAAGAAGGTTGAATTTCTCTCTAATCTGAATCAAGGTGCTGTGTTTAGGGTTCTGAGAAATACATAATAATTATTTGCTGGGGCAGCACTGGCATGGCTGGTGGTCACCTGTAGGGAAAAACAAAGGGGAAAGAAATGGAGGAGTTATTTTCAAATGGCCCTGAGGGCAAAGAGTTATGAGTGTATTATTTTAGTTTCTCTTAAAAGGAGAGGGGGAGGTATTGTGAACCTGAGCATTTAAAAATAATTTATGGTTGAAAGAGTAAGCTGTTCGTTTAACAGTTTGTTTCCCAGAATTAGTGTTTGAGAGGAGAAAACAACGATGAGATTAAGTGGGATTAAGTGTCTAGTTTGTAAGGGTGCCCAGACTTTGAGTCAGAAAAACTTGATTCTAATCCTGCCTCCCTCCTTTATACCCTCTAACTGGGAGCTTAGCCTGAAGACACTTTTCCTCTGCTTGTGGTTTAAATGAGAAAGTGTATGAGTTAGCACTTAGTAAATGTTTAAAACTATTTGACTAGGGATCCATTTTCCCTTTCTCAAGGACTCAAGGAAATAATTAAGAGTCACGTGGACATAAGAATCTACTTAATTTAGAGGTTTTTTTCCCCAGAGTGATTGCAACCTCATCCATTTCATCTGTTTTTAGGATTATATATTTGTTTCTGATTAAACAAATGCACCTGATTTTCATGCATGTGTAACTGCTTTAAAATCTGTTAAAACTTGGTGGCTCAGTGGGTTAAGCGTCTGACTTCCAGTCAGGTCATGATCCTGCAGTTCGTGAGTTCAAGCCCCACATCTGGCATTGTGCTGACAGCTCAGAGCCTGGAACCTGTTTGAAATTCTGTCTCCCCCTGCTCTTCCCCTGCTCGGACTGTGTCTCTCTCTCTCTCTCTCAAAAATAAATAAACATTAAAAAATTTTTTTTTTAAAAACCTGTTAGCACTTTAGTTCTGTTTGGTCTCAAACATTGTAACAAGGTGTCCGAGAAACAGTATGTGCAAAAACAAATGTTGCTTCTTCTCATTACAAGTTTTCATGTTTATAAAACATTCCCACAGCATGTATGTGTACATTCTCATCATATGTACTCTGGAATGTCCGTTTTCCTCTGTTTGGGGGCTTTAGCTTTCAGGTTAAAGAGGATAGTGAGGTGGAGAATATTGGGTGATAAAAAGTATTGGAGTAGAGAGATCATTTGCATATCCCCTCTCTCTGCCTGGAATACCCCCCCCCCCACCTTCCTATCCTTTCCGTATCTTATTCTTTTAAGATTTAGCTTCCTTTAACAACGCAGGCAACAACAGATGTTGGCGAGGATGTGGAGAAAGGGGAACTCTTTTGCGCTGCTGGTGGGAATGCAAACTGGTGCAGCCGCTCTGGAAAACAGTATGGAGGCTCCTCAAAAAATTAAAAATGGAACTATGACCCAGCAGTTGCACTACTAGGTATTTATCCAAGGAATACAGGTGTGCTGTTTCGAGGGGGCATATGCACTCCAGTGTTTATAGAGCAGTACTATCAACAATAGCCAAAGTATGGAAAGAGCCCAAATGTCCATCGATGAATGAATGGGTAAAGAAGATGTGGTACCTATATACAATGGAGTATTACCCGGCAGTCACAAAGAATGAAATGTTGCCATTTGCAACTACGTGGATGGAGCTAGAGGGCTTCGTGCTAAGTGAAATTAGTCAGAGAAAGACAAATATATGACTTCACTCATATGAGGACTTTGAGATATAAAACAGATGAACATAAGGGAAGGGAAGCAAAAATAATATAAAAAAAGGGATGGGGACAAAACATAAGAGACTCTTAAATATAGAGAACAAGCAGAGGGTTATAGAGGGGATGTGGGGGGGTGGATGGGCCAAATGGGTAAGGAGCCTCAAGGAATCTACTCTTGAAATCATTGTTGCACTATATGCTAACTAACTTGGATGTAAAAAAAAAAAAAAAAC
>NW_027531893.1:11164723-11196650 GCF_008692635.1 Crocuta crocuta
AAGTTGAAGTAAAAAAAAAAAAAAAAAAAAAAAAAAGATTTAGCTTCTTTGCCAGTCCACCTGCCCAGTTGTGTTAAAGACCCCCTCCTCTTTCCCATAACACCTTGCTTTCATCTAATATTCTTTACCACACTGTGTTGTGACTGTATGGTTTCTTGTCTGTCTTCCTAACAAACCTTAAAGTGAGGGAATGAGTCTTAATCATTTCCGTATCCCAGCACCCAGGTGAACTCTGGATTAAAAAAGTGTTCAGGGAGGGGGGTCTGGGTGGCTTAGTGGGTTAAGCCTCCGACTTCAGCTGAGATCATGATCTCACAGTTCGTGAGTTCAAGCCCTGCATTGGGCTCTGTGCTGACAGCACCAAGCCTGAAGTCTGCTTCAAGTTCTATGTCTCTTTCTGCCCCTTCTCTGCTCACTTGCTCTCTCTCACTCTCTCAAAAATAAATAAGCAAAAAGGTCCTCAGGGAGATTGTGTTGTATAGGAAGCGTTGAGTTTGATGCATCATGTTTAGCGAGTAAGGATATACTGTTTATCTAATAAAGGTATTTCTTCTTCCACATTCCCTTCTCTCATCTCTCTCTTTGAATCTCTCCCTCTTCTGCTTTCTCTCTCTCTTTCCACTTAGGGAACATTTGAGCTAGAAAAATGAGCTGTGGTGTTTCTTGGTGTAATTGACACCCTTTGTGGTATTACCCCATGCTTATTAGGTCCATGGACTTCTGTGGAACTCTGGGATGCCTCCATGGAGTCCCATTTTCACTGCTGCAGTCAGAATGGAATCTTACCATAATGTAGCTACGCTTTTACGTTAGGTACATGGGCCAGTTGGCTACACATAACAGTCTGCTTTTAATGCCTTCACAAAGCCAGTCCAGCAAAGTTGCGGTAAATTAGGTGCTGAAATTGGAATTATTGAAACCGAAGGAGTAGCAGTTTTAAAGAGGCAACTGGCCCCTGCTTCCCCTTTCTGTACTGTAGGATACTACAGAGAATTAAAGCTGTGCTGAGTCAGTCACGTGGTGCTTAACTTCCCTGTGGGCAAAGTTCTGCCTGGTTCCCCGATGCTGTGGCATAGAGACTATGATGTGCTACTGGAAGAAAAAAATAAGTCACATGATGATGTAACGTATTAATATATAATCTCCCTGATTAATGGATGACAATTCTTTTTCAAAGAGTGCTCCTGAGCCAGAATGAAAAAACACAAACACAAATTAAAAGTGAACTCTGACATGGCACAGCACAGAGAATGTTGAGGTATGAGGTCCTCCACCATAGTTTTTAGCCCAAAAGACTGAATGTTACTTATTCAGATGGGAAGGACCTATAAAAGGATAAATTGTTTGAATGTGTGGGCCAAGTTTATTTTCTCATTCTTTTAAACATTTTTTAAAGTTTCTGATAGAGACTTCTGGAAGCCATGTGACCTGGTCTCCTAAGTTACTGCTGAAATTCATGCTCCTCAGATGCCGTTCACAACAGCAGAGATGCTGATGAGTAAACACGATAAACGAGGGTCGTGCAGTGGGCTGAGGTCTGTGTATTCTGCTCTCAGCAGGTGGATTTCTGTTAGTCTGTTCATGCAGCTGAATCTTGCCTTTCAAGTGTATCAGTGAGTGTCGGGGCTATCGGAAGCCTTCATTATCTAAATTGTTGAGCTTTTACCTATAAAGCAGAGGATCCTATTTGTCATAAAACATCCAAACCAAAAAATGAGTATCGTTTCTAGTAACATACAGTTATTTCCAGGAGTAAAATTTGAAAAAGACAGGCTTTTAACTGTAAGCTTTGAAAGACACTAAATTTCAGATGAGACCTTTTCCTTTAGGATTTAATAACCCCGCTCCCTGGATAGCTTTTCCAGGAAGGGTGTGTAGTCATTGTCTATGTTTCTTTGGCATCCATGCTAAAGAAATTAGAGCAGAGTGTATAGTTAGGAGAGTTAGCCTATCCACAAGGTATATTTACATTTCTGCTTTGTTATCCTTAGAAGAACTTGGGGCTGGCAGGGTACCACCAGTGCTGGTTTTTTTTTTTTTTAGAGGTCTGATACTTAGGGGTGGAGGGAGTGGGTGGAAGGAAGGGAACCAACCATTAGGGAAAAAAGATGTGAACAAATGCCCAGAACTTGAAATTTAATATCGTGGGAATTGGCAAACCTCAGCAGCCTAATTAAAATTGAAAAGTTGAACCCATTTTACCTTGCCTTTGAGTTAAAATGACTGAACTGATAGAGGTCTTGAGTTGTTTTGTGCCACCTGCTTGCCTAAGTCAGACCATGTTTTACATTGGCCCATAGAAGTCTCTTCTCTAATCTCTTATAGAATTGTCCATGACATCTTTTATAAAAAGGTCAGCTGTCAGAAAGAAGTGATGTTTACTTTAAAAATAGAATGTCACCATTTATATCTTTCGGTCTGTCAGAGTCTGAAATACAGCTATGGCTCTCATTAGATGTATTGTTCTCTTACAGATATTTTCGATTTGGGAAGTAATAAGTTGCTGTCTCTTTATTAATGGAGATGACAGTCTAGTTATGTTAGAAAAAAATAAGTTTTGATTTATTGTTAATGGTGAAGTTAGAGTGTTCTTAAAGAGGAAGTTACGGAGAGTTAAATGCTGTCATTCTGTCTCTTCATGCTAAGAACAAAAGCAAATGATTGTGAAGTATTTTAGTGCGTTGAACCTGAAGTTAGAGCTTGCCTTTCTCAGTATTGTAAGAAGCACTTTGCCTAGTTGCTATGGAGACAAATTTAAATTATTGAGTTGAAAGTTATGATGTCGATCTTGACACGGATCTGCTGTGAAAGATAGGTGTTGCACACTAAGAGTCGTAATGCTACTCCTACAACTATTTCAAGGACAAACAGTGACCGTGTACTTGTGTGGTAGGTGCTGTGCTAGAGACCTGGGTACACAGACGGGAAGACAAGGTTCTCAGCCTCCAGGAGCTCAGATTCTCCTGGGGAAATAATCAGACACAGGGTCCAGCACGGGGCCGTTGATGGAAGTCCTGATGTGCAGGGTGCAGTGGGAGCCTTGTAGGGGCTGGGCCGTGCTTGAGGGGACTTCCACGATGTGCGCAATTTGTCTGACCGGCGGGGAGGTGGGACGGAGATGGCGTGCCTAAAAAGGAAACTGCATGGGTCTGGGCTCAGAGGTGAAAAGTTATTTAAAGCAGTTCTTTTAAGTCATTCTACATCTTCTTAGCTATACTGTTAGGAGATATTTGGGGGGTGCTAAGTATTTGGATTCATGAGCCAGTTGACTATTCTCTGCAGTCCGTCTGCCGATTGCCCCGGCTGACTGTGTAACTGAGGCACTAGACCTCTCTAAACGTCATGAGGATAAAATGAGAGACTGTCTTTGAAGGGCGTAGCTCAAAGTTTGACATTTAGTAAAGCTCTTAAGGATATGTGTGTTGCTTTTTTAATGGCATCAATATTGTCATTGCTCCTTCCAGATATCTGGTAATTTTGGATGCTTTTGTAACAGTGAGGGTAGTATGCTTGTCAAACATTTCCCATGCTTGCTGGATTGCAAATCTTGTTTGTAACTTCCCGTTGAATACCTACGACGTGCTCAGCGTTGGCTAGGACTCAGTGTAGAAAAGTACACGTGGCTCTGGCCCCAGGCAGCTTCCAGTGTTGTTGAGAATGTAAATGGACAGGTACGAAGTGACGTGTATGCTGGCTATACCGTATGGCTGCCGTGCAGTTGTTTAGTGTGTTGCTTAAAGTAGTGTCATTGTTTGTGTGGCCCACTGTTTTCAGGTGGGTCCAGGGAACCAGGAACAGAGATGGCAGACTGAGCGAGCGGTGCGGAAGACTCAGGGAAAAGATGAACCTGAAAACTTTGTGTGGTGGCCTGGCTGTGTGTAGGAGGGAAGCGGTGGCCCCGTGGGATGCTTCCGGGGCTGCCGCCGGGAGTCTCTCCCATCCACATCTAGGTAATGGAAATCCCGTCGTTTTATAGGGTCACTAGGAGAGGTCAACCACATATCTGTCTTTCCCCTTTTAGATTGAAGGCATTTATTATATCCTTCCCTGCTAGTAGTTTTGATCAGATACGAGGAACGAGCACGAGGCATAGAGTAGCAGGTAGGCATAGTTGGGGGTGGGAAGTGAACGTACTAGAAGATAGACTTCATTTAAATCTCTGACAACTTGCCAACAAAGGGTTCAGGAACAAACCCTGAGGGTCTGCGCTATGCCACTTACTGTACTGGAAACCAGGGATAAATACAGAGGTGAGCAGATGACCTTCCTCCCCCCACTGACCTGAGAATCTCATGAGCGCATGAGCAGATGAAGTGAACCAGTGCACGTGGGGGACGGTTACCGGCGAGGAGGGTGCCCGGGGTCCGCAGCAGTACGGCCCAGGGTACTCCAGGGGGAGGACACGGTAAGGGCTCTCAGGAGCTCTGGAGGCACACCTTTTTCCATCATCGTGTTTTCCACGTGTCTGATGCCAGGTGGGGACAGGAAACCCTGAGCGCTCGTTCTGGCCACTGGCCACTGCTGCCTTATTGTCTCCCCACGGCTTCTCCTCCAGGCAGGCCCTCTACTTGACGGAGTCTGGGCCGTGGCACTGGGCTGTGGCGCTGGCAGTGTTGGGGCTCTCCGTGAGCTGGGCTCCTGTCCGCCCGGCTTTGGTCTCCTAGACCGAGGCCATATGCTTCCGCGGGCCCCGGATTTGTGAACCAGCTGCTAGGCCTGCTGCTGGGTGCTGTGGGCCCGGGGCAGGTTAAATAACATCCGGGAAAATTGTTCTAGAGCCTTGTCCATCTGTGTTGCTCTTTCCTGAATGGCCCAGGGGAATGGAATTCTCTCCCACTCTTGAGTCTTGAATGCTTGAATAAGGTGCAGCGCGAGCATCCAGGCACGAACACCGGGAGAACAGGAGGCTGTGTTCCATCATGAGCGTCAGTTCACTTAACAACCCTTAGTAAGAAACTTCGAAATGCATGGGGGTAACATACTGAATGATGCACGCAGAGCCCCAGAGCTGATGAACAGCACACACTGCTTTCTGGCTGTGCAGTGTTAGCTGTGGAAATCCATGCGTGACGGACGGCCGTGCAAGCCGACTGGCGGGACACATGGCGGAGAGGGCAGTGAGCGCCTGTCCCCGAGGCGGTGCCCTTTCTTCCCTCGGATCCCAGATCCCAGGCTCCAGGTGCATTTTAATCGTATTTTTAAATAGATACTGCATTTTCTCTGCTTCCCTTAGAGTCTGAAAAGCTGTGTTTAATAATAAATATGGGGTGTGTGTGTGTGTCTGAATCAAAGCAGTTTCACAACAATGGTGGCAGCAACTACACTGACAAAGAAACCCCCCCCCATCATCTCTGCTAAATGCAGTAGCTTGATATTTGGGATTTTCAAAGCTGGGAGTCTTAATGCCCATCATTCTGGGAAAGAAAATGTGAGCTCCTTATAGTAATCTGAAAATTGTATAATCCACTGTAAGATTTGTACCACATTTCTATTTTCTTAGTCTCTTTTCCTGTTCTTTGCCTGATTTAAATATCCAAATTACTGGAAGAAATTGTTTGCTCTTGAAGGGATTTGAAACTTGACTGTCTGAAGGCTTAATTATAATTTCTTCATTGTTTCTTAGCAATTCCTATAAAAATACAATATTATTTTCATACAGGAAGCTGAAAAAGCAGGCTGTTCTAAAGGAAGCTGTTGTGTAGTTCCTTCCTTTCCAAACTTTAAGCCGAATGCTTTTCCTCACCCCAAGTTCAAGGGCTTAGATTACGTGTGTGAAAATAAACTGAACAGCACCTGCCACTTAGTCACAAAGGAGAATCTTGAGGCTGCTAAGCAAACAGATACTCAGTATAAGCTTTTGAGATGCTCAAAGCATATGGTAGAAAATAATAAATTTCAAAGCGGATAGTGTGAGGAAATCAAGATGGAAGAAAACATAAACTGAGGGGTCACGTTCGGTACATGAATTGTATACATCTTCATCGCATTACTGTCATCACTGTGGGAACTGGTATTTGAATATTTGTCTTTGAAAACACAGAATTGTCAATATTCTCCAAGGAAGGATTTGGTATATTTTATAGTTTTTTCTTAAGAAAAATTTTTTTTTGTCATTGCAGCTCTTTGGAATAGCAAGAAGAGAAAAAAAAATACTAAGTTCTTCTCTTATAAAGTTATTCAGGATTATCTATTGACTTCCTTCAGGTAACTGTTAATAAATTCAAATAGTTCAGGACAGTCCACTCTGAATCTCTGTTTTAATATGGATACCTTGCCGAAGTGTGTAAATAATTGTGCTTGTTTTCCATAAAACGCTGGAAGCTGTATTCGTGTTAAGCCTCTTCGAGGCTCAAAGTTCACTGGGAAATTACCTAGAAACTTCTATTTTACTACTCAACGTTGTCTGGGAAAAAAACGTAGAAGCCTTGCTAGAAATATTATAGATGGCTTTTTGTTATCAGCGGAGGCCTGTGAGCTGACACTGTGAAGAATACCAAATACCGCTGCAGCGTTTGCCAGGAAATCATACACGTGGCTTTTCCGACACAAAAGGGCACATGGCTTCCTAACTTCTGTCACGGAGTAGGAACAGCGGGGGAAGAAGGAAATAGGAGGGTCAGTAGTTTGCCCTTTAATTTCAAAGTCCTTTTAATGGTCCTTAGAGTAGGGTTAGGTCGTGTTTACTCTCTCACCTTGATACTTAGTAGAAACTTCAAAACTGCCCAGACAGTTTTTGAAGATGAGGCAGGCTCATCTTCAGGAACATCCTAGGGTCAAGTCAGCCTGGTGGTCAAGAGCTGACTCTCCTGGATCAGGTTAAGTGCAGAGGCCGGAATCAGGGGTCGCTTCCACGGGTGACCTGAGTCAGCAGAGGCAGGGGGGCACCCGAGGGTCTCGGTGGGCAAACAGGAGGCGCAGCGCTGGTTCTAGCGGAGGCGACAGCCTGGAGGGCGGTCTGAAGGCAGTGGAGGCAGGGTTCTGGTTCCGGCCCGTGGCAGCTTGCTTGGAGACTTTGGACAACTCATTGCACTTTTTGGCTCTGCTTCCTCATTTATAAAATGAGGAGGGCAGTGACGGGAAAGAGGTCACAGTGTAGCGCTGCCCTTTCCATCCCCAAGCACTCGTACCCCTCCCTCCCAAAACTCGGGCTGCAGTGTGTCCGCAGTGGCTGTCAGTCACCGGGTGCTGTCCGCTGCTTTCTGGGAAATGCCTTTTTTTTTTTTTAAGTTTATTTATTTTGAGAGGGAGAGAGACAGAGAGACAGAGAGAGTGAGGAAGGGGCAGAGAGAGAGGGAAAGAGAGAATCCCAAGCATGCTCTGTGTTGTCAGTGCAGAGCCCCACGCAGGGCTGGAACCCACGAACCTGTGAGATCATGACCTGAGCCAAAACCAAGAGTCAGACACTTAACTGCCTGAGCCCCCCGGGCGCCCCAAGGGAAATGCCTTTTGTCTCTTCTTCCTTCTCGCTGCCTCCGCATCTGACCGGGCTCTCATTATACTTGTCAGGATGATTGCCTCATCCCCTTGCCTTCCACCCGCCCTGCTCCCGAGCCCTCATCCTGTTCCTGTTTTCCGTGTAAATCCCTCCTTTCCCATCCCATGCTGTGCTCCGAAGTCTCCTCTCCCTTCAGTACTGTTTGCATCAGGAGTGTCTCCCTGTGCAGAAGTCATCAGCCCGCACTGTGGCTTGTAAGGTGCTCTGTAGTCTTGTCCCACCCTCCCCATCTACGTTTATTTTCTGTCACACTCCAGCACACCCTGCTGTGTAGTAGGACCAGTTTATCACTGTTTTCACGTGTCTTCCATAGTCTTTCCTACTCGTGTAGTTTGTTCATCTTGTTTCTTTCATCTGGAGTGCCTTTTTCTCTTCATGACCTGTACATTTAACAAATTTAAGATGCAAGAAGGGTAAGATGACTGAATAAAGCTCTGTAGATTAGAGTGAAAGAGGTAGAGAGAGAGGTGGGGTTAGCCATAAAACAAAGGAAAGAGCATTTGTGAGCCAAGAGGAAAGGACAGTCGATGTGAAACACGCAGGGGCTTTGAGTCCTAGAGAAAGGAGGTTCTGAAGAAGCTCGCTCACATTAAGTGGCCTCTGCCCTCAATAAAACAGAAGCCACGTTCATCTGCTCAGAGTGACGGGGAGTTGCTGGGGACCTAAAGAAAGTAGGGAATCCTCATGTGCTGTGGGCTTTGGGGTGGCATTAAGCAGAGGTGAGTAAAGGATTTACTGAGAAGCATTGAGAGTCCAGCTGAAATGGACTAACCTGCAGACATTGGTGAGACTCCTCTCTGTTTTCGGAGTTTGTCCGACAGGGCTTGGCTTTAGGGATCTGGATGGGGAGAGCCGGTGTCGGCCGCTTGGCCGTATCCCCTCCGCCGCCCCTGCCCGGTTCTAGGCTGGGAGAGAGGAGTGAGCGCAGAGGAGGGGCTGGCTCAGCTGGAAGACATGCTCTGCTGCTCCCTCCTTTCCTCCGTCCTCCCACCGCTGTCCTCCCCTCACACTCCCCGCATGGCCTCGCGCCCGCCCACTGGGGACGCGGAAGCAAGCAGAAGGCAGTTTCTGCCAAGCGTTCCCTCCCAGCTGGACCTGGGCTTTCCCTCTCCCACCACCGGTCCCGTCTGCGGCACCCCTTCTGTGCTGGACCAGCCCCTCTCACCTACTCAGGAGCTGCCCTCTGCGGACCCGGGACTTCCTCCACCCCGCCTTTCCCCCGGGCAGGGGCACGTGTGGAGCCGGGCAGAGTGGGGTGTACTGTAATCGTCATGGACCGTCTGCCAAGCAGGCACAAAGCAGCAGTGGAGTTGAAGGGACTGGCCATTGAGTGCAAGAGGGAAGCGACCGTATAGGGAATGAGGGACAGTAAGAGCGTGATGGGATCAGTGGCACAGATACCCCAGGAGAGTGAAGGGACTGTTGGGTCCAGACTGTGGAAGACAGTGAGCTGGAAATCTAGGAGGTGGTGGTCAGAGGGTAGGCGCATCGAAGTGTGATGACCGAGGAGCGTTACTGGTTTGGCAGGTGGTCATGGGGCTGAGGGGTATTGGGTCACAGCCACAGGAGCGGGCGAGGGGGAGGGATGATGAATAGCAGGATGATACCTACCCCACCTCTAAGCCCTGCAGCTCGGGGGCTGTGCGAGGGGGAAGTACTGCTGATGGGGTTGCAGAGGAGGCAATGTTCCCTTATTTGTGTATTTGTCAATTATTATGTCTTAATTTTTAAGTACTGCTCCCCCCCCTTTACCTAGAACAGAACTTGGCAAAAGGCGTGTATTTGGTGAATATTAGTTGAAGGTAGAATTGATGGAGGGAGGGGGGAGAGAGGGTGGGCAGGCAGGCTGAAGAAACAGGTACAAGAGGCATAAAGAACGAGGAAACAGTGTTGTCGCAAAGTTCAGGTTCTAGGATGGGTCTGGGATGGGATTATTTCATGGGGGTCGTCGAGGAAGCTGAATTTCTGGGACCCTGGACAGTGAGACGGAAGTGCAGGCAAAGGCCTACGCAGAGAGGAGAGTACACATCAGCCCGGTCACCGAGGCAGTCGGAGGCGCTGCGTGCTCAGTATGGGGCTACTAGCAAAGGCTGGGGAGGAGACGGGTAAAGAAAAAGAAAGCCTGTTCACAAACTAAGTAACAGTTGTGAGGTGGTGAGGTGGCGTCTCCCCTTGCAGGGGGCTTCCTCTTCCCCAGACTCTCCTGGCTGTAAGGAGTTAAATGAGAGCTCTTTTGGTTTGGAAGGTCTCTTGAATTATAGGATAAAAAGTATGACACAGATAGAACTGAAAAGGCTAACACTAGTTTTTAAGTCTGTTACCTGGCATGGGATGACAAGAGTCTGCCAGTAAGCACGGTGGCAGTGAATGGCTGGTTCCTTGGGATCATTGGGGTAGAACACTAGCGTTTGCTTTTCCAGCTGTCATAGGTTCAAGATTTAGAGTGTGATTTACACTGGTGTATTTGTGGTTGGAAACTTTAATGTGCCCAAATCTTCTCCATGGACATCTGAACATCTCAATTATGCTTCTGGTAAATTTATTCTTCTGATATACCCTTCCAGACCATAGTGCTTTACAAAGTTGGCAGCATCTTGCCGATGACCTAATTTATTATTCAGACTCACTCCAAGTGTTCTCACCGTCTAAATACACAACTATTTATTTGGTCCATTTGAAGTGCCTTTTAGGTGTACTTTATTGCTTTCGAAGGGTTGTTTTCCCCTAACTCAAATAAATGTTTGAGTATTTTAAGAACACTTCCCACATTTATTTAGTGATTTTTTTTCAAGGTGCTTTTTTTTTTTTTTAAGGTACCTTCCAGAACATGAGCATGTGTAGTCCCATTTCCAGGAAGATGAATCGATGATAACTCATTTCCAGCCGGCCCCGGAGGCCACATCCCGCCGTGTTTCTGCTGTCCCTACACCCCCTCCCCCAGCTTCTGCCTCCCACCCATAGTGTCCATCCGCGGTTTTCTCCTGTCGTCTGCTTTACCCCAGTTCAGCTTCCTCCTCGGTCTCTAGTACCTTCAGATCAAAATCTCTCACTGTACATTAGGTCTCCATTTTAGCATCAGTTTCTCAAAGCGGTCTTTCTGGATTCTTCCCTCCCAACTTCGTTCGGGCCCTCTGCTGCGTGTTGTCATCATTATGCTTTCCCATCCTAACTTCTTATGCCGGGTTGTAGTTACATGTTCTGTGTTCATGTGCTGGTAAAACCCATAACCTCTGAGGGACCCCGTCTGTCTCATGACACGTTAGATGCCGAGCGCCTAGAAGACACAGCGTCTGCCACAGAGATTCACGTGGAGGGAACGAGGGAATGAATGAGAGCGGGACCCGGGCCCTTCCTCCTCGCCGCTGCAGCTGTGCCCAGCGACCTCCTGACATGAGCACAAAGGGGCCGGGTCTCCGGTGCCGAGAAAGCATCCGGTCGCTGATGTGTTTGTGGCCGTGCTAACGGTGACTGGCAGGTGACCTCGGGCTCTTTCAATTCCTAACTGGCTTTACTTCGAATTATTCTACTAAGATGCAGATCTGGTTTTTGTGTCTGATTGTACCTGCTCTTTCTTCTGTGTGGCCGTCTTGGGAGGATGGAGAGTTATGAAGTAAATAGATAAATTTCAGTGAAATAATTTTAGTTTTTTCCTCATATCCTGCTGCTGTGTCTGTTAGGATCACATGCCAGATTTCTGGGTTTTTAAGGGAAAGGACATAAAATGAATCATGTGGTATGTATATATGTGGTATCTGGAAGTTTCCTGATGTTGATAGTAAGGATAGTGACTTAGAAAAATATGCTGCACAAATAATCATCCAGTAAACTGCTTTGCCCAGTTCAGTGGAGTTTGACAGCAGTTTACTTAGCACCTTGTGTGAGTCCACAGCCCCTTCTCGTAAACCCTGGGGCCCAGCTGCATTTTGGAATATGGACTTCTTTGAATCTTAAAAAGTTAATACGCTCCCCAGTGAGATCCGGGACATCACCCCATCGTGAAACATTTGTACTTCTGTCTTGAAGTATTCACATTAAATAGGATAAATGTGCTGTTATTGGGTTCTGGGTTTGCTGCTGCATAATTCTGGTTAGGTTGGGCCACAGATGAATTATTTAAAAACTTAGGTTTTGGAGTTTGGGGGGCTTTGGAATTACCAGGCAGACACCTGGAATGGGTACACATCTTGGAGTGGCGCTTAGTACCTGAGCATCTCTTGAATGCCTCCCTTCTGTTCTGAGAGCCAGCGTTAGGTCAGGCCTCGACTGTCGTCTGGTTCGCAGCAGCTCCCTCCCACTCAGTTCAGTCCTTTGTCCTAAAACAAGCTTGTTCATGTCACTCCTCTGTATAAATTTTTTTGGTGGCTTCTGACTACCTTAAAGATAACATCTCGGTTTCTTAACCCATCACACAAGCCCGTTTTGATCGGGGCCGTCCCCTCTCCAGCCCTTCAGCCCCTCCCACTTTCCACCGTACAGACGTGTTCCCTCCGTTCCGTGGTCCCACTTGCCGTTCTGTGGTCCCGCTGGCTGTGCCTTCTCTCTGGAATAGCCCCTTTACCCCGCCTTCGTCTTTACATCCCTTTCTAACTCCTCTGTTTTTCAGGTTTTGAATTATATGTCACTTCCAAGGAAACCGTCTCACCCCTGATTCTAGATTAGATGCTGCACCTTTGTATTTGGATGACATTTTATTCTCTTCTTGCATTGTGGTGTGATTATGTTGCTCCTTCTGAGCAAGTTTCTAAACCTCAGCACTCTTGACATTGTTTATATGCTTATCTAATGACCTGGCGTTGATAACTCTCCTAGACCTCTGACGTTTGACCTCCTTGGCCTCTGGCTTTTGACCCCTGACATTTTCCCTGCTTTAGCAGTCAACTCCTAGACATGGTTCTGAATAATCTCCCCCAGGTTTTTCTGTCTTGGCATTACTGACATTTGGAGCCAGATGATTCTTGGCTGTGGGAGTCTGTCACTGCAGGCGTCGTTATCGAATGCTTAGCAGCAGCCCTGGACCCTACCCACTAGATGCCAGTAGCACACCTCCTGTCCTGCATTGTGACAACCAGATTGTCTCCAGATGTTGTTCTCTGGGCAACACAGTCACCCTTGGTTGTGATCCACTGGTCTAGAAGGAAAGTTCCTGGTGGCAAAGGCGATGCTTGTGTGGGTCTTAATATCCCTAGCTTGCCACACCTAGATCCCCTTCAGAGTATTGAATTAAATTGGTGACTAGGGTAGGGGTGAGGGTACTGTACAAGGAAGCAGATGGGTAAACAGATGGATGGACACATGAAAAAGTCAGGCTCAGCTCTCTCATGATGTGGAGCACATAGCAAGTGCTTTGTGAGGGACTCAGCCACTACACACAGTGGGTTCAAACTCTTCTGCCTGTTTGAATGACTACTCCTTTTACCTACTGGCCATCCCCGAGGGACTGCTTTCCTCCCTTAGAGCTACAGGCGCAGAGTCTCCTGATTGCTCAGAGGCTGCCTTAGAATCAGCCAGGGAGCATTTGTTAAAGCACCAACGGAGTCATGGGCACAGATGAAAATCAGAAGCAATCCCTGCCCTTGAGTTGCACCAGCATAGTGAGAAAGACATTCGGCTGGTTTGTCTCCGCCCACAAGGCCCTCCATCCTTCCCTTCCTGGCATTTTCCTATGCCTCCTATGCAACCTGGGTTAAATTGGGCCACTCTGTTATATGGGCCCAGAGCACCTGTTCTTTTCCTTCATAATGTTCCCACAATTTTAATCGTATAGTTTTTTCCATGTTTATTTAATATTTCTGTTCCTTGAGCCTAACCTCTTTGGAGGAAGACACCATGTATGTTTCTCCAGCTCCTGGCACAGCAACTGGCACGTTGTAGGCATTTAATGCATAGTTTATGAAAAAGTGAGAATGCATGTAGTAGGCCCTCCAAGAACCCAAAGGAGCAAGAAAGTACGGTGTTGGTTTTGGGAATAAGATGGGAGAAGAAGTTGGACTAGAAGTATCTGGGTTGACTTTTCTGGGGAAAAAAAAATAAAACTAGAAACTAGAAGGCAAGAAAAAAGAAAAGCTGTCCATAACGACGGGCTTGGTGTTAGGAGACAGCCACTTTAGTAGATGTCAGCCTCTGCTTTTTCTCTTTCTTTAAAATACAGGTTACTTTGAGCTTTGAAATACCATATGAATCTAGAAAAATACGGATAAGGATATAATTTGTGCATAGCTTAAGCCAAATCTTAACATTTTGCTACCTTGGCTTTACATTAAAGTACTATAAACATTGCGCAAATAGTCGATGCCCCCTCTACAGCCCTGCCCTTCCTTTTGCAGAAGAACCATCATCCTGAAGCCAGAGTGTGTTACTCCCTTACGTGGGTGGGTCTCATTACATGCATATATATTTATAAACAGTGTATTTGGTTTGTGGATCTTGAACTTGGTGCAGTATGGTATCCTACTCTGTTTACTTCTGCAACTTGTTCATTTAACTGCTATGTATGAGATAGACCCGTACAGATGTGTGTAGCAATAATTCCTGTTATTCGTTACTGGTAACCATTTTTGCTTCTGGTACTCTAAGATTATGATAGTTTGTTCATTTGCTGTCAGTGGGAGTTTGGTTATTTCTATGCTTTGCTATTAAACAGTGTTGCTATGAACAGGCGGCCCTGTCCTCTTGTGTATATTTAATAGCTTCTGTAGAGGGTTCCTAGAGGTAGAATTGCTGGTGCATAGGGCATGTGCATCCTTGGCTTTACTAGATGTTGCCAGATCATTCTCCAGAGTAGTGGTACAAAGTACAGCTCCTGATAGCAAGTCTGAGAGTTCCTCTTGTTCTGTGTCCTTGCCAAGCCTTGGTATTGTCGAATTTTCGTGGGTTGGTTTTTTTTTTTTTGAAAAATTTCTAGTGCATTTTCTTGGTTTGTAGTGTGTTTGAGCATCATTTCTCTATGTTTATTGGGCTATTCTGGTTTCCTCTTCAGTGACTTGTTTCTCTTCTGTATGTTTTTCTGTTGGGTTGTTTCCCCCTGCTTATGTATCTTTAGTTCTTTATATATTCTGGCTACTTATCTTTTGTTGATATCTTGCATTTCAAGTATGTTCTCCCAGTGGCTTAACTTTTATGATGTGCTTTGTTGTGTGCAAGTTTACATTTTAATCAAGTCACATTTATTAGTCTGTTCATTTATGATTGGTGCTTTTTGCATCATGTTTAATAAATCCCACCGTACTCTGAGTACTTTGGGGTCATGAAGAAATCCTACCATATTTTCTTGTGAAAGTTTGTTCTGCTCTTTAGCATGAGTCTAATCCACATGGAATTTATTTGCATGTGTGGTATGAGATAGGGAATAATCTTCCATGTGAATAAGCTAGTGGCAGAAGCCAGCATCTCTGATTGCATAATCCATCGTTTTCTCCGCTGATCTATATTGCCACTTTGTCTTGTGTTCAGATTGCTCACTGTGGAAGAGTTCTGCTCCACTGGTCTACAGTATGTTCTTGTGTCATATTTACACTGTCTTCATTACTGGCCCTTTATATATTTCTGTATTCTGCAAAGCCCCACGGTAGGGACCTTGGACAGATGGAACTTAGGGTCTGGCGGGAGAGTACAGGGGGCTGCCTAGGAAGGTGGGTGGATGTGATACTGTGCAGGGTTTTCAGGAGAACTTTGAGGGCACAGATTAGATGTGCCCTTGGACCCAGTGGGTAAGTGGACGCTGCTGGGGGCAGCAGGAGGGACTGGGACTGTGATCTTTCAGCAGCAGTTGGTGGTTTTGTCAGAGGGGACGAAGGGTCTCAAAATGTTATTTGTGCATTTCCCACAAACCCATATATGTGCCTTATGTTTTTTTTCTGGAGACTTTTCTATTAACTTTTCTTTAAAGTGTTATTCTCTTAAAACCCCACCAGATACTTCAAACTTCTGTTACGTGAGAAAGTCTTTAGAAACTGCTTATGTTATGAATGTGTGTTGCTTTGGTGTTATATAGCTTTCATTTGAAAACTGGTTCCTAGCATTACCATTTTCTTTTAATGTGGCACTTTTTCTTTTTTAACTTTGGGCTTATTTTTTTTCTTCTCGACTTTGTACTAAATTGAATCAGAAAAAATGAATACTATTTTTAAAAGCTATTATTCTTTTGAAGAAAAGCTTCCATTTAATATGTTAGTCTAAACTGCAAGACATTTCTATCAACTATGCTTGCTTTACTAAGAATGAGTAACATGACCTTTTTATAGATTTTAGAGAACAAGAGCGATGTCACAACGTTCCAAATATATGTTTTGTCTTCCTTATTTTGGTGGCATTTGAACTCTTGCTAAGTAGTTAACTGTCCTAGTTAGAATCAAATAACTTCGAGAAATTGGCAGTATCTAGATCATTAAGCCCTTATGAAATCTCTGGTGCTTCTGTGCTGTTTGGAAAAGAACTATTAGAGAGATACAGAATGGGGCAGTGGGACCGAAGACCTGTGTATTTCTTTTTCAGATTGGAAATGTCTTTATTCTCTTTGAGGACTACAGAAGCACAGCACGCTCAGTATAAAACATTTACGTGACACTGAGGGCACAGAGCGGCGCTCCCCAGTAGGTGTCTGCCATGCTGGGGGTGCTCTGTTCCACGCTGCCAGGGCGGTGGCCATCAGCCACAAAGCGCTTGAAATGTGACTAGTATGATTGCAGAACTGAATTTTTAATTTAACGTAATTTAATTTAAATCTGAACACACATCTGTGCCTAGCGGCTCCTGCAGGGGGCACTCAGAGCGGTAACCGTCGTGGTTGAGTGTGTGCATGCAGCCATCCCTGGGCGTCTATTGGCTCTGTGTCTGCCCGCCCATCTCTCCCTTTGTCTCTTGCCCTGTCTCTGTCCCTCTCCCCACCTTCCTCTTTCTCTAGCCCACCTCGCACAGACTGTGCCTGCCAGCCTGCCTGCTCCTCTCCCTCCCTGCCCCGTTCTCTCTGCTCGGTCTGTGCATGTGTTGTCTATATACATGATCCTTGCTGTTCACTAGAGCCAGGTTTTGCTGCTTAATTATGTATCATGGACGTTTCCCCCTTCAGTACACAGAGGTATGTTTTTTCTTCAATTATAGCATCATTTCAGTGAAATGAATGTACAGGATTTATTTAACCTACTGATGGCCAATGGGCTGTTCTCAGTTTTTCCCCTATAAATATATCTTTTTAACTACTAGACTTTTTCCTGTTATATTTTTTCCTGTATGTTGTTTGAGCACCTTGCTGTTGCGCATAGGACTGGGTTGTTCACAGCTCTGGAATTTGTCCCTCGTTTTGTTCTGTGGTACCTGTTGGCATTGCCTTAGCATGTCACATAAAGCCCCACCCCAGACCACGTGCCTGCAGCTTCAAAGAGCACCCTACGGGTCTTGGCCTGTAACGGTGCAGTGCGCTGGGGGGAAGCGACTTGGTGTTAGACTGGCCTGAGTGTCTGCCAACTGTGGTCTGTCTCACAGAAGTGTGCTTGGGGCATCTGCCTCTGCCTTCCTTGAGCCATCTTGGCAAGGGGGCATGTCACAGGGGCTCCAGGCACAGCCTCTGCCCAGCCCATCCAGAAAGGCCGTCATTGCCTCATGGTCAGAATTCCCCTGGGGATAAATACTTGGGGACCCAGGTCTCTCTGGGATTCAGCAGGAAATCTTAATGGTTGAATGGAAAGCTTGGCCCGGTAGAGAGTGGTCATGTCAGCTGCACGCTTCTTTTTTAAAAAAAATTTTTTTTTTAATGTGTTTTATTTATTTCTAGGAGAGAGAGAGAGAGAGAGCGTGAGCAGGGGAGGGTCAGAGAGTGAGGGAGTCACAGACTGAAACAGGCTCCAGACTCTGAGCTGGCAGTCAGCACAGAGCCCGACGCGGGGCTCGAACCCACGGACTGCGAGATCATGACCTAAGCAAAAGTCGGACGCTCAACCGACTAAGCCACCCAGGCGCCCCAGCTGCAGGCTTCTTTTTGGAGAGGAGGCCTCCAAAGAGAGGAGAGTGGCTGTAGAGATGGCTGAGGGTAAGCAGGAGCCCTCCCAGGCTAACAACTCACTTCTGTCCAGTTGGCAATTTTTTTTTTTTACCATATTCCAGAATTTTCTAAAAATATTCTGTTACCACAGATAAAAGATAAAAACTCTTAAGTCTTTTAAAAATAACTTGTTTAGTGAAATTCCATGTAATAGTTACTTTTATTTGGCAAATGGGTTTTATGCACTAATGTTTTAGAAGCTTTATAATATGCTGAGGTCATTTCCAAGTGACGATCCAAGGTCTGTGTTCCAAGTGATGATTAAAGATTTTTTTAAATCTTTATCTGAAAAATATTTTTCTTAAGGACAATGATGTATTTATAGGAAATAATTAAAGTAACGTTGCTTGAAAAACAAAGGGCTTGTGGAACACAGCAGTCCGAGCTGCCTTCCCCTTCAGGAGTTAGTCACTTCCAGTACAGATATTGTAACCCTAAATAATTACTTTCAAGGACTCATTTCAAAATCCTGAACTCCTCTGGCTACTTTAAGAAAAAACTAAAGAAGTAACAATGTTATAAGGAATAAGAAAGTACATGGAGACCTTTTACTGATAGGACTTAAAAAAAAAAACAAACAACTTTTGGATTCTTGTAATCCATTGAGATTAGTTTGGGTACCTAGATTTCAGAAGTGACTATAAGAACAATACCTTTTCTTTAAAAATGGTTTTTTTCTTGCAGAAAACCTTAGTTTATACATAGCTGTTTTCTGTTGCCAGATATCTATAAATGCAAAGCCTGCTAAATCCCAAATGTTAGAGAAAATAGTACAACATATAAGTATTGCTTTCAACTTCTGTTCTTTTTAGAGCTAGGCTGTATTATGCCTGTGTTAGGCAGATTTTAAAACCTTATTATCATTTATTCATCAGAATATTTTTGTGTGCACACTTGGTAGGGATAAATTTTTTTTGGAAGTTTGAAGTATAATTGGAAAGTCAAGACAAGCTAGAAATGAAGTTGAGCATGAGGTTTTTATAAAATTCAGATAACGATTGTGGTACTCTTTATGTTATTTCATATTCTAGGGACCCAGGAATGTGTTAGACAAAGTAATACTGCCACTTGCGAACATTTAGTGATATGTGCTCACAGCTCTGCTGTGCGCCTCACATCTCCTGGGTCTCCAGTTCTCCCTTTAATCTTATAAAGTAAGTACCTTTGTCACTTCCATTTATGCCTCAAGATCCTGTGGCTTTGGAAGTTCTTACCTACCAGTTAGACACTTCCAGAGCTGGACCTGGGACCCAGGCAGCCCAACTAAGAGAGAAGAAAGCTTTCACTAGCACTTAATCATCAGTTTAAGAGAGATTTCTTGTAGTTTATTGCAAGGATTTGCCTTAGCTGTGTTCAGCTCAATATTTTCATCATTGACGCCGATCAATATGCAAAAGACAAATTTCAGATGACACACAAGAGTATGTGTGTATTGGAGGATGGAACAATATTCAGTAAATTCTTTTTGTTATGTTTCTTTATTAAAAACCTTTTTTTTTTTTAAGTTTTTTTATTTTTGAGAGGGAGAGACAGAGCCTGAATGGGGGAGGGGCAGAGAGAGAGAGAGACACAGAATCCGAAGCAGGCTCCAGGCTCTGAGCTGTCAGCACAGAGCCTAACCCAGGGCTCAAACCCATGAACCGTGAGATCATGGCCTGAGCTGAAGTTGGACACTTAACCGACTGAGCCACCCAGGCACCCTGTTATGTTTCCTTTTTAAACATAAGTAATACATCCACATGTTCAATGGTGATAGTAATACAACCGTAAGTCTGCTCTCCCTCTGCCTGCAGCCGCCGCCCCATCGCACTGCCCCGCTCCCTTTCACAGGGGAGGAGCGCTCTACTGCTTTCTTGTGGCCACATCCTCTGGTTCGTTTTAGCAAAAATTAATGTATTTATGTTCTTCTTTTTCTCTTTTTCTAATTGTCTGTCTGACTTGGCAAATCAGATCTATTTCCCTGTCAGTGTCACCTGAAGACCTTTCTCATTCTTTCTTATTATATTAAAAATATTATCATATTATTATATTAAAAATAATCTTTTATAATATCTTTAAAATCAAGTTTTAACGTACATGTGGTAATAGTCACTGCTTTGGGCACACATTTCTAGTTTCTGACCATTATAGAGTCGTATAACCACAATCAAGATATATTACCGTTCTGGGGCCCCTGGGTTGCTCATTTGGCTAAGCGCTGACTTCGGTTCAGGTCACGATCTCTCGGTCCTGGGTTTGAGCCCCACATCAGGCTCTGCACTTACAGCTCAGAGCCTGCAGTCTGCTTGGGATTCTGTGTCTCTCTCTGCCCTTGCACTGCTCACACCCTATCTCTTTATCTCAGAAATAAATAAACCTAAAAGCAACTTTTAAAAAGATACATAACTGTTCTATCACCTCAAACTTTCCCTTGGCTTCCCTTTTGTGATCAGCCCCACTCCTGACCGCCATTCTCTGTACCTGTAGCTTTGGCTTTTCCACAAAACTGGATTTCCGGCAATTGAAGCCTTGGAGGATGGCTTCCTCTCACATTGCCAGTGCGTTGGCGATCCAGCCCTGCCATTGCAGTATCAGTAGCTCATCTCTGTGGCTGCCCAGCCGTGTTCTCTCATATGGACGCGCCACAGCTTTCCCTTCCGTTCAAACCGAAGGACATTTGAGTTTCCAGTTTTTGGCAATTATGAGTATTGCTGCTCTAAACATTTGCCTACAGATTACATTATTTTTTTAAAGTATCTCATTGAGGTGCCATTTACATATCCTAGCTTTCACTCATTTAAAAGTGTAAAGTTCAGTGATTTTTAGTAAATTCACAGAGTCAGGCAGCCATCACTCCAGTCTGCTTTTACAACATGTTCATCACACCAGAAAGAATCCTTGTGCCCATCCCAAGTACCTGTAATTTCGATTCTCACCCCAACCTCAGAAAACTACTGTTTTCCTTTATAGATTTGCTTTTCTGGAAATCCTACATAAATGGAATCATATAATATGTGGTCTTCCTTCTATGAGCATAATTTTTTTTTTCATTTCATCCATGTTGTATCATGTTTCTTTATTTTTTGTTGCTGAATAATATTCCGTTAGGATATACCACTTTTTGCTAATTGATTCACTAGTTGATGGTTATTTAAATTGTTGACGGTTTGGGGCTATTATGAATAATGCTGCTGTCAGCATTTGTCTTTATGTCTTTGTGCAGATCTAGGTTTTCCTTTCTCTTGAATAGACATCTGGGAGTGGAATTGCTGGATCATAGGGTAAAGTTACATTCAACACTTTAGGAAATACCACGTGCTTTCCAAAGTAGCTGTATGCTCTTAATGTTCCCACCAGCACTGTGTCAGGTCTCCTCTCAAACACACATAATGACATAATTGCTCCAACTCAACAATAAAAAAGACAAGTGACCCAACTTTTAAATGGGCATTTCTCCAAAGACTATACATATGTAGCCAATAAAAACACATGAAAAGATGCTCAGCATCATTAGTCATTAGGGAAATGTAAATCAAAACAACAGTGAGATACCACTTTATATCCATGAAGATAGCTATGATTAAAAAAAAAAGGATTTAGACAAATTGGAACCCTTGTATTTTGCTGGTGGGAATGTAAGATGATGCATGCAGTCCTGTGGACAACAGTTGGCTAGTTCTTCAGATAGTTAAGCACACAGTAACTATATGGTACTCCCACTCCTATGTATATGCCCAGGAGAATTGAAAACATGTTCACACCAAACTTGAACATGATGTTCATAGCAACATTATTCATAATGGCCAAAAAGTGGAAATAATCCAGGCTCCCACACTGATGAATGGATAAACAAAATGTGGTAAATCTGTGAGAAGGAATGGAATGTGGGCACCTGGTACAGCCTGGATGCATCTTGAAAACATTATGCTAAGTGAGAGGAGCTATACACAAAGTCCCCACATTCTATTTACATGAAGTGTCTAGAACAGGCAAATTCAGATAGACAGAAAGTAGGTGAGTGGTTGCCAGGGGCTGCAGGGGAGAGGAGGCGAGGAAGTGATTGCTGGTGGGCATGGGACTTACATGTGGTGAAAATGCTCTGGAATTAGTGATGGTTGCACACCTTGTGAATATACTAAAAATTACTGAATTGTCCACTTTAAAACAGTGAATTTCAGGGCATGTGAATTATATCTCAACTAACAGAGAGACTCCTTTTCTATATTGTAAAACTAATAAAATATTCACACATGCCTGAAATTGCTGTTTGATGATATGTGCCAGTGTGTGTTTAATGTAGAGAATTCACAGATATTTTGAAGGACTATGATACAAGGAGAATATATTTCATATTTAATAATGGCATTAGAAACTTATTTATAGTTGTACCAGCTGCTAGAGTGCTGTTATAAAACTCTGAATATGAACTTTTATTTGGCATGTCCTCTGAACGCTTGTTTCAGAGTACAGTCTGACCATATTTTGCATAAAGTTAGACGGTAATGAAATAATATCTCAGTAGTAATTTGTATTAACAGACTCTAGAAAACATAGAAAGACCCAAGTTTCTAATTTGAGCTGCCTTTGGTAGCCACATAAATCTTTAAAACGCTCTCTCTTTGTGTCCAGTTTGCTGGTTTACCAACCTTCTCTAGTCCATTAGTCTTGGGTCACAAGAGGTGACAATAAAATCTGGTGATACATTTCTGTTCTCACTTAATTAAGTAGTCAGCTGTGTTTATTCCCAAATCTGTTCATGCCAATAAGGGTAGTAATGATAATTATGTAGTTCAACTAAGTATTATATACAATGATGAAATATGAGTGCAAAAAAAAGTTAAATGTTTGGCAACACAAAGTCATGTTACTTAATGCTATTGAATTGGGTGTGAGTGAGAAACTAAAAAAATTGGGTTAAAAGCTGTGAAAATGCTTAAAATCCTTTAAATTTAGGTTCCACTTTAAAGAAATCAAAACTTGAAATCATAGACAGTCGAGGTTATGCCAGACAGTTGATACATGTGCGAAGAGGAGGCCTTGACCCTGTAGTGGAAGACTGGCAAGATGAAAGGACGTATATGCACTTTGATTGGAAAGAAAATGTGTTAAGATTTATGCTTAGGGACTCTTCTTTATATAAAAAATATTTTATTGGTATAGTTGATACACGATGTTACGTTACTTTCAGTTGTACAACATAGTGATTCAACCAGTCTATACTCCGAACAACTCTCTGCGCGTGCACCGCAAGGGTAGCTCTCCTCTGCTGTCCTCTGTCACCGCACAACACAACGCTACCACAGTATCATCCACTGTATTCCCGTGGCTGTGCCTTTCGTCCCCATGACTTACTCCTTCTAGAACTGGAAGCCTGTCCCTCCCAACCATTTTGCTCATATTTTGCCTTATATTTTTTATCTGTTAAATAAAACATTTGTTTAATCTGTTTACAAATATTTACTTTGTAGCGTGTAAATCAATGCTAATTTATGATTCAACAAAATTAGAGTTTGTTTTTAACCCAGTATTTGCTAAATATGGAAGTCATCTCAGTTTAAAATTAATCTTCCAATCAGTTCTTATTCTCTGAGAGTCATTCATTTTAAATGAACTTGGGAAGTGAAGTTGTTCAAGCTAAAAGAAAAAAAATGAATTTTGGTCATTTTCCTTGAAGAACAAATAATATTTTCTAACTCATGTCTTTTTATATTATATGGTAATTTAAAAGCCACATGTGTTTTAGACTTACGCTAATTCAAATTTTTATTTATAAATGGATCACGATGAATATTTCGGAAACACTTCATTTATGTATTAGTTGTGGTACTTAAGAATGCATTATCTTGGAGGGTGTTAAGTATGCAGTTTGCTCCATGTTTTATGGTCAGTTGACGCACATCTCTGGTAAACAGATTAAAAAATAAATTATCACATTGACACGTGTAGACCTATCACAGCCTCTTCAAAGCATAGAAAACAGTTATATAACTTGTCCTGTACAGTGTATTGTCAGTATGTGGTATATTTATAGTACCTTTTTGTTAGGTATTTAATGGCTGCACATAAAAATCCAACTGCTACAAATAAAAACCCTGCCTAGAGGTTGTTTATTTGAAAGAATTGTAAGCTGATGTCAAAAACATGTCCTGTTTATGTGCGGTACATCTATGAATGTAGAGTTGATTTTCTCCTGGTCTGGAGTTTAATTCCAGTTACACTCAGCGTTTGCTATAAACTGGAACAGCAGGAGGAGAGTGTCCCCTTCACCTGCCACAAAGCAGGCCTGTCCTGCTTGCCCCTGTTAAGCATCAGTGTTGTGTTATCATTGCCTGATTGACAAGGTCTTTACCTCCAGAAGGTTATGCCTGGGTTGTCACTGGAACCCCAGTACCCCGCACAGGGTCTGATGATCTGGGCCTGATGATCACCTGATGATGATCTGCACGCATGCGTGCGTGCGTGCATGTGTGTGTGCGTGTGTGTGTGTGAATGTTTATTTTTGAGAGAGCGCGAGGGAGCGCTGACCAGCCAGGGTGGGGCAGAGACAGGGAGACAGAGGACCCAAACGGGCTCTGCACTGACAGCAGAGCCTGCCGTGGGGCTTGAAATCATGAACCGTGAGATCAGGACCTCAGCTGAAGTCGAGCCCTTAAGAGACTGAGCCCCCACAGTATGTCTGTTAAAGATTTATACACATGGCCCTTCTCACAGCTCCATCTCCCTCTTCCTCACCTTTCCCTCCACCCTCAACAGTATGAATCTCTCCCAGTTATTTGCTCTATTTTATTTTATTTTGGCACATAAATGTCATGTTACTGGGGAAAAAATATGGCCTCTGAAGTTGGAATCCTGGTCTAGTTGACACTAGTCTCTCAGATATGCTTCATCTTTCCAAGCTTTGGCTTTCTCACCTGTGAAATGAGAATACTGCCTGCCTACAGAGTGGTCATTAGGGTGACGTTAAGGAAAGCATAGAACAGACTTCATGTCACGCTGAGCAGAAATGTAAATATTCTTCCGTTTTCTTCTTTTCATCTGTCATTTTTAAATGAGGAAACTGGATCCCCAGGAAGTTGAGTGCTTTGCCTATAGTCGTGTACCTATCTCTCTAGCCACACCGTTTCCCCCTTCCCTCCGAGTTCCCTTCTAAAGGCCAGTGTTCTCAGTGTGAGCCTTCTGCTTTACCACTACTCACCCCTGCCTTGTAATGACCACACCAGCTTTCCCGCCCTCCCAGATCTGGAAATCTCAGCCACCCTCAACTCTTTTTATTCTCCTTTACTTTTCTTTTTTTTTTTTTTTTTTTTTTTTTTTTTGGTTTGTTGGTTTTGGTTNTTCCATGGTTTAGCTATTGTGGAGAGTGCTGCTATGAACATTGGGGTACATGTGCTCCTATGCATCAGCATTTCTGTATCCCTTGTATTCTCCTTTACTTTTCAAATGAGCCAATCAAGCCTGGACGTTTTGCCTCTTAAGTATTATTTGAACTTATTCTGCATTTCCACTGCCTTAACTTAGTCCCTCAGCATCTCTCCTGAGATTTTATCAGTAAGCAGACTCTGCTGGAATTATGTTTCTAAAATACAAGTTGGATCGTATCACTGTCCTTTACAGTGCACATTCCTTCACGGTTGTTCAGTAAGCAGCCACCCCGGCCAGACCTTATGTCACTGCGGCGTGCCCTCTCTGCACTGGCACCACCAAGCCCCTCGGTTAGGCCAGTAGTGTTCCTGCCAGAGCCTCTTCCTGATGAGAAGACATCGGTGCCTGCAAACTCCTCTTCATCCTGGAAGACTTTCCTCACTTGGCCGGCTACACACTGGGTTCTTGAGGTTCTTGCGGCACCTCCTTAAGAGTCTTATTTCAGTAATTCGCACCTGGTATCCCTTCCCATTCATGGAGCAAATGATTTCTTCTGTCTTTAAACGGTTCTGCTAGATCAGTGATTCTCAACCCTGGCTGCATGTTAGAATCACTCTGATGAAGACCAGTTATATCAAAATCTCTGGAGAGCCTTCCCCTGTACCCCCACCCACCTAGGATCTTCTTCTTCTTCTTCTTTTTTTTTTTTTAATGTTCCTCAGGTGATTATCATATTATGAGGAAGGTTGAGAAGTACTTATACTAGATATCGTATCTAAGGTAACTTTCAAGTAAAATACGCTATTAGTCTAGAACTTAAACAGTCTTTTTACATGTAAGAGCATTCAAATAATCAAACCACAGATTAAATTAGAAAAAAAAATACAGAAACAAAAATACTTCATGATAAGAGTCAATGAGAATAAATAATATGTTGTGAAATATTATTTGCATAGAAACATGTAATTTTAGAGCTCTCATTTTTTGGGTCCATCCTATTTGTTAAACCTGAATATAGACAAATAGGGTAAAACGTTTCTTTCTGCAATTTTCCCCCCAATTATAAAACTGGGAGGTGAATGCTATTTATATAAAAACGTAAACAGATTTGATTCCGAATTCTTGGTGTCCTTAGGAAATTTCATTTAGTAGATAATACAGAAATAGCAATATATTGTTTGAAAGTATTTTCTTATATGCAGTTGGTGAGAATTTGTTCCTAAGTTAGTAAACAAATTTTAAACTCTAATGTTATGAAACAAAACAGCGTAGCGTTGCTATCACTAATTTACCCAACCCAACATAAAATTCTGTTTCTCCAAAGTGTATTTGATTTGAAATTTTCAACTTGTTTGATCATAGGACTTCATAGTAAATATGCTTCTAACATAGGGAATTTGTGTGTGTGATTAACTTTGTTTTTGAACTTCTTGATTCAAGTTTTATCTTGTTTGAATTTAGAAATTTATTTTTACTGGCTGTTAGCCAGGTGTTTTCCTAATGTTTGTAGTTCAGGGGAGCTTTAAAGGGCAGGGACAATACTTTTGCTGTTGCTGAATCATTTCTGGTTGAGTATATTTGAATATTTCTGCATTTGGCTGGTTATATGTTAAATTTCTTAATTTTGATATTGATATTCTTTGGACTTCTTTATTATTTAGTTTCTTTCATATAGCATTGATTATAAAATCAGTACACCCTTTTTTACTAATAGTTCATGTGAATTAGTCATTAGGAACAATAAGGTACAGTGGGAAAAGATTTGGCTTTGGACTTCACTCATTTTAGAACAAATGTTAGCATTGATTTTGAAACTACCTTAATCCAAGAGCCCAGCATCTTTTAAAATACAAGATTATTACTGGTGTTATCTTGACTCCTTTCAGAAAAAAAAGATGAGAGTGAATCAGTAGAAGAACAAGAGGTCTCTTGTTTTTTGAGTTTTTGTTTTTTGTTTATTTTGTTCTCTGTCTCTGGTGGAGTATCTGACAGTGAAGTGGTTTGTTTTTGAGAGCAGAAGCCACATCCCAGGTTAATCTTACCAGTGTTGTATTGTGCTCTGACCTAGTGCTGGATAATTGTTGGGTAGTTTCATTTTGGAATGAAGTTCCACTAAGGGATATGTAGGGTATTAACTCCGTATTCATCCATTCTGTCAGTTACAGACAAATTAGTATTTTATCACATTTTCTCTAGTTAAAGCTTCACCTGTGCTTTACTTTCACAACTAAATTATGCCCCAGTGAAAGCGTCCATTCTAATGCTGTTTCTTTAACATCTCAGAGACTTTTGGACAGAGAGTGCTTTTTTATGTTTGATGTTAGATATCAATTTCAAAAGAAAATTAAGCACTTAAGTGGATATTGGATGACAGCTTACAAATTCGGTAGTAGAATATGGGGATAGATACATAGTCTATACTCTATCAAAAATGTTCATGGATGTTAACAATCTTTTGAACACTTATTCTTCTCCTTTTGCTACATTTTGTAAAGATTTTCTTAGCTTATAATTTTCTTAATTTGGAGGAATGTGTGGGAGTTTAAAGTGATCATAATGTCAAGGAATAATAGGTTGAGAAAATTCTTCAACATGAAGAAAAAATAATATTGCATGAAAATATTTTAAAATCTTATGCCTAAAGGATCTTCCAGATCATTAGCACTAATGTTCAGAGTTTGTACTTCTTGACCTTAAAGACAGTATGGTACCCCAGTATCTTAGAATTAGTTTACTGTGAACAGATTTTATCTTATATTAATAAATAATTTGAAATGAAATTCATAGTTTTAAAAGAAACTTGGAAGCCATGTTTTAATATTCTCTAGTGAAACAGGTCATTTTACATGCAAATGTACCCACCTAACACAATTTTTTTTGAAGTGTATTTTATTTGACGTTAACGTAGTCATTTCAGCTTTCTCAGGCTCCTTGTTTGCATGACCTGCCTTTTTCTATTTACTTCCATCTTATTTATATCTTCGTATTTAAAGTGTGTCACTTATAGGCATATGCTTTTAGAGTTTTATAATCCATTCTATCAGTCTCTGTCTTTTAATAGTAATGTTTAGTCCATGTACATTTAATACAACTGTTGATAACATAGGATTTTGTGCTATTTTACTATTTGTTCTTGTTTGTCTCATTTCTTTTCTTGTTTCTCTATTACTTCTTTTTAGGTTAATTGAATATTTTTAGAATTCCTTTTTAATTTCCCTATTTGCTTTTTAGCTAAACCTTTCTGTTTTTTATGATTGCTCTGGGAATTACCATATATAACGTTAACTTCTCAGGTTACTTCAAGTTAAAATTGTAAAACTTTCTTATAACGTATAGAAATGTAATAATGTTGTTATACTTACTCTTCCCCATTTTTTATGCTATTATTGTCATATACAGTAAGCCTTGGATTGCAGGTAGCTTGTTCTGCGAGTGTTCTGCAAGACAGGCAAACATTTCTAATAAATTTTAACGTGATAAACAAGCAGTGCCTTGCAATTTGAGTAGACATGATGCTGAACGTTACACGATCACAACTGAGACAATGGTTCTTGAAATTTGTTTTGTTATACGAGTGCTTTTGATTACATGTTTCTGGAATGAATTATGCTTGCAAACCAAGGTTTTACTCTGTAGTACAAATACATACATTATAGTTCCCGTAACATAGTGTTATAAATATTACTTTGAAAGAAGCTTGGAAGCCATGTTTTAACATTCTGTAGTGAAACAGGTTTCTTGTTAAGAAAACAAGAAGAACTAGTCTTTGGTTTTTATGTACATGTTTACTATTTCTTTAAAAAAATATTTTTAATGTTTTATTTTTAGAGAGAGACAGAGAATGATCAGGGGAGGGGTAGAAAGAGAGGGAGACACAGAATCTGAAACAGGCTCCCGACTCTGAGTTGTTAGCACAGAGCCCAATATGGGGCTCAAATTCGTGAGCCGCGAGATCATGACCTCAGCTGAAGTCGGACGCTTAACCAACTGAGCCACCCAGATGCCCCATGTTTACTATTTCTAAAGCTTTTCATTCCATAGATCCAAGTTTTTATCTGGCATCACTTCCGTAACCCTAAAGAAATTCTTAGCATTTCTTGTAGTATGTGTCTACTGACAATTTTGCCTTCGTTATTAAAGGATATTTTTGTTGGATATGGAATTCTGGGTGGATGGTTGTAGACTCTGGATCCTGTGAGGTTCTGTCTTAAAGTATTGTTTCATTTTAACAATTAACTTTGCTGAACTCACTTTTGCAGACTCCCTTTCCTGTGGTGAACAGCAGCTGAAATCTCAGTTCTGGGTTGTTGTTGTTGTTGTTGTTTTCCTTTCCTTAGCTGGACTTTTGAGAGTCTGTTTTGCATGTGCATCATTTAGGAGTCACCGAGAGACTTGAGCAGAGTTTATACATAAAATTTAGGGACTTTTCTTTTGAGGATCCTTCTTTTCTGGGAACTAAATATAGAGTCAAGAAGTAGATCCACATACAAATGGTGTCACTTGATTTGCAATAAAACTGTAAAGGCAGTTTAGTGGAGAAAAGATAGCCTTTTCAACAAATGGTATTGGAATAGTTGTATATCTTTATGCTAAGAACAAAAAACTTTGATTCATATCTCATAGCATATACAGAAATTAATTCTGAGTAAATCATAGACTTCAATATAAAACATAAACTATGAAACATCAAGAAGAAAACATAGGAGATAATCTTTGTGATCTTGGGTTAATCGTAGGTTTCTTGGCTACAACACTACAACAACATGATTCAGAAAGGAAAAAAATGATAGGTTGGATTTCATCAAATTAAAAAAAATTGCTTATTAGAAAACATTGTTAAGAGAATAAAACAATAAGCCATAGACTAGGAGAAAATATTTGCAAATCATATATCTGATAAAGGGGTTTTATCTAGAATATATAAAGAGCTCTCAAAACAATAATAAGAAAATAAACCACCTAATTTTAAAAATGAACAAAAGTTGGGGCGCCTGCGTGGCTCAGTCAGTTAAGCGTCCAACTCTTGCTTTCAGCTCAGGTCATAATCTTGTGATTTGTGAGTTCAGATCCCCTTTTGGGCTCCATGTTGACAGTGTGGAACCTGCTTGTGATTCTCCCTCTCTCTCTGTCCCTTCCCTGCATTCTCATTCTCTCTCTCAAAATATATATATGTATTTAAATGAACACAAGATTTAATCAGATACTTAACCAGAGAAGATATGCAGATGGCAAATAAGCACATTAAAAGATGCCCAACATCATTAGGAAAATGCACACGAAAGCCACAGTGGTAAGGAGGGTTCAAGATGGTAACAGGAAAGTCCTAAACTTCCCTGTTTGCACAGACACAGCAGATTTACAGCTACAGATGGAGTAATTTTCCTCTGAAAAGGACCTGAGAATAAGGTAAACAGTGTCCTCCACAACAAAAGACAAAAGAGAGGCATCAAAGGGTAGGAGAGGCAGGCAGGCAGGGTGACCTCACAGCAGGAGGGATTCCCCTAAACATGGAATATTTCCTCAAAGAATTAAAGGACTGTGCTCATACCAGGTACCCCAACCCTGGGAGCGAGTACCAGAAAGACGAGTCACTCAAATGTCTGATTTTGAAAATTAGTGGGAATTAAGACCAGGAGAATCATAGAACTATAGTTAATGGAGGTCCTGCTCTTAAAGGGCTTGTATACAAACCCATTCATTCTGAGATCCAGCACAAAGCAACAGTTTGGAAAGCATCTAGACCATAAATGATGTAGACCCACTTACTGTTTTAAAAGCAGCTGCTGGAGAGGCAGGAAGCTGCAGGAACTTCATCTGGGGACAGAAGTACTGGTAGATGCTATTTTTGCTGTCTCATTCTAATTTGCTGGTGACTGACCTGACTGGTGGGGTTTTTGGTGCCCTCTCTCTAGCTTCCTAGCACCAGAGGGCGTGCTCTTCACCACCCCATGACGTAACTGGGCTGGGCAAGTGTCCCATGCTCAGCATCCCAGCAGCAACAGGATTGGGTGAGCACCCTGAGCTCCCACCCACCCCACACAATGACCAAAGCCACAACCAGGAAGAGCAAGCAACTCAAACCCCCCCTCTCCCCGTGTGATGCTGGAACCACAACTGGGGCAACCAGGGCAACCAGGTCCGGTGAGTGCCCTGAGCCCCACCCTTCACACACAGCAACCACATCCCTAAAGCAATGGCAAGCACTCATAACCCATGCAAGGGACACAGACAGAGTCCTGGTTCTGGTATCCAGGGGAGAGTGTGCCCAGAGGCTATACAGCAGAGCTCCCGCACAAGACTACTCTTTCAGTACCCAGGAAGGTAGCTGCTTTGCTTAATGCATGTAGACAGAGAGATAGGCAAGATGAGGAGACAGAGGCATATGTTCCAAACCAAAGAACAAGGCAAATCCCCAGAAAGAGGCCTTAATAATAACAGAGATAAGTTACCTGCCTGAGAAAGAGATCAAAGTAATGGTCATAGAGATGCTGACTGATCACAGAAGAGTGAATGAACACAGAGAAAACTTCAACAGAGAAATAGAAAATATAAGAAACTACCAAACCAAAGTTACAGTGGAACTGAAAAATACACCAGAGTCATTCAACAGCAGAGTAGATGAAATGAAGTACGATTGTGTGAGCTGGAAGACAGAGCAATGGAAAACATCCAGGCAGAGCAGCAAAATGAAGAAAAGAATTTTAAAAAGTGAGGATATCTTGATGGATATGTGAGACAACCTCATGCATACTAACATTCACACTATAAGGGTTCTAGAAGGAGAAGAAAGACAAAGCACTAAACAAATTATTTGAAGAAATAATGGGTGAAAACTTCCTTAATCTGGGGATGGAAACAGATAGCTAGGCTCAGGAAATCCACAGCGTTCCAGATAAGGTGAACCCCAAAAGAAAAATACACACATAATTAAAATTGTAAAAGGACAGAGAGAACCTTAAAAGCAGCAAGAGAAAAAGCAACATTACATACAAGAGAAACCCCATAAAGCTATCAGATTTTTTTTTTTTTTTATACCAGAAACTTGACCAGCCATCAGG
>NW_027531893.1:11196893-11241161 GCF_008692635.1 Crocuta crocuta
AGCAGGGAGTGACATGATACATTCAAAGTACTAAAAAGAAAAAAATGCCAACCAAGAATTGTCTACCTGGCATAGTTATCATTCATAATTGAAAGAACAACTGAGAATATTCCAGAAAAGCAAAACCTAAAGGGATTCATCACCACTAAACCAACCTTATAGGAAATGTTAAAGGGACTTCTCTAAACTCTGCAAAGTCACTAATTAATAATAAGAAAATATACAAAATTAAAAATCTACCAGGAAAGGTAAATAAATAATAAAGGTAGGAGACAGCCATACTTACTTACAAAAGTAAGTGTGAAAGGTAAAAGATGACAGTAGTTTAATTAAAATTACAATAATTAGGGGTTAATGAATATGTAAAATTAAAAAGATGTAAAATGTAATATCAAGTATATAAAACATGGAGTGGGGGGTAAACTTATAAAGCTTTGTTATTATCAACTTAAAAGAGACTGTATACATAAGATGTGTGTGAATCTTGCAACCACAAAAAAGAAACTTTTTATTTTTATTTTTAAAAAATGTTTTATTTATTTCTGAGAGAGAGAGAGAGAGAGAGCATGAGCAGGGGAGGGTCAGAGAGAGGGAGACACAGAATCTGAAGCAGGCTCCAGGCTCTGAGCTGTCAGCACAGAGCCCGATCTGGGGCTCGAACCCATGAACCGTGAGATCATGACCTGAGCCCAAGTCAGATGCCCAACCGACTGAGCCACCCAGGCACCCCACACAAAGAAGAAACTTGAAAGAAATACACAAAAGAAAAAGAGAAAGGAATCAAGCCCCATAAAGAAAATAATCAAACCACAGGGAGGAGAGAGAGAAGAAAAAAGAACAGAAAGGAACTACAAAAACAGCCAGAAAACAATGAACAAAATGGCAGTAAGTACATACTTAATAATAATTGCTTTAAGTGTAAGTGGTCTGTATGCACCAGTCAAAAGACATAGGGTGGCTGAATGGATAAAAAAGAACAATTTTCTATATACTGTGTATAGGAGACTCCCTTCAAGTGCAAAGACACACACAGACTGAAAGTGAAGGGATGTGTACCATGCAAATGGAAATGAAATGGGGCAGCTACACTTATATCAGACAAGATAGACTTTAAAACAAAGACTGTAACCCAGCAATAGCACTGCTAGGAATTTACCCAAGGGATACAGAAATGCTGATGCATAGGAGCACATGTACCCCAATGTTCATAGCAGCACTCTCCACAATAGCTAAAACATGGAAAGAGCCTAAGTGTCCATCAACAGATGAATGGATCAAGAAGATGTGGTTTATCTATACCATGGAATACTACATGGCAATGAGAAACAATGAAATCTGGCCATGTGTAGCAACATGGATGGACCTTGAGGGTGTTATGCTGAGCGAAATAAGTCAGGCAGAGAAGGACAAATACCATATGTTTGCACGTATAGGAGGATTAGGAGGAACTTGACGGAGGAACAAGGGGGAGAAGAAGGGCGGAAATGGTGGGGGAAAGGGAGAGAAGCAAACCATGAGAGACTCTTGAATGCTGACAAAAACTGAGGACTGATGGATGTGGGGGGAGGGGGGGATGGGCATGGAGGAGGACACTTGTGGGGATGAGCACTGAGTGTTATGTGGAAACTAATTTGACAATAAACTATTAAAAAAAAATAATAAAATCAGAGTTCCAATACAAAAACAAAAAAAACCAAAAAAAAACAAAGACTGTAACAAAAGACGAGGGTATCACGTAGTGATAAAGAATTAAATCCAACAAGAGGATATAACATTTCTAAAAATGTATGGACCCAACCAAGGAGAACCTAAATCTATAAAGCAAATATTAACAGAAATAAAAGGAGAAATAGCAATACAGTAATAGTAGGGAACTTTATTTTTTTTCTTTTTAATTTTTTATTTTATTACTGGTTAGTTAATATACAGTGCTATATTAGTTCAGGTGTACCATATAGCGATGCAACAATTCCATACATTACTCAGTGCTCATCACAAGTGCCCTCCTTAATCAGTAGTAAGGGTCTTTAATACTTCACTTATATCAATGCACAGATCATCCAGACAGAAAATCTATAAGGAAACATTGGCCCTACGTGTCACATTAAACCAGATGGGCTTAATAGATACATACAGAACGTTCCTTCCAAAAACAAAAATACACATTCTTTTCAAGTGCACAGGGAACATTCTTCAGGACAGATCTCAGGACATGTTAGGCTACAAAACAAGTCTCAATAAAGTTAAGAAGATTGAAATCCTATCAAGCATTTTTTCCAACCACAATGGCATGAAACTAGAAGTCTGTTAATGTGAAGAAAACTGGGGAAAAAAAAAAACCCACAAACAAAAGGAGACTAAACAACATGCTGTTTAACAACCAGTAGGTCAATGAGGAAATTAAAAAAATACCTGTAGACAAATGAACATGGAAACACAGTATTCCACAGTCTTTGGGGTGCAGCAAAAACAGTTCTAAGAGGGAGTTTTATAGTGATACAAGCCTACCTCAAGAAACAAGAAAAATATCAAATAAACAATCTAACTTTACATTTAAAGGAACTAGAGGGGCGCCTGGGTGGCTTAGTCGGTTAAGCGTCCGACTTTCGCTTAGGTCATGATCTCGCAGTTCTTGGGTTCGAGCCCCGCGTCGGGCTCTGTGCTGACTGCCAGCCCAGAGCCTGGAGCCTGTTTCAGAGTCTGACTCCCTCTCTCTCTGACCCTCCCCTGCTCACGCTGTCTCTCTCTCTCTCCTAGAAATAAATAAAAATATTTAAAAAAAAAATAAAGGAACTAGAAAAAGAAGCCCAAAGTTAGTAGAAGGAAGGAAATAATACTGATCAGAGTCGGAGTGGGGGAATGAAATACACACACATACGCATGCACGCGCACATACACACACACACACATACACACATATAATAGAAAACATTAATGAAACTAAGAGCTGGTTCTTTGAAAAGATAAACAGAATTAAAAAAACCTTTAGCCAGACTCATCAAGAAAAAATAGGGGATGGCCCAAATAAATAAAATCAGAAATGAAAAAGAAGAAATGACAACCTATACCACAGAAATACTAAGGATCATAAGTAAATGCTGTGAACAGTTATATGCCAACAAATTAGTCTAGAAAAAGTGGATAAATTCCTGGAAACATGGAGTCTTCCAAGATTGAATCATGAAGATACAGAAAATCTGAATAGACTAATTACTGAAATTTGAATCAGTAATCAAAACACCACCAACAAACAAAAAGTCCAAGTGCAGATGGCTTCTGCCATCTGCAGAATTCTACCAAACATTTAAACTATCCCAGAAGTTATAATGAAAAATTGAAGACAGAGAAATACTTTCAAATTTATTTTACAAGGCCAACATTACCCTGATACCAAAACCAGACAAAGACATTGTAAAAAAAGAAAATTATAGGCCAACACCCCTAATAAACACAGAAGCCAAAATTGTCAACAAAGTATTAGCAAACTGAACTCATCAAAAACATTAAAAGAGGTCATACACTGTGACCAAATGGAGTTCATTCCAGGGATATAAAGATGGTTTCACATCTGCAAATAGTCAGCATGATACAACACATTAATAAAATGAATAAAAATTATATAATCTCAGGGCACCTGGGTGACTCAAGTCAGTGAAGCGTCCACCTCTTGATTTTGGCTCAGGTCATAATCTCGTGGTTCGTGAGATTGAGCCTCACATTGAGCTCTGCACTCGCAGCACAGACCTTGCTTGGGTTTCTCTTTCTGCTCTTCCCCTGCTTGCGCTCATGCCCTCTGTCTCTCTCAAATAAAATAAACATTAAAAATATATAATCTTTTCAATAGGTACAGAAAAAAGATTTGACAAAATTCAGTATCCATTTATGATAAAAACTCTCAACTGGGTAGGGAGGGCCTGTACTCAACATAGTAAAGGCCATTTATGACCGACACACAGCGAACATACTCAGTGGGTGAAAAGATCCAGAGTTTTTCTCTAAGATCAGAAACAAGTCAAGGATGCCCAACCCCTGACGGTTTTATTCAACAAAGTATTCAAAATCCTAGCCACAGCCATCAGACAAGAAAAAGAAATAGAAACATCCAAATTGGAAAAGAAGAAGTAAAACTGTTTCTATTTGCAGGTGACATGATACTACATACAAAAAACCTTAAGGACTCCACCAAAAACATATTAGAACCAATAAATGAATTAAGTAAAGTTTCAGGATACAAAATTAATATATAGAAATTTGTTGCATTTCTACACACTAATGAACTGTTGGAAAGAGAAATTAAGAAGACAATCTCAATTGTAGTTATATCAAAAACAATAAAATACATAGTAATAAATTTCACCAAGAAAGTGAAAGACATATACTCAGAAAACTATAAAACATTGATGAAAGAAATTGAAGATAACAAAAATAAATGAAAAGATATGCTGTGCTTTTGGGTTGGAAGGATTAATATTTTTTAAATGTCCATACTACCCAAAGCAACCTACAGATTCAGTACAATCCCTATCAAAATTCCAATGGCGTTTTTCACAGAAGTGGAACAAATAATCCTAAAATTTGCACAGACCCACAAAAGACCCAAAATAACAAAAGCAGGCTTGGAAAAGAAGAACAACATTTGAGGTATCATGCTCCGAAATTTCATACTGTACTGAAAAACTATGGTAATCAAAACAGTATGGTACTGGCACAAAAACTGATCGGTGGAAGAGAATAGAGAGCCCAGAAATAAACCCTCACCAATGAGGTCAATTAACTTATGACAAAGGAGGCAAGAATATACAGTGGGGAGAAGACAGTCATTTCAATAAGTGGTGTTGGGAAAATTGGACAACTGTGTGCAAAATGATGAAATTGTGGACTGCTTTCTTATACCATGCACAAAAATAAACTGAAAATGGATTAAAGACTAAATACAGGACCTGAAACCATAAAACGCCTACACACAATCAGTCTTAGCAATATTTTTTTTGGATATGTCTCCTTAAGCAGGGTATCAGAACAAAAATAAACAACTGGGATCACATCAACTAAAAAGATTTTGCAGAGTGACGAAAACCATCAATAAATGAAAACGCAGCCTACTGGATGGAAGAAGATGATTGCAAACCATATATCTGATAAGGGGTTGATATCCAAAATATATCAATAACCGTATGTCATACAACTCATAACAACAACAGCAAAACAACCCAATTATAAAATGGACGGGGGACTCGAATAGACGTTTTTCCAAAGACAATATACGGGTGGCCAGCAAGCATACAAAAAGAGGCTGAACGTCACTAATCATCACGGATATGCAAATCAAAAGCACAGGGAGGTACTGCCTCCAGTCAAAATGGTTGTTACCAAAAAGACAGGAGGGACTCCTGGATGGCTCAGTCGGCTAAGTGTCTGACTCTTGATTTCAGCTCAGGTCATGATCTCACAGTTCGTGAGTTTGAGCCTTGCAATTGCTTGGAATTCTGTCTCTCTCTCTCTCTGCCCTGCCCCTACTCGTCCTCTCTCTTTATTTAAAAATAAATAAGTAAACATTAAAAACCAAAACAAAAAAGACAAGAAATAACAAGTGTTGGTGAAGATGTGAGGAAAAGGAAACCATTGTGCACTCTGGTAGGAATGTAGGTTAGTGCAGCCACTATGGAAACGTATGGAAGTTCCTCAAAAAATTAAAAATAGAATTACCGTATGATCTAGGAATTCCACTTCAAGGTATTTATTTGAAGAAAGCGGAAAGACCAATTCAAAAAGATGTATTACCTTTATGCTTATTACACCATTATTTACAATAGCCAAGACATAGAAGTAGCCCAAGTGTCCATCAGTAGATAATAAATGGGCAAAGAAGATGTGGAGTGTGTGTGTGTGTGTACACACTAGAATATTACTCGAATATTACACACACTGGAATATTACTCAGCTACAAAAAAGAATGAAATCTTGCCATTTGTGACAAAATGGTTGGACTTCGAGGATATCATTCTAAGTGAAATCAGGCAGAGAAAAGCAAGCACTGTATGATTTGACTTATATGGGAAATCTAAAAAAACCAAAATGAGCAAACAAAACAAAACAGAAACAGACTCATAGACACAGAGAACAAACTGGTGTTTGGGACAGGGTAGCCAAGGAGGGGAGACCGATAAAATAGGTGAAGGGAGTTAAGAGGTAAAGACTCTACTGTCTCAGAGATGTCATCTATGCAGCATAGGAGATACAGTCAATAATATCGTACTGATTTTGTATGGTAACAGATGGTAGCTAGATCTATTATTGTGATCATTTTGTGATTATATAAAATTATCAGGGTACCTGTATGGCTCAGTCAGTTAAGAGTCTGACTCTTGACTTTGGCTCAGGTCATGATCTCACAGTTTGTGGGTTTGTGCCCTGTGTTGGGCTCTGTGCTAACAGTGCAGAGCCTGCTTGGGATCGTCTCTCTCTTTGCCTGTCCCCCACTCCTGCTCACTCTCTCTCCCCCTCTCTCTGTGCCCCTTCCTCACTCATGTGTTCTCTCTCAAAATCAATCAATAAACCTTAAATATATATATGCATATATATATTATTTAAGTTTTGAAATAAAAAAAAAAGTATCACTGCAGTTGGATGCCTCCGTCGGTTAAGCATCTGACTCTTGATTTCAGCTCGGGTCATGATCTCGCGGTTCATGGGTTCGAGCCCTGCGTCGGGCTCTGTGCTGACTGCCAGCTCAGAGCCTGGAGCCTGTTTCAGAGTCTGACTCCCTCTCTCTCTGACCCTCCCCTGCTCACGCTGTCTCTCTCTCTCTCTCTCCTAGAAATAAAAATAATAATAATAATAATAATAATTAAAATTAAAAAGATTGACCATAAGTGTTGGCAAGGATGTAGAACAACTAAAATTCTCATTCACTGCTAATAAGAATGGCAGAACAACTTTGGAAAATACTTTGTTCGTTTCTTTAAAATTTATACACGCACTTGCCTTATGATCCACTTACTCTTGGGTATTTACCCAAGAGAAGTGAAGGCTTATATTCCTATAACTACTTGGACAAGAATGTTCATGGCATTTTTATTTCTAATAGAAACTGGAAACAAGTCATGTTCATTGGTGGGTGAACGGATCGATGAACTGTGATCTGGAATAGTACTGGGCAGGCAGCAGGTTTATGAAATGTTTCACCCCTGCTGAATATGGACCCTCATACGTATTTATGGTTTTGTTGTGTCTTTGGTATTTCTGTTGCTGATTTCTGTTTCACTCAGAATGGGCCAGTTGTGCTGTGATAATAAGCCTCCCCAAGTCCCATTGGCTTTATTAAATTAAAGGTTTGTTTCTTTGTCATGAACTGTATGTCCATTTTGGTGTAGCTAAAAGTTCTGTTCCCTGCCGAAGGAGGAGCCCTCATCTGAGACATGGCTGGTTGCTGCTAATGTGGACTTAGTACAAAGTTGTTTGATTCGTAGGAGTTAAGACAGATTTTCAAGCTAGACTGCTTTTTTTCTCCTATCATCTTTTTTTTTTTAATGTTTTATTTATTTTTGAGAGAGAGATAGAGACAGCATGAGCAGGGGAGGGTCAGAGAGAGAGGGAGGCACAGAATCCAAAGACAGGCTCCAGGCTCTAAGCTGTCGGCACCAAGCCCGACGCAGGGATCAGTCTCACAAACCATGAGATCATGATCTGAGCCGAAGTCAGACACTTAACCAATGGAGCCATCCAGGCACCCCTCTCGCATCATCTTTATTTGACTTTTATCTTATTTTAGGATGCATTAAAATCTTTAATGACATCAGTAACTGTAACTTTCTTTACTCCACAGTCCAAAAAATTATATAAAATACTTCTCAACTTGTATTTACCTGGTAAGTGCTATTTTAGTTGGGAAGTCTTTTATTCCCATGTGTTGGACAAAGAACCAAGATCCAGAGAGGGTCAATGAATTGGTACTTGCTACACAGCAGTGAAGCTGAACTAGAACTCAAGATTTCCATTTTAATATTTTTGTGTAAATTGGAGAAAAATAAAGTACCGTCTGCTTACACATTTTTATTTTGGCAGTCTCTTCAGCAGGCCGCGTTTAAGAGAGGTCACGTATATCTGTTGCCGGTGGCTGGAGCACCATGGATCCCCCAGGGGCACTGGACGCCGAGGATGAAGTGGGGCCTTTAGCCCATCTTGCCCCGAGTCCTCAAAGCGAAGCTGTTGCCCACGAATTCCAGGAGCTGTCCCTGCAGCCCAGCCAGCACCTGCCCCCGCTGAACGAGAGGAAGAACGGTGAGCTCTTGAGCATGCGCGGCGGGGACTGGATTTAAGGACTCCCCTCTTTGTGAGCCCAGTTGATTCCTGTTTGGTTGTAATTTATTTGTTTATTTATTTATTATTTATTTTTTTTGTCAGTTATACTGGGCAGACTGTCACAGAGAAGAGAGCCTTGTAGGGTACTGGCTGGTTTTGAGTAACAGGCAGAATTTCATGATCCATCCAGTTCTTTCCTTTATTGCCCCGATAAGTGTCTGGTAGCAGTATTCTCCTTGGAAACAAGCTTTAGATTCAACCATTTTAGCACCAGCTAAATTTCATGCTAGAAGCTACTGGGGAGTAGCTTCCTGCACTGATACTGGGGGAGGTGGACTGTAGATTCGACTATTCCTCCATTTTCCCCATTTCCACTGTGCTGTACCTTAAGTTCAAAACTGATAACATTTAAGCTATCCTAATGATTACAAAGAAAGCAAGAATTTTCTATTTGAGCGTTTTTCTATTGGGTATAGGATATGACCATACTGTCAGTCTCTGCCTGTATACGAAATGAATATTTTCTATTCATTTGGTATCAGGAAATTTTCATTGATCACAGGGGCTTCTCACAGTCTCTGGAAAACAAAAACTGTCTGTTTTTAATGTAAATGAGTAAGAATAGATGATAGACACTTATTTTTAATACTTGAAACATAAAAACTAACAAAATGTTAAAATTTTTAAACACATCGAGCATATATATATATATAAAGGGTCACATTAAGAATTATAACTGAATTTATTGTGTTTTCCACCATTCTGATGAGGTTTACATTTACAAATAATGCTTTTTAAAATTTTTAGTTTTAAAACCCAGGGGAAATAAAACTGTTCCCTTGTAAAACACTTCCTTTTGTACCTTGTTATTTATTTTTCTGGGTTCTGAGTCCTTACCAGTCCTTTTCTTTATTGGCCTTACCTTATCCAGGAAGATGGAGAAAAGATGTATGTTATGGCTCTTAGTTCTTTAGTACATGTGTTTGGAGTGTATTTGTTTTCCCTTCAGGTAAGGTTTCTGGCACTTGTTCTTGGGCATAGCCTTGTGCAGTGTGAGTGGTGAAAAGCACCATTTTGGCTCAGGTGCTGTCAGACCCTTCAGGAGGCTGGTGCTGAGCATTGGCTTTAGGATCTTCTATCTTTCTTAGACAGTTGGCTGAGAGAGTATAACCACATTTACTGAAATATGACTAAATGTGATCAAATTCACATTGTACATTTGGACCTATATTTTTGAGGTTGTCATCCTTAAAAAATGAGTTGCACTGGTGTAAAATTGCAGTAATATACAGTTATTCAGGAAAATGGTAGGGAAATGTGTTGGGCGAGTTTATACTTGGTGGTGATTTCCTTGATAAAGCACACCACATTCTCTTGCAAGAATGTTGCCTTGAATATGTATGCCTGAATGTAAGCTAAGCCCAAATATTAGGTAGTCTCCCCTTATAAACTTTTAGGCAAGTGGAGTAAATGGTAAACATTTTAGTTTTTAAATTTAGTTACATGTACATAATAAAAATCACATTTTTATGAAGCAGTGCAATAATAGAAGAATTGCTTCACTCACACTCATATTTCATAGAAACATCTTGCTCAGACTCTATCCATGAATCTTTGGGGGAAGTGGTTTTTTTGTTTTTTTTTCTTAAATCATCAGTGGAACCCCTTGGCATCATCCACCTAGCGCTAAAATCCAGGGTGCATCTTCATTTCTGTCTCTTTTGTCTGAGTTACAGCGGCTTTTCAGTATACACATGACCTAATACTGAAGATTTTCTGTCTAAACCACAAGTACCATTGATGAAACAGAGGGGTTGTGATTGGTTATAACATTTTATGGAGCTGTAGTTCCTGTTTTAGAATGTAATTATCTGTTTTGTTTTGTTTCGTTTGAGTAGCTAACACATTCACTGGCTTAAAATGTGCAGAGTGCAAATGGGTACACAGTGAAAAGTCACTTCCCAGTCTTTCCCCTTAGCTACATAGTTTCTTCCCCAGAGGTAATTACTGTTATTTGTATCCTTTTTGACAGAATAGTATTTGACTACTTTTTTAAAAGCAGTTTTTGAAACTCTTCTTTGTAACAACACTCAATACTTCCAATTTTATGGTTATAATTTAGGAATAATTAATGTGTTGGCTTTCTCCCCTCCCCTTTTATGATTCTACTAAGATATTTTTATAAACATCCTAAAGCTACCTTTAAATGAAGTTAATTTTTAAGCAGATATGTTGTCCTCAACTACTTTTTGTCCAATATTGAGTAAATGAAAGAATTTCTTATTATATGAGATGTGGTATAAAGACTCAAATAGCAAACAGTCTCTTCTTTTTTAATAAGTGATTTCAGGAAGTTAAATGCTTACCTTATATTCAGGCATACATTCTAATGTCAGGCTTATGATTTAGCCTGATCTGCATATATATTCCAAGGCATACGTGGAATCCTTGTAGAGCTCTCAGAAATCTACATTTTTGAAAGTTATAGGAGTAGAGTGGAATCACATAAAGTAATAATGGAGCTAGAAGAACCATAACTTTCTTACCCTACTGATTTTTTCATATTTATTCTTCAATTTTAAGTCGTCTTCGTGCCATGTTTAGATCATATCATATACAAAATGTAAATCTTAGCCTCAAAATCAATACAAAAAATTAATAGAGTATTATGAAATAGTCAGATTTAGGTATTTTCTTGTGAGTGTGTTTCACTGTTAGTCCTAAGCATTTGAATTTCACTGGTTTGAATTATTTCCCCTCCTAGTTGGGGGGAAAATGAAGACAGTTCAGTTTGGATCAGTGTGTAATGTGTCACCAAATAGTTGGTGAAGAATGAGGGAGAAGAAGTGGACATCTAAGTGATGGTTCCAGGATCTTCCCGTATTTTTGACTAATTTTATGTTGGCAATGTCGTGGAGTAGCAGAATATTCCTACTACTGCAGTAAATGTGAAAGATAAGCTAGGGTGTTTCTTTACCCCTGAACGTGTAGCTGGAGGCACCTCAAAAGTAAGGCAACCAGTTAGGCCATTAATTTTTCCCAAGAAGTGAGTCCCTCCTAAAAGAAATGTGGATATATGGAAACACATAAATGATGGACCCTTACCGAAACAATGCCCACACAGAGAACATGAGCTTTTGATGTTTTACACGATATTAACATGCCTTCAGATGGTAAACACTGGCACTGAAAGGGAAATCAAAGGGACAGTCAGTTATTTTTTATTGGTTATGTAGGAAAAGCTCAGATGCTGTAACTTGAATACAGCTTCATAAAGGCAAGGAAAGGCGAGGTAGATGGAAAGGACATGCCTCAGAGCTACAGCACTTTGCTTGCACCTGCACGTATAAGAGACCACGTGCGGGGAGCTTTCATTCCCAAGGTCATTTGCAAGACCGAGAAGTATGCTGAGTGGTGAATTTCAGCTTTTAAGTCACTGCCAGCGTTGACGGTAAAACAGTAAAACAGATGATAGATTCCCCTTTTGCAAAGCAGTGTGGTATTTTAACACTTGGGACAGCTCTGACGAGGCGCAGTCATGTTCACGTGGCCTCGGCTATACCGCAGGCCAGCTGTCAGTAGCATCAAGGAGGTGGAAAGATAGTATGTGCCACTTTCTCCTCCTTTATTATCAGGTTTTTTGAAACTGCATTTACTTGGAAATAGCGAGTTTTAGGCCTCAGTAAAGAGGAGACTTTGTCATTCTTGTTTTAAACTTTGATGCTTCTAGTTACTGCACTGGTTGCGTTTTTTGAGTTTGTGGTCCCATTTTGAGTTTTTTCCCCTAAGATTTTCCATCCATTAAATTTATCACAGTGAACAATTTTTGACCATCTCTTGTTCTGCTCTTGAATGATCATAGTAAAGAGAAAATAGTTCATGCAGAAGTTTGTTGCACACAAGGGAGCACAGGTAGTTCTTTGCCTTGGATTCAGTACAGGTATTATTAATACATTTGCACACGGATGAACTTTGCCTTGCCCTGGAACTCAGCCAAAGAAAATTGCTTGCCTTGTACTATAGAGAATAAATGGTATTTGTTCAAAGCTGGTCTTTTCATTGTGAAACATTTCCCTATTCCTCATTAACCTGTTAGATTTACTGTCACTCTAGGTGTTTGGAAATGCACAAAGGGGGTAAGCATTTGTCTGGACCAGAGCCCTATCCTTTAAGAGTGTGCATGAGATGGGGGGGGCCTCCGGGAGATCGGTGAGGAAAAGGGAGAATATTTCTGGTTTTGTCTGGAGCAGACAGCCAGACCGAAGAGTCTCAGAGTGTCATGAACGGGAAGGAAATAAATAGATACTAAATAACCAAAACATGAAACTCCAGAGTTCTTGCTTTCCCTTTCTCTAAGTGGAGGTTTAGAAACACATAAGATCCTGTAAAAGTCTCTTGTCCTTGGCTTTACTGTTACCATATTTAGGATCTTAAATATTTAAAATTCTCAGTCATATTTAGATAATTTCCTTTTCTGCTTTGGGGTGTTACTTAAGAGTATTTATACTGAGAACAGAAATAGGTACAATTTCCTTCACTAATTTTCCTTAGTTTCTAATTTTTTTTTAATTAGCCTTTACAGGTAGATACTAAACACAGTTATAAAGTTTAAAAGCCAATGAATTACATTCATTTACAACCACCTGATTAATTATGGCGGTTTTCATATTTTTAGTCTGTGACAATCTCTTGAACCTTTCAACTTGAAAACAGAGTCCTATAAGTAGCTTAAAGGTGAGGTGCTCTCTTTCGCAAAGCTCTTTACAAAGTCTCCTCTTGAGTAGCCGGTTTTGTTTCACAGTCTAAATAAGCACCCATAACCCTGTCCACCTTCTTTTTTCTACTCTGGGCTTCTCGTGAGATAATTTTGTCATCACTGAGGATCTAGTTCGCTTCGGTGCATTGCTGAACACACCTAGGCGGTGTGTGGGTGGAGGGAGGGTGGGGACAGGGCACTAATGTCACAGCGGCAGGGTCAGAACACACCAGAGGCAGACTGAGTTATAGCTGACGGGGCGGAGGAGGCTTACGGTGTCAGAAGTGCATCGGCAACGCGGTAGGTCCCAGGCCAGCATCGGGAAGCCTCCGTCTGAGCTGTTGATCCAGTGTTCACGTCGTGTTCTCTTGCACTAGTGCCCTTGGACTGTCGACAGTTAACGTATTTATTAAAAGTAAGATTTAGAACATAATCATAATTCTCAGTTTAATCTAGCATTATCTTAAAATTATTAAAATGTTTGCCTAAAATGTTTATAAGGATTTTCTAAAGTTACTTGAGTCCTAAAAACATTATTTCTCATATAGATTATTTGAGATAATTTTCATAAAACTAGAGTCTACCATATGACTTCTTTTAGGCACTAGATCAGCAAATAAGCTGAAACTAATTTATTAAGAAACAGCCTTTCCTGTCCCTTAGAAAGTAATTCTAATTACATATGTAATGTAAATGATTAGTTAATAAAGATTACTCAGCTACAGCACCCTACTTACTTAGACCTTTCAGGGTACTTGGAATTAAATAGTTGGTTTATATCAGACCTTGTGTGAGGGTGAGAGACTTCATTAAACCTAAGTTGGGGCTCTTTTTGCCTGTGTCCTGTATCTAACCTAACTACAGTGTGACCTCTTGTAGCTAAAAGGGAAGAGAAAGGATAGATACTGGATACCTGCTGTCTCTTGTGACTCTTGAAAGAGCCCGATAAGTATAGGGAATATATTGGGAGAAAGTGACCCATGATTTTTTTTCAGCCTTTGCTGTTTTAAGATACCAGTAATAAAGCACCATTGAGACAGAAAGTGACAAGACAGTATGTTGGAATACCAAATGTATTGGAATTTTCTCTCTGGGTTTTAGTTAATCATCACCCTAATTAGCAAATATCATACCCACTGTTTTTCTAACTCCTTTAAATTAATCCATACTGTTGGCTACCCTCACCTGCTGCCCTCACTATTATTAACAGGAAGTATAGTCTTTTGGGAGTCAGGACTCCAGTCTCCTCTGCTGACTCAGTCTGTGAGCATGGGTAAGTCTGAGAAGCTCTCTGTGTCACGGTGTGCCCATTGTAATATCTGTATGGTAGCTTTCAGCCCATGTGTCCTTCCCTGGCTGCCCTTCCTCATTGCATCTTGTGTTCTTATACCTCATTATCACTCTTGCCTTGTGCTGTTCATTGGGCAGCAGAACCAGGAAGAATGGAAGATGACTTCCATCTCAGCAGATGGAATGTTCCATAGATGCAAGTTAATTATGTTGCTGTTTATCCATTCCCCGCAGGTGTATTATTAAACATACATGCCAGCTCGCTCAGCTAGTCAGATTTTCCCCCACATTTAAAAAGAAAGAGAAATTGACTCAATTGTGTTAATCCTAAAAAATGTATCTACTTTAGGATATTCAGGATCTTCCTATTCATGGTATTGAAGGGTTGGCAGGTATGTGTTAACATCTTTGTAATATGCATCAAACTATCAAAAGACAGTATTTTAGCTTTTTTTTAAAGCCCAAATTAGTCATGTTCTTTTCTGGTCATCTTTGTTTTTGTTTTCATCAAGGACATGCTAATAGTTGGATATCTGTCTCACAAAACTTAAATTTTTGATACATGATCTCTGTGTTTAATGAAGATAGAACAAGAGAAGCAAAAAGTCTGATTCACACCTTGCCTTTGGTTCCTGTAAGCTAGTTAAAAAACTGAAATACCAGAATTTGTCAGTACTCTCTGCAGATTTGAGATTCATAGCTTCAAATTAGGAAAGCCTGTTTAACAGAAGCCATGATCCTGATATAGCAGTGAGGAAGTGTATTGATTGGACTGCGTGATCAAAGCACCAGCATACAGTATATACAAGGGAAAGTTTGCCATACCAGAATACTCTGCTCTCCAAAATACTCTAAAATCAGTATTTCAGGAGTGGAAGTAGGGACTGCTTTACTATTAGAAAACATTTACTGGTGGGCCTGGGTGGCTCAGTCGGTTAAGTGTACAACTTCAGCTCAGGTCATGATCTCACAGTTTGTAAGATCTTCGAGCCCTGTGTCAGGCTCTGTGCTGACGGCTTGGAACCTAGAGCCTGTTTCAGATACTGTGTCTCCCTCTCTGCCCTTCCCCACTTGTGTTCTGTATCTCTCTCTCTCTCTCTCTCTAAAATAAACATAAAAAATTAAAAAAGAGAACATTTACTGAATGATTATTGTGTCTCCTACCCTAGAATAATTCTTAGCTTTTAAGGCTCTAGTACAGTGTTGGCAGTTCACAGTGTAGTGTGTTCTCATAAAATTGTTGAATGTGTAGATCTTTGAAAGTAATTCCTTCAACTGTATACAGAAAAGTAATTCAGAGCTGATTCTTGCAGATAATTGAAAGGACGAAGATCCTAGTTTTAAGTAAGAAGGCTGTGAAAAAATAAAATAAAGAATAAAGAGAGCTGTGGAGTCAACCATAGAGCCCACTCTGTAGTACTAGGTGTGTGGTGTCAGGGCACACAAAATCTGTGTCTTTCATCCATAAATAGGAATCATGTTAGATGTACCTCATAAATTACTGACAGGCTTAAAATACCAGAGCTCTTCTACAAACTAGCATCTACATGGCACATCATAAAATACTCAGTACATGTTATAGGTGCCCAGCACTGTCTGCTTGACATAAAAGCTCCATGAAAGAGGTAGGGTGCATAGTGGTGAAGAGCGCCGACTCTGGAGCCGCCCTGATTGCATCTAGATCCTGGCTATGCTGTCCCTGGCTGGGTGAACTTAGACATAGGAGTTATCTTCCCCTTTCCTCGGTCTCCTCATGTGCAAAATGGGGACCATACTATATTACCTGCTTCACAGAGTGGCTAGGAAGATTAAATGAGTTCATGTAAGAAAAGTATTTAGAACAATGTGGGAAAATAACGAGCACTTTAGAACTATTTGTTATCGTTAACGTATGTTTTGAGAATGCACTACAGTTGATCCCTCCGCAACATGGCTTTGAACTGCACGGGTCTACGTATCTGCAGGTGGTTTCTGATAACTAGCTTAGGACCCTAAGTGTACTTTCTCTTCTTTCGGATTCTCTCAGTCACATGTTTCCTCTAGCTTTATTGTAAGAGTACAGTATATAACACATAGAACATATGAACATGTGTTACCTATTTATGTCATACATAAGGTCAACAGTAGGCACTTCAGTTTGGGGGGGGTCAAAAATTATTCGTGAATTTTCAACTGCCATGCTGTATTTCGCTTCACATTAAGTGAATACAGTTTTCAGGATTCTACCATGGTTTTTTGTTATTTTTTTTTTTAAGTTTTAGTGTTTTAATAGTCCCAGTCATTTTTGCCCCCATTTCCCACAAGTATTTCTTCTTAAAGATATCAAGAAGACATGCAATTTCTTAATGTCTCTCCATGTACCTTCCTAACATTTGAAGAGCAGCTTATCTGATGAGAGCCTGGAGGGCAAATGCAGTAGGCATGATTTCCCATGGAGTTTGTCTCTCTTGTTGGTACTGCCAGTTCCCACAATCCTAGCATTCCCTGGGCATCAGTCAGTGTCTACAAGGAATGATTTTCAAATATTAAAGCATGTGAAAAGACAAACAGGCCAAAACTCAGAGCTCTCTAGGGACTGTGACCTCCAAAACAGACTCCGTTCTGACATTTTCACAGGCTGCTTGAAGGAATTCCAGCAGGGCCATTCCATTTGGTAAACTCCTAAACAAACCCTCTGTCATCAAGGGCTGATTTATAGATTTTTCTCCTTCTTATGTACTTATTCTGAAGAGATTAGGATAGTAGATATGGTTGCTTAGACGCTTTTAAGGCATTTGGCGTATATGATAAGTATTATACAGAAGACTTTTGGTATTTTGAAGTAGTAAAACAGTCATTTGTTATGTTTGAAGAGATTTCTTGTTCTGAGTTGACTTTTAAATTTTTTCTTTTTCCTTTTGATTCCTGGAAATCTGTGTCATAATCACATCTCGCAATTAATTTTATTAGGAACCCAATTATTTAACAAAGAAATGGATTAAGTTCAGGAATGACCTTTTAAAAAATAAATGTGTATGTATGCAATGACATCTTTCACAATGACCTTTGGCATATGTGGAAACAAACAGTTTGAGTGTTGTAGAATATTCTTCTGTGAATCCTGGTGTGATGGCAGTTATTCAGACGATGCTTTAAGGTCATTTAGCAGGTGGGCGGATCTAGAAGTTTTTCAATGAATCTGAATTCTCCTAACATATTCTGTTGAGTAGTAGTATACAGGTTCTTTAAAAAAATAATATAGTGCAAAAAATAAATGAGAGGGCCAGAACCCGAGAGATTTAGAGTCTGAGCAACCTAAGGAAATGGGTAATTGGGATTTATTTGGTTTATAGCTGGCCTTAGGCGCTACCGGCCTCATGGTTCTCCCAGTCTGAAGCATGTATGAAATTCCAGGGCAGAATGGCATTCTGTATCTGAAGGGTCCGGATTTTTTGGGGGGCAGTGGAGGGGGAGGGGGCGTTGTGTGGTTTGTTTCCTTCTTTGCATGTTTCTTCTCAATGAGTTAATCCTTTTGGTGAAAGTACACAGTTTTCAGTATTAAACAAAAGAATCCTATGTAATCAGAACTTTTTTTTATGATTTCATATCTGATTGTGGTGTAGGATTATAATATATTTTAAACACATTTTAAAATGGGACACAGGAAGTAATTGGTATATGATTTCAACCAAACCTCTTAATGTTAGTGGTACAGATCAAACTCATTTTATCAATTCTAGTAACCTTTCAGAAACCCAGGCTATTTTAGAGCTCTCCTTGGTAAAATAAAATGAAAATGAAAGTGACATAATAATGTGTTTAGTAATTGGTCACAAGTAGGGGTGCCCGGGTGGCTTAGTCGGTTAAGCGTCCGACTTTCGCTTGGGTCATGATCTCGCGGTTCGTGGGTTCGAGCCCCGCGTCGGGCTCTGTGCTGACTGCCAGCTCAGAGCCTGGAGCCTGTTTCAGAGTCTGTGTCTCCCTCTCTCTCTGACCCTCCCCTGCTCACGCTCTCTCTCTCTCTCTCCTAGAAATAAATAAAAATATTTAAAAAAAAAAGTAATTGGTCACAAGTAGTTATTGAATGTACTAAAGTATCATGTGCCTCTTGATTGATGTATAAAATCTCTATGATGGAAAAGATCTATGTGCTTATGTTACTGTTTTTATCAAGCCAAGAATAACAAAGTGAAATGTAACTAGACATACTCTTAATATGACAAAGTAGTACTTTTCTGATATATTTTTCTAACATAGATGTTTGTGTCTCTCACTGTCAGTTTCAGTTAGGTAGTGTCTTCATCTTTCAAAGCAATGGAATTTGATTAAATAACTTGCTTGATAAACTAGTGAAATTTCTGGCTGCATCATTGGGTGCTTGTTTACTTGTGTGTAGAATTAGAGTAGCTGCTTGATTGCTTGCTGAATGCTTTTTGAACCCTTAATAGAAAAAAGGTGTTTATAACCTTCAAAAATTTGATTATTTTATTTGGACACCCAAGTATATTTTTGGAGAATTGTCCAGATAAAAGAATTTAAACTTAGACCAAGCAGATCGAACTAGGATTGAAAAAAGTGAAATTTAAAGAAATCCAAGAACCTAAAGTGTGAATTTCAGAATCCAGTGGTGTAAGACAATATTTCAGTTTTTGTTCTATTACACTGAAACTATGTACCATGTACTCTCTCATAAAAATGTATACATCTCTTAAATGACCAGGAGTGTTTCATATATCCTTGAGGGTGAAATGTTCTGTAAATGTAGGTTAGGTCCTGTTGGTTTATAAGGTTGTTCAAGTCATGTTTCCTTACTGATTTTCTTATCTCTTCTTCTGTCAATTGCCCAGAGAGGTATGTTGGAAACCCCAGCTAACATTGTGGATTTGTTTATTTCTCCTTTCAGTAATTTTTTCATTCTTATATTTTGAGAATGTAGTATATGTTCTTGTTGGATTGATCCTTTTATATTGTAAACTCTCTCCATCCTTAGTAATGATCCTTTTCCCACAGTGTTTTTCGTTTGGTAGTAATAGAGGCCCTCTAAGTTTCTTACAGATTGCATGCTATATCTTTACCCAGCTTTTACTGTTAACTCATCTGCACCTTTAGATTTAAAGTATATGTCTTTTAGGTAGCATAGAGCTGGATCTTTCTTTTTTTAGGCTAGTCTGACAGTCTCTGTCTTTCATTTGCATTGTTTAGATAGTTTACATTTAAGGCAATTGTGGATTTATGTGGCATATTAGTTATATGTAGCTGTGTAACAAACTACTTCATACCTTAGCAGCTTAACACAAGACACCTTTATTATCTCAGTTTCTTTAGGTCAGAAATTGAGGCACATTTTAGGTAGATACCTCTGCCTCAAGTCTCTCATCATCCTGCAGTCAGGTGTCCGCCAAGGCTGGGGTTTCATCTGAAGGTTCAGCTGGTAAAGGATCTGCTTGTGACCTTACTGTTGTTGGCAAGATTCAGTTCACTGAGGGCTGTTGGACCAAGGTCCTCAGTTCCTTGCTGGCTGCTGGCTGAGCCGTGTTCCTTGCCACATGGGCCTCCCCAGTACAGCGTCTTACTTTGTCAGAGCCAGCAAGAGAGAAGTCTGCTAGCCAGACCAAAGTGATCTTTTTATTTTTGCAACATTTCCTCCATGTTGCCCTGTTCTATTGTTTAGAAGCAAATGACTCAATGGGAGAGGATTATACAAGACCATAAATACCAGAAGGCAGGGGTCATTAGAGGCCAACTACCACTGCTGAGTTTGAAATCTATTATTTTGCTATATATTGTATTTGTTGAGTCCGTTCACTCTTCCTTTATTCCTCTTTTTTTTTTTTGCCTTTTTTTAGTTAATTCTTTTTTTAATATTTTGTTTGTTATTTTTACAACATCCTATTAGCTATACCTTTTTTCAGATGTTCACTGATCTTTTCTAATGAACGTCTAATATGTTGCTAATCCTATCCAATAAGATGTTTGTCTTAATTTATTTTTCTCTCTAAAAGTCCCATTTTTTTCTTTTTTACATTGTTTCTCTCATCATTATATTCATGTTTTCTTTAAATGCTTGTACACAGTGGGGCACCTGGGTGGCTCAGTTGGTTAAGCATCTGACTTTTGGGTTCGGCTCAGGTCATGGTCTCACAGTTTCATGAGTTCATACCCCTAATGGGGCTCTGTGCTGGCAGCATCGCGCCTGCTTGGGATTCATATTCTCCCTCCCTCCTCTCTCTCTCTCTCTTTCTCTCTGTCTCTGTCTGTGTCTCTGTCTCTCTCTCTCTCTCTGCCCATACCCCCCACACACTGTCTCTGTCTCTCTCAAATAAAGTTAAAAATTTCAAATACTTATACATAGTTATGGCTGTTTTTTTCTGTCAGTTTTGAGTCTGTTTTTACTGACAGTTTTCTCTCCTGTTAAAGAGACTCTTCCTCCTCTTGGCACATAGTCTGGTGATTCTCTTACTGGACGTAGGGTTGTGAGTGCTACATTGCTGAGTGACTGCAATACGTGTTGTCTTCCTTGAGTGTTGGTGCTTTGCCAAGAGTGTTGAACCTTCGAATCGCTCTCAGGGCCTTTTTAAAGCTTTCTTAGGAAGATACAAGGTAGCCTTCCCACCAGGGATGGTGCCTTAACTCCGAGGCCTTGACCCCCATTGGAATCTGTGCCAGATGCTCCCGAAAATGGCCTGGGGAGATCATATCACTCGGGCTTGTTTTGAGCTTGAACACCCCCAACCTGTGTGCCCTTTGGCGGACGTTCAGCATACGGCTCCCCGGTCGTTTCTCGCCCAGCCCTGTGCACCCGCACCCTGCCCACCCGGCTCAGGCTCAGGGAGGGCCCGAGGGCGCTCCTGGGCAGCTCGCTCTCTGGAGCCCTTGTTCAGCCCGGGTCCCTCTGGCTCGGAGGTCTGCGCGGCGGCTCCCAGCAGACGTAGCCTGCCCTCCTCTCCCCTGTGGCTCCTCCGTTCCGCGAGGCTCACCAGCTCTGTTTGAGGCGCGTGCCCACAGCCTGGGAGTCGCCTGCAGGCGGAAAGCTCGGGCGGCCGGGCGGCCGTAAGGCTCATCGCCGTCTTGGCCTTCGCCGTAGGAGTCGAGTTCCCTACGACCTGTGTGTGTCCCGCCTTAAGAAAGCCATGGTTGCTAGCTGTCCGGTTTCCCGCGGTGACAGGTGAAGTGTTCTTCCAGTGCAGCCACAAACCCGAGTCTGCAACTGGGGGCGCAGCGCGGGGCCCGTGCTTTTCACGAAGACGTGTCTCCTCTCCGAACGCCTGCCCTGTGCCTTCTGACGGGGCTGCAGCCGTGCCACTGTGTGCTGGGAGCCCCCCAAACTCACACCGGGCTGGGCATGCGGGCCTCTCCCCGCTTGTGGGTCGCTGATGGAAGGAAACCACATTGTGGGTTAAAAGCCGAGGTGAATCGTTGGGGGGGTTCCCGTGGCAGCCAGCGCTCCAGCTTTTGCTCTTAGCGCCCCGTGCTCGGCCCCGTTGGCTCGCTCAGGGCTGGTGGCATAGGTACTCAGGTGTTCTGTCGCCTTCGGGCTTCGGCCAGGGCCGCCAGGAGGGGAGGATTCATGGGTTCGCAGATCCCTTCGTTAATAAAGAAATGATTGCATACCACTTTCTCTTCACAGGTGTTGAAGTTAAGAAAGTTTCTTGCCTCAGTATTTGAATTTGACTCAGTTTGGCAAAAGAGTCAGCCTGTAGAAGATTTAGAAAATATAACTAAAGGTGACATTTTTCTTCTCACCTGTGATTTAAGGGGAATTTTCTCCTCAGGAACATGTAGGTTATATAAAATGAAAAAGCACAGAATTAAGTGGTACTCACAGTAATTCACCATGAGTGCAACTCACCGTCTTCTTTACATTGTCCCGCCAACCCCCTCCCACCCCCCCAGAAAAGAGAGCCGGTGCAGAGGGAAAACACGCTGCAGAGAATTGTATCCAGTTATTTATACACACTCGTCACCTGCTTGCTCTTCTGTGGTGTGCATTTTTCATAACGCACGTCTGCTGCTTGTATATCAAGGAAAGAGAAAACCTTTTTTTAAAAAATATGCCACATTACGTAATGGGAAATATTAGAGTAATTTGATAGCTCATGATTATATTATGATATTGGAGGGATTCTACTCTAAGAATTCTTAGATTCTGCTCAGAGGCCCCTAAAGGCTGGGATAAATGTTCACAGCATGTCACACATTCTCATTCTTTGTGGACAGAGCACTGAAGGAGGATTTATGTTGAAGAGCTGTGCTCTAATACAAGCGAAGCAGAATCTTACTGAGGTCACCTGAGGATCAGAGAAACACAACTTGATCAGTCTCCGTAGCCTGGGTCCCGTGGTCTGTACTCCTGCTTCACCCTTGGGCCCAGCGTCGAAGGCTGCCGCCTTGGTGCACAGGCCACCCTGGCTGTCCCCGCGTGCCCTCGTGTGGCTGCCTCAGCTGAGAAGCCCGAGTGGGTTGGGAGAGAAAGAACGGATGAGTGTCATTAGTCGTGGGCGGGGTGAAGGAGGCCTGGGTGGGCAGAACTGGCCCCAGAGACCCAGAAGAACAGAGCGCGGGGCAGGTCTGCCACTGCACTAAGTGGCCGCCAAGACAGGTTCGCAGTGTCGTTTCGTTTCATCTCCTCCAGGTGACACGTTAACAGTAATGAGCGGAAACCAAACAAGTAAGACACCATTGAGTAAATGAAAAGGGAGAAGATTAGTGGAGTTTTTGAAAATTAGAATCATCAATATATACTCAAACTGTGCACTTTAGAATTTATTTTTTGTCAAATAAATTTCCTGTATACAATTCCATTTGATTAGCCCAAATGTTTGAAAACATTTGAATTAACTTGTGAATGGTCTCAGTACACTAATACAGCATCTTTTCCAATAGAATTTTTATTTTTAAGCTATATGCTTTTTATAACTTGCTATTCCTGGCCTTTGCTTTTTTAAGGATTATAATCATGTAAATTAAGTGCACTTATATTCTGGCCTTCTTAGTTACTGTGTCTTCTCACAAAAACAAAACACTTCATTTCTCACTTCCTTCTATAATATAACCAATCATTACATATTTTTTAAAAATCCACCTACAAATAAGGCACCGTGTTAGGTTTTTCTGTGTTTCTGCATATTATTACATTCTTCCCCATTATCCATATAGTAGGCCTGGGACCCAGCCTGGCAGATAGCCAAGTTAACGTACTTAATTCTGCCAGGAGAGAGAGGGTTTCTTTCTGAAATAGGTCAAGGCATTTTACCTTATGAGATAGGTTTTAGGTGTTTTCATTTTATAGGACTATTAACTTAAGGTCAGAGAGATTAAATAATGCAAGGACAAGCAGCTAACAAGGAACAGAGTGAAGTTTTAAAGATACTGTTGGTTCTGAGGCTACCTCTACGATTAAAAAGGGTACTGTTAGAACAGAAAAGATACATTTTAGTTGGAAGAAAGGGAGTGAAAATAAAGGTATTGCTAAGATAGACGATTTCAACCTCTATATGCAGAAAATAGTTACCAAGATAGTAAATATAATCACATATAAAGCTAAAATTTTAAATGTTAGGCTTTTACATAAGCATAATAATTGTCCTTTAAAAGCCTGTTGGAGATTAAGACGTTGTGCAGTCGCCGTCAGCCTTGCAGCGTGTGCCAGGATGGCCCCGTTTGAGTTTAGCCAGCACGTGTGATGGGTGCGGGGGACGTTTGTGCACGCAGTCACTCCTACAGGTAGGGGCCCGGGGCGTGGTCGACCCCCTCTTTCATACCACAGCTCACCTCACCCTCCACGCTAGGAGCCAATCACACAGCCAGGCACCGAGGTTGCCTCGCTGGAGCAGAGACCTCAGGCAGTTTGTGTCTCTTCCTTCCCGCCACATGCTTTTGAGGGCACTCAGCTGAATGAATGAAGACATTTTCAGAATTCCTCTAGTGGCTGATGCCCAACTAGTCATTTTGTTGTTCCAAACGTAATTTCCGATTTGCCAGTAAGATTGAGAGCCTGATAATGGAGCATGCTGTCAGTGGCAAATTTATTTCACAATAAACTGTATCACATTTAAAGACTAGAATAAAAATCTCCTTTTACTCATTCTGTAAATCAACTGTATCTTTTCTATGGAAAAATATAAAGGGACATTTTTCTGATTTCTTATAGTAGGATAATACTCTTTTTACATGTTCTTTTTAACTTCTGAACTTAGAACAGTTTATCAACTGTTTATTTAAGCACAATCTATGAGCACGGTGCAGGCATGGCTGAACATGTCAGCGTGACGCGCATCTTCTAACAGTAAAGATTTTCTCCTGCATGCTGCACTTGTTACCCCCTCAAAACTTAACATATACTTCATACATTCCCCACATTCGTATTTCTCCACTCTCCCAATAATGAATATCCTTTATTGTTTTTTTAAACCAGGGTCTAATCATATGTATTTCCTGCATTTAGTTGTCATTTCCCCTTAACCTCCCCAAATCTGGGACACTTTCTCTCCTTTTGTTAAAGACTTTATTTTTTCAGGCACTTTCAGGTTCACAGCTGAATTCAGAGGAAGGTACACGCATTTCTTATATGCTCCCTGCCCCACACATGCATAGCCTGCCCCGTGATCACTGCCCCTCACCAGAATGGTACATATTTTACCAAGGATGACCCTACATGGGCACATCATAAACACCACACGGTCATAGTTTTCCTTAGGGTTCATTCTTGCTGTATATTTCATGGGTTTGGACAGAAGTATAATGCCATGCGTTCACCATTATAATATCAAACAGTATTTTCACAGCCCTGAATATCGTCTGTGCTCTGTCTATTCATCTCTTCATGCCTCACCCCATCCCCCAACCTAGCAACCACAGATCTTTTTATTATCTCCATAGTTTTGCCTTTTCCATAACGCCATATTATTAGAATTGTACAATAGGTAGCATTTTCAGACTGGCTTCTTTCACTTAATAATATGTATTTAAGGTTCCTCCATGTCCTTTCATGGCTTGATAGCTCATTTCCTTTTAGTGCTAAGTACTATTTCGTTGTCTGGGTATACCTCAGTTTGTTTATCCATTCAGTAGTTGACCTACTGAAGGACATCTCAGTTGCTTCCAAATTTTGGTACTTATGGAGGAAGCTGCTGTAAACGTTTGTGTGCAGGTTTTTGTGTAGATGTAAATTTTCAGTTCCTCTGGGTAAATACCAAGGAGCGTGATTGCTGGATCGTATGGTGAGAGTATATTTAGTTTCATAAGAAGCCACCGAACTATTTTCCAAAGTGGCTGCGCTATTTTGCATTCACAACAACTTTTTTTTTCTTTAATCTTTCACAGGCTTGGCATTTTTAAAAAGTTGAGGCCATTTATTTTGAAAAATGACCCTCAAGTTGGATTTGTCTGTTTAGGTTCTTCTGATCAGTTTAGGTTAAACATTTCGTGGGAATATTACATAGGTGACATCATGTCCCCAGTGAGTCACATCAGGAGGTACATGATATTGTTCCATGACTGTGATGCTCATTTTGATCACTGGGTTAAGGTAATGTTCACCTCCTACTTCTGTATGTCAATGCCCTCTTTCCTTTTCGTAAATATCATCAATTACAGTATGATTAATTACAAAGTAGTGTGTGGGATAGCACCTTGAAACTGTTTGACTGTTCTCTTTCACAAGCATCTTTCACCCATGCTTGTAATGACAACTTTTGTTTAAATAAGTTATTATAAAGGTACTTGATGGTTTTCTAATTCTGACGTTCCTTCCCTATTAGCTGACATTCTTTTAGAACCTTCTTTTCTAAGGGAAATATCACTATGGATTCATAGATTGTTGATTTTTTATAATTGGAAAGGTATTATCCATTACTGTCATCATTTTTGATGTCCAAATTGTCCCAAATTTGGCCAGTGAGAGCCTCTTCATGGGGCTTTTGTGTCCCTTTGACCCATTGCCCTTAATTTTTGAGCACTGCCTATTCCTGGCACAGGATATTTCAGGATCTCCTTATGGCCCCCGGTCCTGAAATTCGTCCTTTCTCTAAGGATCCCTAGTTCCTTTAGTTTGGAATAGTTTTTAGAAACCAAGATCTGAGAGCTAAGCACATTCATTGTTACTTGGGCATTGTTGCTTCTCAGCCTTTTCAGTGGATGGAGCTAACACTTTTTTAAAAAAAAAATAATCATCACTTCCAGCTGGAGGAGCCACGTAGTCTGAAGAAGATGAACAAAACCAGAGGATTTACATTTCCGCATATCAAGACCTGCTATAACACTAGTCTAGACAGATAAACAGTCTGACTAGTGGAACAGAATAGAGAAATCAGAAATAGATAGTATTTAGTCACTTAACTCACTACAGAAGTAACACGTACATGTAGTGGGAAAGGATGGTCTTTTTAAATAAATGGTTCTGAATTAAATATTCATTGGATATTTAATTCATACCATACACACACGAAAATCCCATACTGAAAGGTAAAACAAGAAAACTCTTAGGGGGGAAACATCTCCATAACCTTGGAATGAACAAAAATTTCTTAAACAGGACACAGAAAGCATTACTCATAAAAGAAAAACCTGATTTGTTGCAGTATATTTAAATCAATAACTCTTGTGCACCAAAGACGACATTGAGAGAAAAACAGCAACCCAGAAGAGTGGGAAGAGAACGTTTTTAATGCATGTAATTAACAAAAGATTTATTTCCAGAACATAAAAAGGACTCCTACAAGCCAATATGAAGAAGCAGACAAAAGCCTTGATACAAACATCACAAAAGAGGGAATCAAATGGTGTGCATGTATATGGATGTGTGTTCATGGGTCATCAGAACAGCGCTGGTACAGCCCGCAGTGAGGCATTATCCCACGCCCGCTAGGACAGCAGAAAGGGAGAGGAAGACACCAGGTGTACCAAGGGCGTGGCGTATGCAACAGTTGTTGGATGTATAAACTGGTGTAACCATTTTAGAGAGCTTGTGCGTATGGGGCACTTGGGTGGCTCAGTTAGTTAAGCGTCCAACTCTTAATTTCAGCTCAGGTCATGATCTCGCGGCACAGAGCCTGCTTGGGATTCTCACTCTCCCCCCTCTCTGCCCCTCCCCCACTTGTGTGCGCATGCACACTCTCTCTCTCAAAATAAATAAAAAAACTTTAAAGAATAAAGTCTAAAAGACAAAAGGAAGTTCGCATAGAGAACCTGTGCATTATTCTAAGTATCAGCAAGTCGACTCCTGGATTTTATTCCATAGAAATCTATAGCTGTGTTCATCAGAAGCTGATGTGTTAATTTGAATGGTGTGAAATTGTCATCTTCTGTAGGTACTCTGGGCGATTTCAGGTGGTTCCGTCTACTGAGATGCTCATAGCAGTGCTGGCTGCTGTAGGGAAGGACCGGAGGCTGCCCAGATGCCCCCCGCAGAAGATAGTTCATTTGTGACGTACCACACAGTGACAATATAGCACTGGGGGTGAACACACTGCAGCTACACGTGACAGTATGTGATTCTCACAAAAATGACATGAAGTAAAGGCCGCTAGTCACAAGAGAGTATATATGATATGATTCTATTTATGAAGCACAAGACCGGGTACATCTATGCTGTGGTGTTAGAAATGAGGACAGCAGTTACCCCTGTCAGGAGAGAAGGGACTGGAAAGGAAGCACAACGCAAGAGCCCTTAGGGTACAGGAAATGTTGGATTCCTTGATGCTGGTTGTGTGAGTGTTCAGTTTGTAAGCATTCAGCCAGTTGTGCACTTACGACGTGTGCCGTGTTAGTATGAATGTTAAAATTAAAAGTTAAAAACGTAAAAAAAATTTTTTAAAGTAATGCGAAGATTATCTGAGAAACTACAGGAAAAGGACTTCTGACCTGTTCCCCTCCCACCTCGGTCCTGTCATCGTTACTTCTCCATCCTTGTTTGATCTCAGGTGTAATCATTGCTGTCCCTCTAGTCATCAGTCTGTCTCATTTAAAGTGCCTTTTGATGAGCGAAGGTTTTGTTTTTGATAAAGTCTAATTTATTAATTTTTTATGATTTTTGCTTTTTAAAAATTTTCCTAAGAAACCTTTACTTGCCCCCATGCCATGGAAGTGTTCTCCTTTATGTTCTTCTACAGACTTTTTTAGTTTTTGATTTTACACGCATGTCTGTGATATATTTCAGATTAACTGTGGTTAATCAAACCTCTGGTATGAGATAAGAGTTGAGGCTCACCTTTTTCCATATGGATTTCTGGTGATTTTCAACACCGTTTGTTAAAGTCCCCGTTTCCCCCATTGGATTGCTTTGGCACCTTTATCTAAAATCCAAAGACCATTTAAGTATGGGTTTGTGTCTGCCTCTCTGTTCTGTTCCATTAATCTGTTTCTTAATTCTCTGCCAGTACTATAGTGTCGATTACTATAGTTTAATAGTCCCTCTTGAAATCAGGTAGGATAAGCCCTCCAATTTTGTTCTCCTTTTATAAGAATGCTCTGGATAACTCTAGGTCCTTTACATTTCCACTTCTGTTTTAGAGTCAACTTATTTAAAAAAAAAATAGCAGGAATATGATTGGGACTGTGTTGAATCTGTAGAGTACTTTGGGGTAAATTGACACCTTAATTTCAATTTGTCAGTATGATCTTGTTCCTTAATTTCTCTCAGCAGTGCTTTCTAGTTTCTCGTATAGAAATCTTATACATACATCTGTTTTTGACAGTGTTGTAAATGAAATTGATTTTTAAATTTCATTTAAGATACTGTGACTTCATGACCTAAACAGCTTTCTGCTCTGCTTGCTGATAATTTTGTAGAATTTTAATAACCCTTTCCTAATTGTTACATACTAATCTATGTTTCTGTGAAACATGAGGTGAAAATCCCTTTAAAAGACATTTCATTCTGGGGGCGCCCAGATGGCTCAGTCAATTAAAGGGTCCGACTTCAGCTCAGGTCATGATCTCACAGTCCTTGAGTTCCACCCCTGCGTTGGGCTCTGTGCTGACAGTTCAGAGCCTGGAACCTGCTTTGGGTTCTCTGTCTCCCTCTCCCTCTGCCCCTCCCTTGTTCACACCCTGTCTCTCTCTGAAAAATAAACAAACATTTAAAAAAAAAAAAAAGACATTTCATTCTGCATCGATTCAGTTAAGGATTTATTTACCGCAAAACTAATGAAACCCCCCAGAGTGAGTTTATTTGTGCCTGGATATTATGTTAGGGTCTCGTGTAAATGTGTGTGTACACGTGCATGTTTTAAACAAAGCGACAATAGGTGGTGGCTATGTTGTTGTCATTGTTGGTGGATGCACTGTGACCTCACTGGTTTTGTAACCATTGTTTATTGATGCAGCGTGTTTTTGTTAAGTGTTGGACTCTGTGCCAAATGCTAAGGCCGCATGGGGTGGGGTGGGGGGCACAGTTTCTTCTCTTGGAATAATCTAGTTCAGCTCATTCCGCAGTCATTCATGAGTGTTTATTGGTGTTGTATTTGCTATAGAAACAGAGAAGCCAAATTTAAGGAAACCCAAGAAAAACCCATGTTTTTTAAGATATTCCTTATCTGATAAAAATAGGCTTCTAGGGAAACAAAATAATATAAAAACACAGAAGAAGACAAACCATAAGAGACTCTTAAATTCAGAGAACAAAGTGAGGGTCCCAGGCAGGGTGTTGGGTGGGGGGTGGGCTAAGCGGGTGAGGGGCACTGAGAAGGGCTCTTGCTGGGACGGGCCCTGGGTGTTGTGTGTAAGTGATGCACCACCGTATTCTGTTCTTGAAACCAGCACTACACTTCTATGTTAACTCACTTGAATCTAAATTTTTAAAAAATAGGGCTTCTATATTATTACTGACATTATACTGTTTTCTTTATTGTAACTTGTTTCATTACGTAAGTATGACCTAATGTACCGTAAGTGAGCGTCCTCTGCCAGTAGCCTTGCCCTTTGTGACTGAAAATCACTGTCACTGAGCTGGCACAAANCGATTTATAGTACTAGCACCAGACTCTGGAAATTAAAAGACCTTGCTTAGGGCTGAGAGGGCCCATCCATGTTTTAGACTCTCTGATGCTCATGAAGTTCATGCTATGACAGAATGTTCTGAAGTGGTAATAAAGTTCACTTTGAAAGGAATTGATGGTTGCTGGTGACACTAATGTTGTTGTAAGCTGCATTTAATTTAGCTGTATGCAGTTTCGTGCTTTGCAGGTCTCTGTGTCCAAGAATTTGTCCTGTTATTTTAAGACTATTCCTAGAATATTCTGGTTTCCCAGCATTTTTTTTCTTGGTTCATTTGAAATTGTAATCTCATAGATACAGCAGAGATGTACTCAGTCATATTATTTCCCAAGGTTTGGTGTCCTTCCTTATTAAACTTTATTTACAAAAACATGCATGTATAAAATCATAATGCAGTTTAAATACAACTAATATCCCACTTCTCATTTTCTTTCTGATTTTCTTTCATTCATATTTGTGTTCTATGTATGGCCTCTGATGTTACGACTAAGAAAAGGTTTCTCCTTGACACGCTTGAGGTACATTCACCTTTCTCCTTCCTGTTTTCTCTCCTATTTCTCTTCCTGGTTAGATGTCCTCACCCTCCCCTTTGAAGCTTCCTAACTCCTCTGAAGTTAACACATGTTAATAATGTTCTCCGAGGTTTAAAAAAGATCTTCGTGTTTCCAAAAATAATATTTAGGGGAAAAATTGAAACAAAACAAACACAATAGTCTGGAAAAGAAAGTGGTGTGATTATACATAAATAAATAGCTGATACCATTTTTTATGAGAAGTGTTTTCATTGTCAGTCATAGTTTACACTCCTCATGCTTGGTTTTGCATTTTCTTTGGTCCTTTTGTGCTGCTTAGAAACTTAGCCTATTAGTGCCTTTAAAGATAGCTTGACTATTTTAAAAACGGCAGTAGCATATACTTATGGCAAATTGATGAGAAAGAAGAAAAAGACAAAAATGTTAATACATTTTCCAACTTCTTAGATAACCACAGTTAAATTTTGTAATGTCTCCTTAATCTTTCTTAGGTGTAGTCCGTTTTGATTTTAAAACGTCAGTTATGTAAATTTGTTTCCTGAGTTGTTTTGTTTCCAATTTAATATACTTTTTTGTAGTTTTTTAAAAAAATTTTGCTATATATGCAACAATGTAATTATTACATACTGGCTCAGGTGAGTACACCAGGTATAGTTTAACCAAATCGTTACTCTTAGACACTTAAATCGTTTTTAGTTATTTGATTATTTTGCCATAGACTAAAATCTTTCTTTATAATACACTACCATTTTTGTGACTGTTCAAATACATTTTAATTCCATTTGTTGAAGTATCTCTTACTTAGTTAACTCATGTAAGTCTTAAGATGTCTCCTGGTTAAGAGCATGGACTGTGAACTCTTTGGACAGATAGTTCTGAGTTTTAGAATCGCACCAGTTACCTTACCAGCCTCTTGGTTTCTTCATCTGTTAACTGGGCATTAACTGGGCCTGTCTTTTAGGATGGTTGAGGGACATAAATGAAACAAAGCGCTTAGCGGAGTGTCTTAGATACAGTGAGTGCTTAGTAAATAGCTATAGTAATTGTCATTGAATTGGTTGTGTTTTATTGAAATAAAGCAGTTAAAATGTAATTCTCATTTCTATATTATACCTAACATGCCATCTCCTCTAATTACGTGCTTCATGGGAATATGTGTACGTGGTAAATGAGAGAATGCCAGTTTGTGAGATGGCAAAAGTCCTCTTATTATAAATGAATTTTGTAGTTTGAAATTCTGGAATGGTTGTTACGCATACACCATGAACTCTTCACGAAAATGGTTTTCTCTAATTAGCATTATTATACTGCTTTACCAGAATGTGGCTTTGAGGTTGCTAGCATATTATGCCCTCTGTCCTTCAGACATTCAAACTAGGTGGAATGTTTGTCATGTAGAAGAGGTTTTTTATTTATGTTTGTTTATTTTTGAGAGAGAGAGGGACAGAGAGAGAACAAGTGGGGGAGGGGCAGAGACAGAGGGACAGAATCCAAAGCAGGCTCCATGCTGACAGCAGAGAGCCTGACATGAGGCTCAAACTCACCAACCACGAGATCATCATCTGAACCAAAATCAGATGCTCAACCTACTGAGCCACCCAGGTACCCAAAAAGGTTTTTTGTTTGTTTGTTTGTTTTTAATTTTGTTAGTTCTTTTCAAATGGCCTCACTCTAAATGTTTTTTAAAAAATGTCAGGCATAACTTACTTGCCAAATAATACAAAGAATGACAATAGTGTATAATATGTCAGAGTCATTTCCTAGAGCAACGTCAGAATCATGAGATAAGGAAATATCTGTTTTGCAAAATGTCAGAATATAATGATTTGCTGACAGTTTTGATGAAATAAATTACTCATTTCTTCTCGATTTTAAATTTGTAGAAATGCTTTAAAATTGTTAAGTGCTTCCTCAGTGGCTGTCTTGCTTCTTTCCATGGAGTTATGTTATTTGCTTATCTGGAATTCTAATGGCTTAGGATTTGTTTAAATGAATCATATATATGCTGATACTCTGACACGATGGTTTGGATTGTCAATTTAAGATCTTTTAGTACAGAAAATATTTTATTAGAGTTTAGTATTTTTTCATCATAAATACAGTGCATGCTCTACTCAGCTCATTTTTAAAATTTGGAAAGAGAAATAGCAAAGCATGTAAGTAAGCTATAAGTCCTATCATTCACAGTATTTTGTCCTGATCTTTTCTCCATTCATATAATTTTTTAGAAAAAAGAAAATGGAGACTATACTGAACAGGCATTTTTATGACCTCCATTTTCTTCTTTCAGCTTATAGTGAATATTTTCCATGTTCTTAAATATTCCTCTGGAAAAAAAAATCCCTTTTACTTCTTTGGCTCATTGTGAGCACCCAATAATTATTTTCTAGTTTTGAAGTCATTGTTTCAGTGGCTGTACAAGATATCATTATATATGTGTCATAATTTATTTACTCCCTTGTTGATTAACAGTTGGACCATGTTTTTGCTACTGTGATTAATACTGGGGTGGATAGCAATGCACGCATGGTTTTGTTCATACGAATATATAATATACACCAGAATATTTCTTTAGAGTAAAGTCGTAGATACTGAACCACACGGTCAAACATTTCAGACCTCTTTGTACATTCTTTAGCATAGTTCCAGTGACTTTCTTTTTTTTTTTTTTAATATTTTTATTTATTTCTAGGAGAGAGCGAGAGAGAGACAGCGTGGGCAAGGGAGGGTCAGAGAGAGAGGGAGACGCAGACTCTGAAACAGGCTCCAGGCTCTGAGCTGGCAGTCAGCACAGAGCCCGACGCGGGGCTCAAACCCACAAACCGCGAGACCACGACCTAAGCGAAAGTCGGACGCTCAACCGACTAAGCCACCCAGGCGCCCCAGTGACTTTCTAACATATACCAATTTATGCATTGATTGGCAATATGTTCAGTATTCTTACCTACTTGAAAAATTTTTGTGACTAAAATTTTTAAAGGTCGAGTGATACTTTACATTCACTGTAATGCACACAGATCTAACATGTACAGTTTGATTCATTTTCTGAAACTTTATTTTGAAATAATTTCTGACTTACAGGAAAGTTGCAAAAATAACACAAAGAATTCCCGTATAGCCTGTATCCAGATTCCCCAAATGATAATGTCTTAATCACACGTGTTTTATCCTGCTCTTTCCATTTCTGTTCATAATGTTTTTTCCTAGAACCCTTTGAGATTAAGTTGCAGACTTGGTGCCTTTTTACCTCTAAACACTTGATTGTGTGTTTCCTAAGAATGACGATACTGTCTTACATAATCACAGTGTAATTATTTAGATAAGTAATTAACATTGATATGATACTGTTTCCTAATCCCATACCTTATTCCAATTATGCCAGTTGTCCCACTGATAATATCCTTGATAGCAAAAGAAGTAAAAAATTGTTTTCCATGTTTCATGTTCCAGTCCTGGATCACAGGCTCCATCTGTCAGGTCTTTCTGTCTTCTTTAGAATGGAACAGTTCTGTAGGCTTATTCTTCTCTTTTCTCTTCCTTCCTTCCTTCCTTCCTTCCTTCCTTCCTTCCTTCCTTCCTTGCTTCCTTCAAGTCTTTTATCTAATTTTGTGGAATGATAATCATTAACTTGTGTTCATCTCTTGGCTCCTCCTGATTAGATTAGGCTGGGCCCATTTGGCAGGAAGACCACAGAAGTGATGTTGTGCCTTCTCAGTGGCAAAGATTATCTATCATTTTGACCTGTTACCAGGTGTTAATTTCAGACATATCATTAAAGTTCCTCCACAGCAGAGTTACTATTTTTCTCTTGGTAATTTTGTAAGTGATAAGTATGCTGTGAGGAGATGTTTTGCCATTATATGAAAATCCTGCCCCTTTCAAACTCTTACCTATATTAACTTGTTTTAGTGTTCATTGGTAATTCTTGCCCAGAACTCTTATGCTGGTAATTGCTAAGCAGTGGTTTTCTAATTAACGTCATTCCTTACATTTATTAGATGACATTCTACTTTAAGGTGGTATCTCCTTTCCTTTCTGCCCTCTTTATTCATGAATTTATATCAGCATGGAATCATGGAGTCTTAGTCTATTAAGTAGTAAATAATACTGTTTATTCATCGTAATTCTGTTATTTATTTTGATGCTCAAATTATCTCAGATTTGGCCAGTTGGTACTCCCTCAAACTGGCTTCTATGTCCTTTTGAGATGTTCCCATCATCGTTTGCATGCTTACTTGCTTTCTGGCAGACCAGTACGTTCCAGGCTCGAGTTTTACTTTTCTTGCCATCAGCCATTTCTCTTAGGAAGTCTGGTTGATTTTAGTGGAGTATTTATAGACCAAGACCTGGGAGCTGGGTGTGTTCATCACTACTGTTAGTTCATTGCTTCTTCTCTGTAGACAAAATTAGGAAATGCATGTTTTTACACACACACACACACACACACCTGTGTATCTATTCTTGTCTACCTGCATCACTGCATATATTAAAAATCGGGCATCTTTACGGCCACCTCTGCTTTTATCCAGTGCCTCCCCCTTTCCGTATTTGTAACTCCCTCACATGTCCCAAGCTGGGCAGGGAGGGGGAGCAGTGGAAAAAACTACTCCCATCCTGATCCTGTCGTCCACTTTGTATTTTCTTTGGTGTTTAATTCTAGAATACACATAGTATCAAAATTGCTAACCTATGCCACTGGGGAAAGTGAATCTGGTACACTTGAAACAGGCAAACTTTATGGTCTTTAAATTGTATCTCAGTAAACCGGGGCTCTTGGGTGGCTCAGTTGGCTAAGTGTCTGGTTTTGCCTCAGATCATGGTCTCACCGTTCGTAAGTTTGAGTCCCGCTTTGGGCTTGTGCTGAGAGCTCAGAGCCTGGAGCCTGCCTCGGATTCTGTGTCCGCTACTCTCTCTGCCTTTCCTCCGTTGCCCCTCAACAATTAATAAACATTAAAAAAAGATATTTGCTAACTGGAGTTGAATATTTCCCTTCTTTTTGTCTTTACCCCAAAGGCGTATAGTCAAAATACTGTATTCAAAAGTTGCTGATGGGGCGCCTGGGTGGCTCAGTAGGTTAAGCATCTGACTTCCGCTCAGGTCATGATCACATGGTTCGTGGGTTCGAGCCCCACATGAGGCTCTGTGCTGACAGCTCAGAGCCTGACCTTCTTTCGGATTCTGTGTCTCCCTCTCTCTCTGACCCTCCCCTGTTCACGCTGTCTCTCTATCTCAGAAATAAATAAAATATTTAAAAAAAAAAGTTGCTGAGGTTGGTTCTGTCTCCTCTTCAGTGTGTCCATGTTATTTATTTGAAATACAGTTTTTTGAAATACAGTTACTTGAAATACAGAATAAAAACACATTTATTGTGTTTATATTCAAATCTGGATGCTGCTCCATCTTTGCTGATATTATTAATTTATTTTTGAGAATGTGATATATTATCCAGATTCTGAAAGTTAAAATTATATTTTAAAAAAGTGCCCTCAGGTAAATGTCACTGCCTGCCCCTCTAGCCCACCCCATTCCCCATCCATTCCACCCTGTTTCCCCACCCACTGGAGGTTATCAGTCTCCATACTTTCTGGCTTCTCCTTCCTTTCATTTTTTCCCGTCTAAGCAGCTGTAAATATATTTTCTTGTTTCCTCTTCTTTCTTATGCAAGAGGTACTGTTGCAGTTTTGTAGTTTGCTTTTTTCATTTAATATTTTCTGAAAACTGCTTCATCCCAGTTTATAAGAGATGGTCCTTATTCATTTTCATGGCTGTGTAGTATTTCGTGGCATGAATGCACTATGATTTATTCCACCAATCCTGTTTGGGAGGGGGAGGCATTTAAGTTGTTCACAGCATTTTGCAGTTACAAATGGGGCTGCAGTAAATATCTTGGGCACATACCGTTTTATGTATGTCGGAGGTTTATCCTCCAGGTGCTTTCCCACATAGAGATGGGTCAGAAGGTGAAGCGGGGCTCCTGGGCAGCTCAGTCAGTTAAGCATCGAGCTCTTGGTTTCAATTCAGGTCATGATCTCATGGTTTGTGGGTTTGAGCCCCACGTCAGGCTCTGTGCTAACAGAGCCCCCTCTCTCTGCCTCGCCCCCTCTCTTTGTGCTAACAGAGCCCCCTCTCTCTGCCCTTCCCCCGCTCTCATGCTCCCTAGCTCACTTAGCTGGTGCTCTCCGTCTCTCTCTTTCAAAAAAAATAAACTTAAAAGTAAAGGTGAATGCATTTGTAGTTTTGTTACGTATTGCCAAATTCTTTTCCCAGAGGGCTGTACCCCTTTGCACTCTGATCAGCAGTGGATGAGAATGTTTATTTCAGCCTCACAGCAGAACGTGCTGGCATATATTTTTGCCATCAGGTATTCTGGTGTAATTTTAATTGCCTTTCTCTAACTCTGAGTAAGGTTGAACATCCTTTGATATGTCTAAGCACTGTTTCAGAATCATCTTTGGAGGAGAGTGTAAATTATCAACTCATTTCTCAGTCTGATTTTTATTTTTTATTTTATTTATTTTTTTTTAAAATTTTTTTTTTTTAATGTTTTATTTATCTCTAGGAGAGAGAGACAGCGTGAGCAGGGGAGGGACAGAGAGAGAGGGAGCCACAGACTGAAACAGGCTCCAGGCTCCGAGCTGGCAGTCAGCACAGAGCCCGACGCGGGGCTCGAACCCACAAACCGCGAGATCATGACCCAAGCGAAAGTCGGAAAGTCGGACGCTTAACCGACCAAGCCACCCAGGCGCCCCTCAGTCTGATTTTTAAATAATTTATGTGTCAGAGAGATCAGCCCCTCCTCCTCAGTGTGTTTGTTTTGTTTTATTTTAATGTGGCCAATATTTATTAGTCTTTACTTTTTTTTTTCTTTTTTGCTTTTGGATTTGGGGTCACAGTGAGAAAGCTTTTCCCTATATCCTGGTTACAGAAGGGTCCCATCAGTGTTTACTTAGAGTACTCCTGTGGTTTGAGGGTTTTGTTTAACTATTTATCCCTGATGTGCTTTGAGTCATTTTAATCCAGTAAGGCTCTTTCTCCTCCCTTACATGGTGCTTTGTTTTCTCTGTGCCTTGGGTGTTTTCATTTTTTTCCAAATGAGCTTACATATCAACTTGTCTTTAGCCCTATTACAGTGAAAGCTCCTTGGTGTTTTTATTGACATTGCATTAAATGTGTAAATTAACTTACAGAAAAATAGCATTTTTATGATGTGATATCATCCTATCCAGGAACAAGGACTGTCTTTCTATTTGTTCAAGCTGACTTTTAGGTTTTTACAGGAGTTTTACACGTCTTTAATTTACTCCTAGGTGCTTACCTTCTTTGTTGATATTATTGATGGGTTTTTCTCTACATTTATATTCTCTAGCTTATTTTTTCTGTATCTGAAGGCTGTACGTGTTTGAATGTATGCTACTGGCAGTTTGCCAGGTTTCTTAAATCTTTAAATTTTTGTATTTGGTCTAATTTGGGGAATTTTCAGGCATTATCTTCACAAGGATGTTTTCCGCCTCATTCTCACTGCCCTCCTCCTGAAACTCCAGTTGCTCAGAAGGTAGAAGCTGTGATACCATCCGTGTGCCTCGGTGGCTCTGTTCTCTGTTTTTTGAATCCGTTTTTCTCTGAGGCACATAGTTTATTTTCACTCATTTTCATATATTTTTTGATTTTTTTTTTATTTCTTCAAGGTTGCTAACATACAGTGTAGTGTTGGTTTCAGAAGTAGAATCCAGTGATTCATCACTTACATACAACATCCAGCAAGTGTCCTCCTCAATGCCCATCACCCATTCAGCCCACCCTCCACCTGCATCCCCTCCAGTAATCCTCAGTTTGTTCTCTGTATTTAACAGTCTCTTAAGATTTGCCTCCCTTTCTGTTTTTATCTAATTTTTCCTTCCCTTCCCCTATGTTCTTCTGTTGTGTTTCTTAAATTCCACACGAGTGAAATCATATATTTGTCTTTCTCTGACTTACTTATGTTGCTTAACGTAATACACTCTAGTTCCATCCACGTTGTTGTAAATAGCAAGATTTCATTCTTTTTGATCGCTGAGTAGTATTCCTTATGTATATGTATATATCTCACATCTTTTTTTAAAAATATTTGTTTATTTTTGAAAGAGAGAGAGAACGAGCAGGGGAGAGGCAGAAAGAGGGAGACATACAGAATCTGAAGCAGGCTCCAGGCTCTGAGCTGTCAGCACAGAGCCTGACGTGGGGCTCAAACTCATGAACCATGAGATCATGACCTGAGCCGAAGTCGGACACTTAACTGACTGAGCCACCCAGGCGCTCCCATATATACATCTTCTTTATCCACTTGTCACTCGATGGACATTTGCACTCTTTATATAATTTGGCTTATTGTTAAAAGTGCTGCTATAAAAATTGGGGTGCTATGCCCCTTCGAATCAGCATTTTTGTATCCTTTGGATAAATTCATAGTAGTGTAGTTGCTGGGTTGTAGGGTAGTTCTATTTTTAACTTTTTGTGGAACCCCCATACTGTTTTCCAGAGTGGCTGTGCCAGTTTGCATTCCCACCAATAGTGCAAAAGTGTTGTCCTTTATCCGCATCCTTGCCAACATGTATTGTTGCCTGAGTTGTTAATTTTAGCCATTCTGACAGATTCTTTGAGGTGTTATCTCACTGTGGTTTTGATTTGTATTTCTCTGCTGATGAGCGATATTGAGCATCTTTTCATGTTTGTTAGCCATCTGGATGTCTTCTTTAGAAGAGTGCCTATTTGTGTCTTCTGCCTATTTCTTCACTGGATTATTTGGTGTTGAGGTGTTGAATTTGGTAAGTTCTTTATAGATGTTGGATACTAACCCTTTACCAGATATGTCATTTGCAAATATCTCCTGCCATTCCGTCAGTTGCCTTTTAGTTTTATTGATTGTTTCCTCTGTTGTGCAGAAGCGTTTTATCTTGTTGAGGTCCCATAGTTTGTTTTTGCTTTTCTTTCCCTTGCCTTCAGAGACATGTCGAGTAAGAAGCTGCTGCAGTGAGGTCAAAGAAGTTGTTACCTATTTTCTGCCCTAGGATTTTGATGGTTTTATTTTTATAGATATTTTTAAATATTTTTCTGATCACTACTTTGAACAAATGCCATAGATTCTGGTGAGAAGTTCTTTCATTTTAGTTTGTGTTTTTCCTCTTCTCTGTGGCTTAATAGGAGATACTATTAATTTCCGGGCCTTTTTAGTTTTTTTCTATTTTATTAATAATTTCTAGTACTGCATTGAGATTGGAGTGTTCATATTTTTTTTTTATGAAACTTGCTTAAATTTTCTTTGTGCCCTAATATGCGATTTTTTTTTTTTTTAAATATTCCATATGTAGTTGAGAAAGTGTCTTCAGGGTCATCAAGGTATAAAGTTCACTACATAGTGCTAAGACCTCCTTATTGGTTATGCGTGTTAGGCCTTGTATATCCTTTCTCATCTGTCTTCTTCACGTGTCTTGAACTGGACAGACAGATTAACGTCTCCTATTCTTTGTGGATTTCTGTCAGTGTCCCATTGCTCCGCCTGGGCTTTTTATTGTATGAGAGCAGTTATGTTGTTTTGTGCTTACTCACAGCTGTTACAGTCTTGTTATTGATTATGGCCTTTTACACTAAGAGGTGTCCTCTTGGTCACAGGCAGTGTTTCTAACTTGAATTCTGTGTTTGGTGCTCAGGATCACTCCCCCTCCACATCCCGGTTTGTAACACGTGCTCCCTAGTCACAGTGCCCCAGGCTGTACCCCCGGCAGGCGTGTGAAGCCTCATTCAGTTATCACATGAGGGCTTCATTTTATTTTATTTATTTTAATGGATGAGTGGGTTTGTTGTCGTCATTGTTGTTGTTTTAAGATTCTTTAGAGCAATCTTTGCTCAGTTGTTTCCAGAGTTTAGACACCCACATAAATCCTCTGTTGCGTTCAAGTTTTGTAAGTAGTAGAGACTGTTTCAAAATTATCATAGTACATAAAGGAATTTCTCTGTTCCCGTAAGTATCATTGTGGGGTTTTTTGTTTTTATTTGTCAAGGTATAACTGACATACAATAAACTGCACATATTTTAAGTATTCATCTAGAGGGATTTTGACCTCACTAGAATCAATGTAACATGTTCATCACCCTTAACGATTTCCTCATGCCCCTTTGTAATCCATTTCTGTCTCCACCATGTCTCCAAGCCACCGCTGATCTGCTTCCTGTCACTGTAGATTAGTTTGCGTTTTCTAGAATTTTTAAAAAACAGAATCATGGGGCACCTGGGTGGCTCAGTCGGTTAAGCATCCAACTTCGGCTCAGGTAATGATCTCACGGTTCGTGGGTTTGAGCCCCACGTCAGGCTCTGTGCTGACAGCTCATAGCCCGGAGCCTGCTTCAGATTGTGTCTCCCTTCCTCTCTGAGCCTCCACTGCTCTCACACGCTCTCTTTCTCTCTCTCTCTCTCTCTCTCTCTCACAGAAATAAATAAAACATTTTAAAAAATAATAAAAATAATTTAAAAAGCAGAATCATATATACATGTTTCCTTTTTGTTTGGCTTCTTTCATTCAGCATAATTATTTTGAGATTTATCCATATTGTTGTTTGTTCTTTTTTATTGTCGAATAGTACTTCATTGTATGGATATACCACAATTGTTCACTATAATTTCTTGATCATAATTTTGTAAGTAGGTGGTAAGGAACTACAGCCCTAAACAAAGTATCTGGATCCCCTGGGCAAGAAGAAAGATTACTTCTTTGTCAAATTCCACTCCGATCATGATCTCAGGGTTCATGAGTTTGAGCCCCACATCAGTGCAGAGCTTGATTGGGATTCTGTCTCAGTCTGTCTCTGTCTCTCTCTCTGCCACTTTCCTGCTTGCTCGCTCTCTCTCAAAATAAATAAACAAAAACAAAAACAAAAACTAAACCTTTCCAGGCGCCTGGCAATTAAGCGACCAGCTTCGGCTCAGGTCATGATCTCATGGTCTGTGAGTTTGAGCCCCACATTGGGCTCTGTACTGACAGCTCAGAGCCTGAAATCTGTTTGAGATTCTGTGACTTCCTCTCTCTCTGCATCTCCCCTGCTCGTGCTCTGTCTCTCTTACTCTCAAAAATAAATAAAACATAAAAAAACAAATAAAAATCTTTTGCATAGACAGGAGATAGAACAAAAGTGAGAAGGTGGAGTGGGGCTTCTGTCTGAAGAGTTCAGTATTAGGAAGTCTCGGGGCCCACGCTGCTTGCTGAGAAGGGTGTGAGGGTGGTAATGTGGTGTGGTCTTGAAGAAAATGGAAATGATTTGAAACAGTGGCACAGTTAACTCCAAATAGACTCGATAAGACAAAGGGAACGGTTTGGAACACGTGTGACAGCATGACATGATTTCATATTAGATTTGGACAGTCATCTTACCTCTTTTATCGCCACCTTTGTCAGGTCCCCCAAGATGGCCAGATAGGATACCCGGTCAGATTATCAAAACAAAGGCAAATGTTTAATTCCTCAGGATAACTGTATGGAAGTCAAGCAGCAGGGTCAGAGGGTCCCCCCTCCCCATTTGAGTTGTAGGGTGAAGCAGTATCTCACAATCGTAAGTAAGGTACTGAGCCTTTAAAAACAGTTTCTAGAGGGGCGCCTGGGTGGGTCAGTCGGTTAAGTGTCCAACTCTTGGTTTCAGCTCAGGTCATGATCTCCAGGTTTGTAAGTTTGAGCCCCGTGTGGGGCTCTGCACTGACAGTGTGGAACCTGCTTGGGATTCTCCCTCTCCCTCTCTCTGCCCCTTCCCTGCTCACATTCTCTCTGAATACATAAATAAATGTTTAAAAAGTAAAGAAAAATAAAAACAGTCACTAGAAGAGTTAATTTTTACTAGTCTCATGTTGCTAAATTACATACAACCATAAATGTATAAATGCATACAGAGAAGTATACGCTTGTGTTTAGTAGCACTTAACCACAAAACAGAAACACTTTTGCATATTCTTTTAAAAATCTGCAAAGCTCACGAAATGCAAATCAGTGTCAGTTTGCTGTGACACGATGTATTTTTGCCCCCGGATGGCTGTTGCAGGACCCGACAGAGGTGCCCACGGCCGTCGCGTGGCCCCGAGCCTGGGCTGCCTGCTGCCCCGTCGGCGCATCTCCCCGCCGCCTGTGCTCTGTTCACACCGCTGCTGGCCCGGCACCGTTTCACCTCCTGTGGGCTTGAATGTGTGTTGTGTAGCTCTCACAATTGAATTGTGTTTACCTCCAAAATTAAGCTCTTTCCACACAACCATCCTGCCTCTCCCCTTCATAAATCCATCTGGGATGTTATCACCCCCTGAATTACACGCCTAATTACATGCCTTCAAAACTCATATGTAAATTTAGCAAAAAGAAAAAAAAAAAGCATACAGGTTTTTGCTTCTGGTGAAGAGAATGTTGGAGTCAGAAAACCAGGATTAAAGACCGGTGTTGGCTAGCAGGCCAGCTTCAAAACACAGTGTTTCATATCTGAACTGCAGTTTCTTTTGTTTGTTTGTTTTCCAAAGCAGCTGTCAGCACGCGTACCCCCTACCTCAGAGCTGCTGAAGATCAGAAGATCTTTAAGGCCCTCAAAAGATATGTTAAATTTACTTGCAATCTAAAAATCATGATCGCGGACGGGGACGTTTGTTATTTTCCCATTGAGGGCTTCGTGCATAGGCTCACTCTTACTTTCTTACCGTTTTTTCCTCAGCAGAACGGGAGACGTTGGCTCTCCCTCCCGTAGGTGAAGCGTTCTCAACAGGGGCACCGCTGGCTTCTTGAGGGTTGAGGAAAAAAAAAAAATCACTCCTTTTTTGTAGAAGGCACAGATATTCGTAAAGTATGTAAGCAGATATGTGGTAAATCTGTGGTATTAAAATTTCATGGGGAATCGTGAGGAAAACGTTACGGAAGAAAGGGCCGGCCGCTAGGGACGGTGAAGCCCGAGAGGCGAAGAGCCAGTCCCGGGGCAGCGCTCGAACTCCCGAACTCCCGGGGCGGAGCGCCGCGTCCCGCTGCTGCAGCAGCTGCTGGGTCTTCCGTCATTGCCCGGATCTGACCCTCTCCCCGTTCACTCCTCCCTCTGTCTGTGCCAGACCTTCGAGGCTGTGGTCACCGCGTCCTCCCCTCTATCCTGAGAGGCAGAACTCACGGAAGCCTGCTCTGAAGATACGTGATCCGAGGAAAGCTTTGTTGTAAATCTGTGCGTGTTCATGAGTCACTGTAAAGCTTAGAAATAGGGCAGGGATTTGAATGACTTTTTTTTTTTTTTAAAGCCGATAAAGTGTATTCTGTCATCTCCCCATCACCCATGTCGCAGTTTTGGGCAGGAGGAGACCGGTGGCACCGGTCGCTTGTGTACAGCCACCGCTGTGCTTGACCGATGCCGTCATTCCGGGACGGGGACTGAGCGAGCTAG
>NW_027531893.1:11241336-11268983 GCF_008692635.1 Crocuta crocuta
GAGCGAGCTAGGCGGCGCCTTCCTCGGCCCCTGCCGCTTGCCCCGTTGCCCGTGAAGCTCCCGCCTCTCCTGTCAGCAGAGGTTAGTCAGCGGTCACCGATGGTCAGATGGTCAGACTCCAGTCCCGAGCAGCCGTGCCCGGGTCCCCGTCTGCAGGGAGGCTGAGGCACCCCCAGCGGGGCCGGCCTGCCACGTGTGTGTGCTGCGGTGACAGGGAGCACGGACACACACTGCTCTTTTGCCCTGTTTATTATGCCGCCACGCTGAATCGTTCAAAGTGTTGATGACCCTTCATCTTAGAAATCACAGGAAAATGTGTCCCTCCTCGTGAAATAGTGGTTTCCGTAGGGCTCATTTGTTAGTCTCTTTATATCTGAATTTAAAATGTAGTAAAAATGAAGGGCCTTTAGGATATGTTCTCTGATTTCAGAGATGGTGTTCTGTCCTTTTTTTAAAAAAAATATTTTAATTACCAGGATCTTTAAATTGGGTTTAGTAATTATTAAATTATTAGAATTTATCCTAACCATTTAGTTATTTATCTAAAGATACAGTATATGTTTTCTCTTATGTTTTTAGAGAGAGCGTGAGGGAGAGGGACAGAGAGACAGGGAGAGAGAATCCTAAGCAGGCTTCATACTCAGCACGGAGCCTGACTGGGGCTCGATCCCATGACCCCTGGGATCATGACCTGAGCCACAGTCAAGGGTCAGATGCTCATGCAGCTGAGCCACCCAGGCCACCTTAAAGATACAATATTTTTATAATGGTATTATAATTTTAAAAGAGGGAAAACTAAGGATCATATATGTATTTTACTAAAATATGGTTCCCTTGGGGAAAAAAATCGGGGGTAACCTAGACTGACGTTTCCCCCCATGTGCATCCGGCCTGGTTGCCCACGTGTACATGACGCGTGCAGCACTGTGGCTCGGGCCTTGCGAAGGCCGCCCAGACTGTGCCCACATTCACTCTGGGGGCGGGCTCCTTGAGGGCCTGTTGCAAAGCCCCAGGATGCCGGAGATGAAAAGGAAAGGCATCGTCTCTTAGTCCTGTGTCAGGAACGGGACGGGAGCAGCACGACTCGGGATTCAGCGGTCTGTTTCCGTTCCGCTGCTCGTTACAGAGCCCCTCAGCCCCGGCCTCTTCCGTGGGGCGGCGCTGCGCGGGCGCCGCAGTGCTGCCCAGTCTGTCTTTATCGAAGCACAGTGTCTTTTCTATCAGCAGCTTTATGAGCATACGGTGACTCTGCCAATTTTTTTGTGGCGGTCCCTTGAGCCACGTTTGTTTCTGTTTCGATTCCCTGAAGCCTTTCCTGGATTATTCCTAGTCTCCAAGCCATACAGTTTTTCTCACGCTTATTAAATATCTATGCTTGGAGTAGTGGGAAAAATGACTTGATTTATGGCTCTCTCTTTCATACTGAAACAGCTCTTTTTGTGTGTGTGTATACACACACTCTGGAAGCATATTTATCATAACCAAAGTGGCTCTAATCACCTGTCATTTGAAGTTAAATGCCCCCCATGACAGTAGGGCCAAATGACACTGAAGATGATGTAGCACGTGTAGTAAGGAACAAGGACAGACCTACTGAGAGCAGTTCACGTGATAACTGTTAGTATTTTTTACTCAGATGGAATGCAAGCCTCCTTTCTCCTTTCGTCCCTGATTTAACGCAAAAGACATGAGGTAGGGCTGGGCTACGTGGGGGCAGCAGTCCCGGGTAGGGCTTCCCAGCCCGCGTGGGGGTCTGGGAACCTGGTGCCCCAGTAGCAATGTGCGCTCCTGGTACGCGGTCCCTGCTTTCTCACCGGGACAGGAAGCGTAATGCCTGAGCCTGGGATACCTTGTACCAGAAAGTAATAACGTGGGCAGAGAATGGGCCATGACAGCTGGAAACTGAAGCCAGCGAGGGGACCAAGTCTGTAATAATCGGAGCATCAAAACAAATGAAGGGAACATGCTGTACCCCACTGAATAAAACAGGAACCCAGGAGTCCATGGTGATAGAAATAGGGAACATAAACGAGATCAAGGGAATTCTTAATCCTACAGTAGGATGTGCCGCTTGTAAACATAGGAGTAATAGAATTTGCAAAATCACCCTTTGGTGACCATCACGGTAATAAATAATTCAGCCCCACACAATAATTTGTTACACAGAGAAAAACTAAGTTCCCAGTGAAGAAACATGCCCAGTACCATCATAATCAGTTCATCAAAATAAATGTTACCAGTTATGAGACAAACAGAATTTGGGCACTGCTTGATAGGCTGCAAAGAACACATCGCTGCTTCCATGATGTTCCTGCCAAAAATCGTCCTGCCATAGCCTGAGTCTCTTCATGAAGACACACTGGATAACCTAAATTGAGGGGGATTCTCCGAAATAACTGCTCTGTGATCTTCAAAATTTAAGGGAAGAAGAGTCACCAGAGACTGAGAAACTATTGAAAACGGAAGAATGCTGAAGAGACTTGAAATAAGTCAGGCCACACACGATCCTCGTTTGGATCCTTTTGTTGGGACAATTAGCGGAACTTGAGTCTGTGGATTAGATGGTGATAAACCAGTGTTAGTTTTCTGATATTGATGGGAATATTGGGGTTTTATGGGAAAATGTCCTTGCTTGTAGGAATTACGCACCAGAGCGCTGAGGGTAAAGAGCCTTGTCACAGAAGGTTCAGCAAAAAAATGCTCTGTGAATTTGAAATTATTTCACATTTTTAAAAATAACAAAATAAATGTTCTTTCGGTCATACACATCACTAAGAAAATTATTCTTCTCTCTCAAAACTACAGAAGCAAGACTTTAGAAAGAAACCTACAGCAGGACAATGTGTTCCCTTATTGAGATTTTTTAATCTTTATCAGATACAAAAATAATAAGTTTAGAGAAGATCCTTAAAAGAGAACTGTTTCATTTTTTAACCCACTCAACACACACTGGCACCCACACAGCCAGTAAAAAACTTTGCCATGGCTGATAGAGCTCCGTATCTACTCAGATTTCTAAACACGTGGCCTGAACACAGTTGACGGGGGTTCAAAGCAGCATGATGAGAGAGAGAATATTAGGGTCTATTGTTATTGTTGTCCTTTTTAGCAAAGTAATTAAGAATACAGTCTCTGCAGCCAGGCAACCTGTGTCAGATCCCAGCCACCACGTAGAAGACATGCGAGCTCCGACAAAATAGTCGGTTTTTCTGGGCCCCGGTTTCCCCATCTGTAAATTGCGATAATGTTCGACTCCCAGGTTGGCGGTGGGACAGAGGAGATGACGTATGGAAAGCACTTGGACTGGGGCACACCGTAAGCACTAAATAGAGTCGGCTCCGGCTCTCGTTATGTCAGGAAATAATAATTTCAGGAAGGTTGAAATGCTTTCACGAAAGCATTCTGATATGGTTCTGTTGACTTCCTTCTCCCTCACCAGGAGTAGAATTGCCAGGGCGCCATAAAAGTTATGGCCTCTGCTGTTAAAACCTGTCTTAAGATCAAAGACTTAGGCTTTGGAAAGCTAAGATTGGTTAAATTCCAGACTTGCCACTTAGAAGCTTTGTGACTCAGGGCTGAGTCTGTAAAATGTCTGTAATGAACCAAAAATCATAGTGGTCAGAAAGGGCTCTTGGGGGTTAATTGAGATCAACTTCACCAAACTGCTAAAAAGGTGACTGACCTAAAGAATGTCCTCAAAAAACTGTGGTTGCTTTTCTTACTCCTTTGGAAATGCAGACAGTCGATGTGGATGAACAGGGACCTCAGATCAGAAATAGCAGCAGAGCATCTGAGCGCATTTTCGAGAACTGTGTGTGATAAGCTCAGCGTTGTTTGTTTCTGTGGGGGTTTAGACTCCTGACACTGGGCTTACGCTGCTCCAGAAGGAATTCCACTTGACAAGAAGCATGTCATGTGTTGTGTAATCCCATTGTCGGGAGACGCTGGAGAAGAGTAGATAACTATCTTTCTCGAACAGCACAACTTTAGTGCACGCCAGTCCTGAACCCAGGGACAAAGGGCAGAATCCTCATCCAGGCCCCATCTGTGGTTCAGTGGTGAAGACGATACCGATTTTTCTGGCTTTGAAAATGTAAGTCTTTCTTTATCCCCCAGAAGGATCATGTCAGATACACACTGAAAATGTATGTGTGTACTTTCTTTTGCAGAGAGAATGTGCTTCCTTCAGAGAACATTTCATCTGACATCAGTGACCAATAGTCATTGATCTAGGACTTACTTATTTAGAATGTTGAGTGTTATCAAAACAAGTTTTCCTGGTGCAGCTTCTCCGGCTTTCATTTGTTCCTTCAATCATGCAACAAGTTTTATTGAAAACGAATACTTAAGGCACTTTGCTGGATGTTGGTTATAAAAAAGTGAGCAAAACCTATCCCTCATGGAAGAGGATTCCATCTATTGCTCTTACAGCCTCTAATGGGTTTTTTGGGAACCCTTTGCAAATGAGCCTACTTGGAACAAGTAAAAAAATCAGATTGGGTTGGCTGCAGCTGTGGGTAGATATGTATTCGCTATGTACGAAAACAGGCTCGCGTCCACATTAGCCTGGAAGTGCCATACCTAGAGGTTCCCTCCAAGCAGCGCCCCTCCCGTCTGGTGGCCGGCAGCCCTGGCTTGCGGGAGGGGTACCCGTGGCTGGTGACTCACGTGAGCTTAAACTTGGGCGGCTGGAGTCTGCTCTCCCGCCCCGCTGCGCCTGCTTCTCACACGGGGGAGGAGACCCTCCCTTAGCACAATCATGGCGATATTAACTCTCTCGGCCGACTAGTGGCACAAAGGGAAAGTGCCGCTCAGGTCCGGGTCGGTGACTGCAGCTTTCTGCCGTCACAGCGCATTTCCCTGTTACAAAGAGCCCCGGCCGTGCCCGGGAGAGCCGGCCACGGCGAAAGGCACCCCGTGAGCGAGCCTTGGGAGCGGCACGCCGGCACGGCCAGGCGGTTATGCTGCTAGCGCGTTCCTTGAGTGAGGGGCCTGCGCCGAGATAAGAAAGACCCGCATCCTTCGGATGCCCTAGACCGCCCTTCCTTTAGCCGGAGAACTTAATGAGTAATGGATGTGCCTGTCTGGCCGATAGAAAGTATTTCCACAGCCTGCGGGTGTGTTTAGAGAGAGCCGGAGAGAGACCGCAGGCAGCAATTTGTCTTCTTAGGTATCAGCAAAGTCTTCTCTTTTAACAACTACAGGATTTATTTTTAACTGCTTGACTCAGTGTTTGTCAGATGATTCGGACCATCAAACTGCAGATGGAAGGNCTGGGAGGGAGGTGGGGAGAGTTGAGGGCTTCCCGCAGGCAGCCGCGCGGCTGTGTGCTCGCCGGCCGGCCGGGAGCTAGAGGGGAATGGCTGCCTCCGGCTGCTTAGAGACCTGATCGCCCGGGACCGAGACCGGAGCGCTGTCAGGAGGGACCCGGGGCCCAGGGACCAGACCGGAGCGTGCTCTGCACATTGCGCTTTTCTCCCGCTTGATGCTGCCCGTCTCTAGGAGCCTCTCACCATGATCGATAGCTCCAAGAAGCAGCAACAGGGCTTCCCGGAGATTTTAACTGCGGGGGATTTCGAGCCAGTCAAAGAGAAGGAATGCCTTGAGGGGAGCAACCAGAAAAGTCTTAAGGAAGGTCAGTGTGCGTGGCCGGGGGCCCAGGCGCCGGGTCCGTGTCCGCCGCCAGCCAGGCTGCGCGCGTCTGTGTGCCGTGTGCCCACCTTGCTGTGTGTCCGCTCTCTGTGCTTGCTCCTCTGCCTCACTCGCTCCGAGTTCCTAGAAATGAAAGCGCAGTGCTGTCCTCCGTGGCTCTCTCCAGCCGTCCCCCAGCTCGCAGACCTCGAGGCATGTTGCAGTCGTTAGTGCAGGACGGGGACTTGAGCACGCCAGCCCAGCTTTCAGTGAAATCCTCCCAGGTCCATCTCCTGCATTTTCTCATGCTCTCCAATTTTTCCTTGCCACCCGCCCCCACCCCGTTAGGAGAGCCATTTCCCTTTCCATATTCTTCAGAACACTATTTGCTTTAGGCTTAAACACATAATTCCAGGAAAATTAATGTTTTCCAGTTGACACGTTCATGGTTTTTATTGTTTAAAGCCAGGAAGGTAGCTACCGCTTTCTTAAGTAGATCTTTAAATGATGGGTGCAATTGGTTGTAATGCACAGTGCATCATTTTGTTTTGTTTTGTTTTTTTAAAAACATTGCATAGTTTTGTGGAGTTTTTTAACAAAGCATAAAATAAGCTTGTGAACGCTTATTTTATCACTGTTGGTGGCCGCTGCACGGCACCTCAGTGACTGACGTGAGAAGAGGCCAAAGGTGTGGCTTTGCTCGTCCCCTCGACCCGGCATACGCTGAAGTGTGGCCGGCCCGGGGCCAGCCGGGCTCCGCGGCAGCAGCTGGAGAGCTAGGGCCCTGCTTCAGGAGGTTCAGGACCTACTGGCGTGAAGTTTTCCCTGAATTTGGGATCCTGAAGGCCGCCCCTCGCAATGCTTGTTGACTTTGAAATTTGCTTTTCTAGTGTTCTTTGGGAGAAAAAACCACCAGCATAACCTCTCTTCGTTTTATCTGCTTTCAGCTCCTGCCATCAGCCGCCCCCTCACCTCTCCACTCGCTCTTGCTCATCTTCTAGACCCAGAGAGTAAATGCAGAGTTCTCTGCCTGAGTAGCAGTTGGAGAGTCTTCCGAAAGCATATTGCCCCCTTTTTTTGCTCACTTAGAGTATGAGAGTGTGACAGTAGAGATTGTTACAGATTTAAAAGATAAGAAAAAACAATAGTTGGACTTTTTAGATTTGAACTACTTTTGAGTGTGGGTAGCAAAACCCTCTAGATCAAAACAAACGACACACAATGATGTATAAATAGCTGTTGCCAGGAATCAAACAATGGGGTCGCCTCTGCTTGTATGCAGCAAGCCTTACTGTGGATTCCTCTAAAATCAATACCACTAGGGGGTTTAGGATACCTTCTGGAGATTTACTGAAGGAACTTAAGGGTTTTAAATTATAACTTAAAAAAAAGTTAAGAATTATCTGTGTATCATTTAAGTCAAGTTCAAGCGTTAAGCTCCTGTTAATACCTTAAATTAAAAAATGTTTGTGCTACTTAAAAACTGAGGAAGATGGAGATGTCACAACCCCAGAGCAAGATAAAGGAGCCTGGAAGCAAAGATTAAAAATATAAAAATGGGGTAGAATTACCAACAAGCACAGCAAAGCAGAGTTGACGTGGTTGCATAAGGTACAGGTTGTTTCCCGAATGACTGTGACCGTGCCTTCCGGTTAAACTTGTGTGACCGTGTGATGTCAGAGGAGCAAGAGCATGGACTCTCAAGTGAGATGTACTTGGGATCAGGTCCTCGGCACACCATTTTCTAGCATTGTGACCCTGGACAGGTTCACTGCTCTGAGCCTCAGCTTATGTCCTCATGTGTACAATAAGGAGAATCAATATGTACTTGATGCTGATTTTATGGGATGCCCAATTTGATGCCATTTTGTCATTCCTCTTGTCTGTTTTTCAGCACTTTGTTACTTTTTCCTTCTATTTAAATTAAAATTTTAAAAATTCATATATATATTTACCAAATAGAGAAATATTTTATATATTACTGTCATGTAAATTCATAGGTATAAAGAGGTAAATGGAGAGAACTTTCATATTTTAAAATACTCCAAAGACGTGTTTGGGTAAAATTAATGTCTTTCACCACAGCTGCATTGAACAGGGTTTTCCTTATACCTCAACAGATTGCATTTCTACTCATTTTCTGCTAGAGATAGGGCTGCGGGGCGGGGGGGGGGGACAAGCCCGTAGATATCAAGGATCGTCTGTTACCTCCAAGTTAGTGACAGTGAAAGTGAGGTTAGACGTGGGTGTCATTAGAACAGAAAAAAACAGAAGCAATCTTACAGGGAGCCCTTTTTATTTGGAGTGGTAAGAAAACAACGTGGTTCCTGTGCAAGATGGAGTTCCTGAATTCACGGTGTCACAGTCCCTGCCTGCCGATGAGGACCCATGGTCAGCTCATCGGACATAGAGCACGACGTTGGGACAGCCCTCTACTGAGTCGTCTGCTTTTGGGCCTTGGACCATATGTTAGTTGTATCGATCCATGAAAGTCGATTGATACGGCAGCAGTTGTGGAAGCACTGAAATGCCCTAGAGTCTCATTAGATCCTACGCTGTTTTGTCAAAAGAGACTAATAGACAAGTGACTATAAGTGTCTAATGGTTTCTGTCTCCCATGTTAAGGAACACTGAAAATACTTGATATTTCACATCAGTAGTGTTTCATTTTCCACTCCTTTTTGGCAAAGTTGGTTTCTGTTTATTTGAAAGAATGCCCACTGGTTTTTTTTTGTTTTGTTTTTTGTTTTTTTAATGTCAAGATCATAAGTTTCCAGGTAATGAGGAAGGATAAATCTTGGTCCATTCAGTTCCCACGGCACAGACACTGCTCGGCCTCTCTGGTGTTTCTGACATGTGTCCACTGTAAGGGGTTGGAAGTCCAGTCTGCTGCTCCTGCAGATGCTCTGTTTCTCACTTACTTGAGGATATATCCGAATTCCTGTTACTATTGACAGTGCTGGTTAGCCGGAATTGTTATCGGGGGGGAAAGCAGACTCTATTAGCAAGTAATCATAGGCTTCAGGGAGTCTCTTCTGTACCTTAACAAGAAAATGTAGGAATACCTATTGAAAATTTAAGAGGAAAATGTTCCTAGTGTCAACAGCTTAGAAGGGGTTGTCATCACATACCAAAGAATTGTTTGGCTAACAAAGCCTGTTACCTGCCAGTTTTGTTCATGCTTATATGAACTTTCTGATAAATACCAGTCCATGCGTGTAGAGGGAGAATTTCATTATTAGCTGCTTTAGATGAAGATAGGAGTAAGTATCGTGGATTCTCCTGACCAAATTGAAAATAGAGAATTCTCCTCAGACTAGCTTATTTTGTCAGAGCAGCAGTAGGGAGTCTCAGCCTTTGACTTGTCCACAAAAGGATGTGAACATTTTCTAGTTGTGTGCGATGTGGATGAGATTTAAATTCAATTTCTGGTTCTAGAACTGAAGAAGGACATTACAGATCACTGAGTGGACAACCAAAGAATTAACAGTTACAGATTTTGAAGGAAAATCAAATAAGCTGAGGTGATTTAATTCAAATAAGTGGTTTGATCGGAGTCATTATTAAAATAATGAATCATAATAGCGGTGCTACCAGCTAGTTATCATTAAGCAGGAAAATGGATGTTCAGTGTACAGAGCTCTCTAATGGTGAGAATAAAAACCACAGGAAGAAAATGGGCTGTCTATTAATTTACTTTCACTAAAACTAATTGCTCTAACAAACAGCCCCTAAACTCAGTGTTTGAACCAAAGTGTATTTCTTGGTCAGCACAGTCCAAGGTAGATCAGACTGCCACCCTGGTCAGTGACTTGGGGGCTCTGGGCTGTCCTCGTGGTGGTGGTCAACCCACGGGTGTGGCGGGGAGAAGATTTACAGATTTGTGGGGCCACATTCCCCCTTCCATCATGGCTGGCAACTCACAGTTGAGATAAAGTATGTGGAAGTTCGTGGTAGATGGCATAGTAAACAGTGGAGTAGATGGACGGGGCTCTAGTAGATCTGATTAAGAAAAAGTGCATATTTGTTTGAAATCCTCTAAGCAGACCATCCTGGGGAAGAGAGATTAAACAAATACCTTTACCAAAATGCCAACTTTTCTAGATGTTGGAAATTGTCTTGTACATACTCTTCCTGCACTGTCCATTAGCTATGTGTGGCTGGTTAAATTTCAAATAATTAAAAGGAAACAATTTTTTTTTTAATCCAGCTCCTTCATCACATTAGGCACAGGTCGTTGGTGCCTGCCGTATTGAGCAGCACAGATGATAAAAGATTGCCACCTGCATTGCTCTGCCCTCCCCCCTCCACACCCCTCCTGTCCATGTTCCTCTCACCTCACCTCTACAGGCTCAGAGGGTGGGAAACCCCAATCTGACGCCATTTCCTACAGCAAGCCACTTGACCCTATGAGCAAAGAATAACTTCCTCCTTCTGTATATTCCCAATAACTTGATCTGCATCTCTCAGTGGCATTTTTACCTTTTGCTGTTTTAAAAAATTTTTTTAATGTTTATTCTAGAGACAGGGGTGGGGAGAAGGAGAATGAGTGGGGGAGGGGCAGAGCAAGAGGGAGACGCAGAATCTGAAGCAGGCTCCAGGCTCTGAGCTGTCAGCACAGAGCCCCACGTGGGGCTCAAACCCACGAACTGTGAGATCATGACCTGAGCCCAAGTCAGACGCTTAACTGACTGAGCCATCCAGGTGCCGTTACCTTTTGCTGTTGTGATTTGCATATGTATCTTTATTATCTTCACTATTAGACCATAATGACTTGGGGGGATAGAATTCTTACTTGGATCATTTTTGTACCTCACCCCCAGTGTCCTGCATCTCATAGACACATTATTATTATGCAACAAGGATTTAAAGAGTATTATCTGCCTCCTTGCCTTCTTAAGCAGAATATTATTTGAACTATTCCCATCAAATATAATTTATAATCAGTTATTTTTAAACAATTTTTTAATGTTTTATTTATTTCTGAGAGAGAGAGAGAGAGCGTGAGCAGGGGAGGGTCAGAGAGAGAGGGAGGCACAGAATCTGAAGACAGGCTCCAGACTCTGAGCTAGCTGTGAGCACAGAGCCGGACACAGGGCTCGAACCCATGAACCTTGAGATCATGACCTGAGCTGAAGTCGGACGCTTAACCGACTGAGCCAGCCAGGTGCCCCAATTTATAATCAGTTATGAACTAATAACCGCAAATGTAATGCATCAGTGCCTCAAGGCACTGTGAGGTGTATAGAGGGACCCCTAGACCATTACTAGATTGCTAGCATTGTTATTTATTGTTTGATTTTTGCCAAAATCTGGCTGCCCTCCCTTTGCTGATAGGCTGCTTCTAAGCTTCTTTAAAGTAAGTAACACATTAACAAAACGTAATTGTGAAATCTTGATTCTGTTACTGACTTAACTAACATATATTTACCAAGTTGAGCCTGAGCTATGGTGGGAGAGACAGACGAATAGGCAGTTGACATAAAGGGCGCTACAAAACTTTGCAGTAAAAGCACGAGTTTTGCAACTATTTTGATTTCTCTGGGAATTTCCTCTTTGTTTTCTGTCAGCTTTCTACAAAATTGAAAGTGTTGTACAGTGAGGTATCACTGAGTTAACGTTAAAAAATATGTTCAAAGAGTAGGATATGGTCCTTTTAATAAATTGAAATAACATACAGGTATGATGGGAAAGGGGAACGATCCCTCTTCCCAGACGTGATTCAGTGTTTTTAAGAAGAAAATGGGTGCATTCTCTTTTTGAGATGGAATTATTTAATTTTTTTATTAGAAATCATTTCATTTTGCAGAAATTTATATGTACATGGTATTATGCCAGCATGCAAGGAGCTTGCAGCCCAAGAAGTGAGGAAGTAAGTGATAATAGAGGAGGGAAAATGAGCGCACACGAGAAAGATGGAGAAGAAAGCCATGTGTGCTTAGGTCCAGGGAGGGAGGCTCAGGCCTCTCGCAAGGGCTCCAGGCCTGTGCGGGCCTCGCCTCCCTGCGGGACATACCCCTCCGTGTCCTGTCGCGGTTGAGGCTCCTCTGTCCAGCCGTTGGCCCACGCCAGACACCTGAATGGGGCTGGTCCCTGGCACCTTCCCTGACCTCATAACCTGTCACGAAGTCCTGTCACCACATCTGTCACTTCTGCCCCAACAGTGTTTCTTTCTGTTATCCCTGGCACTGTTCTCCACGGCCACGCCCTGGCCGGGTCCCCTTCCTCCAATACGGTCTTTACAGGGTCCCTACAGCTGCCTCTGATCACACCCCACCTACTCGGGCCCTCCCTCCAGGGAGGCCCTTCCCTGTGTCCCTTCATCACTCTTTTCTCCCAGATGCCTCTCCTCCCCACCCCACCCTGCTGCATTGGCCTGAGGGGCTGCAGTGCACCCCTTCGTCTGCACCATCACGCAGTCGCTGCCGTGCTAGGAGAGCACATGGGTTAGCCCTCTCCTCCATTCTGCTCTTGTTTTCGTGAGCAGATTGGCGTGTGTGTTTGTGTGTGTGTGTGTGTGTGTGTGTGTGTGTGTCTGTGTGTCTGTCTGTCTGTCTGTCTGTCTGTCCCATTCCTGAATCCACCAAGTAGGCAGAAAAACCAAGCCATTGAGCCAGGATCAAGTGACCTCCAAAGAGTGGCATGTGCTTTCTACTCTGGGGAAAATCGGAGGTAAATAATATTCCGCAGTTTTCTGTTTCATTGTCACTTGTGCTCTTACTCAGCCAGCCTTAGACATTTACGTTAAGACATTTCAGAATGTTTTATGCCACGTCCGTCTTCCCGTTTCAGAGGAATTAGCAAGGAGGTTTTACTCATCAGCACTTCTACCGAGAACTGCACGCTGAAATTCTGACATTGTGGTGGTGGTGGTAGACTATAGAACATCCCATTGCCCCCCAAATAAGAAAAACACTGTCTTCTCTTGGAACCAGGTCGGGTAAGAGGTCTGGAAGTTTGGGGATAGAGCCAGTATGGTCCTACAGACTCAAAACTCATTGTCTACAAGAAACAAATCAAGTATTGTTTTAACCTGTATTGCTGGTGATGAGGCAATTAAGTGGATGACATTGCTTTTGAAGTGCCTGATATTTGTGTTATACTTCCTTTTATGCCGCCATGTCCTTTATTTCCACCACTTTTTAACCAAGTGAGATTTTTAGAAGCGCGTGTATGTCTGATCTTCTGTATGCGTGCCACAGACCGATGTTCCCCCTGCTGTTCTGTACCAGGCCCCTCGCTTGACATCACGTTGTCACACCACGAGAGGCATACTTTAAATTCATGCCAACTTTTGACAAAAAGGAGAAGGGAATTTGTGTGAAGGTATGATCAGTTTAAAGAAACATGCCCCATTTTTAGCAGTCTGTTTCCATGGTAACAGAAGCAGCAGCCAACCACAGAGTTATCAAAGTGCCTGTAAATTTCCAGGGCTGCGTGTTGAAAACATTGTCTTCCTGACCTCATGCTGCAGATTAATTCAGGAAACCTATAGCCTATTAGCCTGGACTGTTAGCATTTTCGTTTTTATGTCATTTTTGCTTTTAATTCCTCATAGAGGCTAAATGGTGCATTTTAGACCTTGGCCTCCTTACCAGCAAGTTCAGGATTCCGAAGTTTGTCCCACCTGGCCCTTCCCACATCGCCCACCCCGTGGGGTTCATAGGGTACAGTAGATTTTCTGACGTTGGAAAGAGAGACAGTGTCTCCTGTGTCGTCTAAGACCTAACTCTTTCAAACACCAATTTGTGCAGGGTTGTTTTTTAGTTAACTTGATGTTGTCTTCCTTTCTTCCATGGAAAATAATCATAACATAAAAATTCCTGATCACAGTGCTGTTTGCCCTTCATCATGCCGCAGGTGTCGATCTGCGTCCACACTGTAACCCTGCTTTGCTCCAGAAAGGAGGCCGTGGTCAGGGAAGCTGTGTGTCGGTGCCGGTGGCATGGCTCCTAGAAGACGAGCCACCGCTTCGTTTGGGGCCTCTTGGTGTTTTCTAGTTCATGGAATCACTTAAAGAAAAAGCTTATTTTATACTTGGCAAATTAGACCCCTGAAAATAAAGCCAAAGGTCTGTGATCTTTGGTGTTTCTTTTTTGTCACATGTGAGAGTACTTAAGTGCTTTCTCTCTTCTTTAATGCATCATGAATTTTACATTAATTGTAAGTAGAGATGAAAACAAATTAGGAACTGCCAGGCTTTTGTGTTTTTCTTGACTCCTTTGCCTTCACCTTCCCTTATTAGTCTTGTCGTACCCTTTAAAACAACATAATTAGATTTTATCTTCTGCTCTACCACCACCATTAATTCAGAAGTACCCAGGCCTCAGATTCCTACAACAGCGTGAAATAGTCATGGTTCTGCCCATAAGCCCTTGCCCCTAGAAAATTCTTCTGTTGTTCTTTTCTTAAATTTGGCATAGTATTAAAAAAAATTGGCAGAGTGCTCTTTCCTTAGAAAATATAATTCCGTTATATACTGTAAGTATACCATGCAAAAGTAAGTAAAAAGTGTTTATTAAAACTTCTGTAGTGTGGCATTGCAGAAGGTGCTAGAAAATAGGAATGTGGTCTAGAAGGGGACATAGGGGCCAAAACAACCCCAACAAAACCTAGAATTCAGTGTGACAGGGAGTATAGAATGTAGCTGTTACTGTAGTTATCACATTATTGAAAGATGAAGTCACCATTAGTGATTAATGGAATTATGGTAAGGGCTAGCTAGGGGTGGGTAGGAAAGGAGAAATTTGGTTATTGAGTCTATTGTTCTGCTGACTTGTTTGTTTTTTTGATTGTGGTTAAATTTGCATAACAAAACGGCACCATTTTTATTTATTTATTTTTAATGTTTTATTTATTTCTGAGAGAGAGGGAGAGACAGCTTGAATGGGGTGGGGGTGGGGGTCAGAGAAAGAGGGAGACACAGAGTCTGAAACAGGCTCCAGGCTCTGAGCTGTCAGCACAGAGCCTGATGCAGGGCTCGAACCCACGAACCGTGAGATCGTGACCTGAGCTAAAGTCGGCCGCTTAACCGACTGAGCCACCCACGCGCCCCAAAACTTCACCATTTTAAAGTGAACGATTCACAGGCATTTGGTATGATTGACCATATTGCTCAAACACACCTCTAGTCCCAAAACATTTCCATCCCCCCCAAGAAACCCTTGTAGCTGTTAAGCACTNTGTTTGTCACCTCTCTGAACTCTGTCTCTGGATTTAGTCACTGTGGATGTTTCACACACATGGAACAATCCACTAGGTGGCCTTTGTGTCTGGCGTCTTGGACTGAGCATGTTTTCCAGGTTCGTCTGTGTTGCAGCTCGTGTCTGTGCTGCATTCCTTTTTATGGCTAAATTCTGTTCTGGTGTGTGGACGGACCGCAGTGTGTTCATCCATTCTTGGGCTGCTGACATCGGGACCGTCCCCACCTTCTGGTGACTGCGAATAGTGCCGCCGCGCACCCGTATGCACGTGTGTGTCTGAGCCCCCATCGTCCACTCTTTTCAGTTCACGCAGACGGGGAATTGCTGGGCTGCGACTGCTCTTGACGAAAACTTGGCATAATGAGCTTTAGGAAGAACTGCCAGAGGCTCTCATTTTGTATCTGTGGTCTCTTTCTCTGGTCACAGTGATAAAGTTCAGAGCCGATGAGTGACTTGCCAGTTTCCCGACTGACTTCTGTCCCCCAAGCTGTTGCCACTACTAATTGGAACATCCCGGTAACAAGTAACCTTGTTTCTCTTTTCGCCCTGCCCTTCACCCGCGCTGTGACTGATTCGGACTCCCTGCACTGGCTCAGACTAGCCTCTCCTGCCCTCGCCTCACTTTCAGCAAGTCGCCTTACTTCCTCCTCCTTCGAGGAAGTAGAAGACGTCATTGGGAAGCCCCCGGACATCCCGGTCCGGATCTGCCTGCGGGTCTGCCCCGGCCTCTTCGCCCTCCTTTTGTGCCGGAGGAACGCCTCCTAGCAGCAGCTGTCTCTCTGCTCTGACCCCTGCCCTCCAAGGGGCCTGCGGCCTCCGACTCTCCTGTCCGTTCTCATTCCTGTCCGTTCAGCCCTTTTCTCTCCCTTCCCGCCCGTCCCCGCCTCATTCCTCTCTCTTGCTCTTCATCAGTTATAAACTCGCTCGAGGATGGTCCAGCTTGAAGCTGTGCACCTTCTCTCCTACCTTCATGGGCACCGTCTTGAAAGCATTGCTTCCATGGACATCATTCGCACCTTTGCCCGCCTGTCCTGCTTACCCCTCCTCTAGTCTCACTGACATCCATCCCTCCAAGCAGTAGCTCCTCATGGCCCCCTTCTAGAAAACACTTTCACATCATTCTCCAGGCTCCTTTTCCTTCATAGGCTGCTTCCTCGGACTTCCTTTGCTGGATCTTCTTCATCCCCTCGCTGACCCATAAGTGAGCTTCCAATTGTTAACTTTCCTAGTTGCCGAGTCCCAGGCTTCCTTTGCCTCCCTTTCCCTATTCTCTACCTCGGCAAACTCTCAGGGCTTCAAATGCCACATAAGTGACGACTTTCAAATTTCAGTCTCCTGCCCAGACCTGCCTTCTGAAATCTGGACCCACAGAGCCAATTGTCACTTTGACATCTGCACTTGTAATTCACACCTGTCCGAGAGTGGGCTCCCAGATGGCCAACTGGTGCCCTTCATGTCAGTAAATGGTCTGCCCGGAGGCGTGAGCCAGCAACCCAGGAGTCTTCTTTGTGGTCTCTTCCTCCTTCAAACCCAGCATCCAGTCTCTTACCACATATTGTTGATTTTATTCTAAATATATCTTAAATCTGTCTATTACATCTCTTATCTGTGTTGAAGGGGGGAAATGAGATGTCTTGAACATCAGAAAAATTCTCCCAGGTTTGTAAATAAATACGAGGTTTGCGACAGAAAGCTTCACCGGAGCTGACAGCTATGCGTGTCTCCACGTTTGGGCAGAAACCTGCCCCGTCACCCCCCCTAATTCTTTTGATATCTTTTGGTCCCTTACTCCTTATCAGTTACATCAGACTTTACTATTCTGTTTGCCCGTAGTCTGGGGTGAGTGGAAGCAATCTTTGTTTCTGAATTTAAACTTCTCTTACAACATGATGATGTACATAGTGGGGAAGGGCTAACAGAAAGGTCCTCTCTTACCTCACGCGTGAGAGTACAGACTGCCAAAACCATGTGGATTGCAAAGTGCCCCATCACAATTGTGAGATGCATATTTCATTATCATACATTTTATGTATATAATCACCATCATCACGAAAGGATACCAGAAAGTGAATGCAGATAATCACTGCGGCTTTGTGAGTAATAGCAGAACATCTAGCGACCGGTGTGTGCGCTCCTGGACCTCCACGTCTTAGGTCCAGCCCTTCACACCCCCGGCAAGAGGGGCCTGCATTTCACGGGGTGTCTTAAAGCACATCACCAAGCTACATGAATAGTGTGATCCCGCCCCGTGCATCTCCTTTGCATATTTTGTATTTAATATTCCAGGAATATTCACAAAACACCCTCTGGAGCCATGGAAACTTCCCAGTGCTTTCCTTTATGGTGGAGGACTAGCAGTTCAGAGCGGGATGGGGGGACATTCCCTGTTTTCTTTAATGCCTTTTTTATGTGTGCGTGCGTCACTTTTATTTCAACAAATAAATAGAAAAAAATTCTCCTAAAACATGAATTTTAAATCGAGGTATTATTTAGAGGTACACATAGTGGTGTATTTCTAAGACCTGGGCCAGATGGAATCCTCACGATGTGACTGCTTACCTTCTGACCCCGAAGCACCCATCCAAAGCAAAGAACATGTGGATCTTTGTGGAATTAAGTTTTTTAAAACCCTGCTGATAACAGGGGAGGAGACTATGTGTGGGGCCAGGAGGTATGTGGGAAATCTGTGCTTCCCTCTCAGTTTTGCTATAAATCTAAAACGGCTTTTAAAAATAATAAAGTCTTTTTAAAAATCTTTATGGTTTTATGTTTGGGGTAAAACTGATTATTTTTGCCAATTATCTGGAGTAATAGTGGTCAGAGTACAATATTAATAACCACCACCACTTTTTAAACATTTATTTTTAAGGGCAAGGAAAAGTTCATCAGTCTTTTGCTATTGAATGCGACATCAATTTTTTTCAAGACTTCAAATTTTTGGCCTTACCTGCAAGCAGATGCAGTTGTAAATTTTACCACTCAGCTGCTACTTTAATAAACCACTGCATCCAGTGTTAATTGGGGCCCTCAGGCTTCATTGTCCTAAGATGTTTTAGGGGCCAGTCACTGCCTCCCATATCTGTCCAAAAGATGATATGATGATAATATTGTCTTGTTTCATAGGATCAGACCCCTACGTTTTAAAAAATGTTCATTTATTTTTGAGAGAGAGTGCTAGTGGGGAAGGGCAGAGAGAAGGGGAGACGGAAGATACAAAGCGGGCTCTGTGCTGACGGCAGTGAGCCCAGCGCGGGGCTCCGACCCATGAGCCCTGAGAGCATGACCTGAGCCGAAGTTAGACGCCTAACAGACCGAGCCACCCAGGTGCCCCAGGTCCCTAAGTTACAGCAGTTTAAACAATACATAATCGATTTGTGCCAAACTCCAATCACTTTATTCCCTTTACTCAAATATCTGTTTGAAAAAATAAAATGAAATGGAAAAACTGAAACCAGGGCCTGTGTTTTGCCTATAATATGACTTCAGAATCAATACATAGTCAATTACAGAGTATTCTTTAGTTTTCCATCTTTTCTGTGGCCTCTGGTTACCCAGCCTTCACTTGACTGCTCAGGGTCTTGGGTTTTTCATCCCTCGTGATTCTGCAGTTTATCCTGCCCGATGTCCTGCAATCGAATACTACACATCGGGTCCTCTCACTTGCAGACAACTACTCTTCTCCCCTCCCCTGCTTGTCCCACCCCCCTGGGGATCCCGTAAGTGAAACTGGCTGTTTTATAGAGAATTTCCAAGACCATGGCCCACTGCCACACCGCTTCCCGGAAAGGGTCTTTTCTGCCTTGTTTTTGTAATGTATGGTCCTCAGATGTCCCCTCCCAAGCCCATTACACCAAAACTACACCTTGTTCTGGCTTGTCCAGTTCTTACTAAACTGCCATATGTTATTAAAATGCTGCATAATATGGGTTTTTTTCCTTTAGAGTGAAAAAGCACTTTAATTATGTCATATTATAGAAACATTTCAAACATTCTACTTATAGAAAGAGAAAAGACAAATTACCTTGGTTCAAAAAGCAGCTGAAAATTTTGATGTGGGGGTATAAGTATTATGTGAAAGACGTTATTGCATATTATATTTCTTTTTTTTTTTCTACTCGAAACTAATCCTGAAATTTTGTTCTGAAAGCATTTTAATCCATTTAAGAAGCAGGGGAAAGGAACTAAAAGAAAATGCACTTTAATGTGTAAACTGTCTGTGCTGCTATATAAGAGGGACATTTCCTCTTTAACATTGAATAAGCTACTTTTCATTTTTTGGAATGGTAGTTAAAAATCAAAGTTTTACATTTTTTATATATATATAAAAGAGCAAGTAACCAACACTTATTTTGACACAGTATTGTTTTTATCTGTTACAGTAAAGAATAATGTGAAACAGAATTTTCAAAATTGTATTTTTTTCTCTTTGTTGAAATATAAGAATAAGCCATGTATGTTAGCCTTAAAAAGTATTAAGACACATCCACCTTAGGAAAATTCAGTAATTAAAATTTTTTCTCTACCTGAAGTAAATACATAGTAGTCTGTATCCATGTCCTCACACATCTGCTGTAATTTCAAAAGATGCTGGTTTGTATATGAAGAAATTTGTCTCACTTCATGGTCACACGTTATATGAACCACTAGAGGTATTACTTCTTCTCGGAATTAAGGAAATACTTGGAAATAAGGAATAAACTTTATACACAAAAATTCCACCGTAGCATCATTATATATAGTTGGCATAAATTGGAAACCACCTAAATGCTAAACAGCAGGGGGATATTTAGTAAACCGTGGCATGTGTGGGCAAAAGAATGTGTAGTTATCAAAATAGTTATCAAAAAGAGACATCTGGGTGATGTTATCAGTGATTTTGTTTCTTAGTTTCTTCCTCTTCCTTTTGTATATTTCCTTTTCTTGTGTAATGAACGTACATGACTCTTAGATGAAAATATTTTCTTCTAATAAAAAATAAAAGATTTGGACTCAGGCTAATCAAGAGAGATGTGCCACATCCAATATGCAAATGGCTCTGTCACCTTCTGTCCCTTCGTTGATGGGGGTCCTTTGAGCACCTCTTGTGAGTCCTGTCATCAGGAGACACAGAGCTGTCCTAGACTTCTCAACTTGTGGTATATGCTTTTACACAGAGTACAGTGTTAGCTGTTTAGTGAGATATGTATCATTTATATCTACTCCCCTTTTTTGAGAAAATCAAAGTGTTGCTTAAACTCAGCGATTTTAAACTTAAGACTTAGCAGGATCATGCATTGGATTATTTTCATTTTTACATTTTTCAAAGACATTCTTTGAAAATGTTCAAATAAGAGCAATTGTAACATGAATTCTCTTTTGCTCTATTATTACTGTGTCCTTTGTTTTCTGAAAGGATGTAGCCGCTCACTGACTGTTTTGAACTATTTTTTTCTCCTTCGGAATTCTCTAGATTTACATGGTTTTTTTTCTGTTATGTGTAGTATTTGCAGAATGGCCATGGAGAACCCTCAGTTTTCGTTAATTCCCTAATAGGATGGAAGCTGTGGTGTCAGTCCAATAGCTCAGTTGATTAGCCCATCTTGGCACCAGGGAGGATACTCTGAGGTTCAGTTTTCAGACACAAGGCCATTGCCCGGGACACTGGCTCTTGGGCAACTATTCGACCACCCGATGCGACCCCAGGAAAGCACCTGCTGGACCAGCGTCTAGTCTTAACCTTTGTGGCTGCAGAAATGCACTCTTACCGACACACGCAGAGAGTGTCAGGTTTTCCAAAGACCGGCCGGTGTTATAGTTTGCTCCCTTGTCTTAAGAGCAACGACGGCGTGGCAGGCCTGGCAGCGTCAGCGGGCTGGGCCTCCCCTGGTCCCCGGGAGCGCGAGTGTGGAGCCTACGAGGGAAGAAAATGGTCTCCGGGCTGAATTCCAAAAAGGCCCCAGTGAAACTCAAGAAACCATATTGATTCCACAGCCACGAGGGACTCTCTGATTACTGACCAAGTCAGGTCCTCTGCCTTCAGGACGCCTCACGCCTGCCCTGTCCCGGCTAAGCCCCGCCACGTTCTGCCACCTCCAGTTGTCCAGTGTTGCCGCACAGCCACACCGTCTGCACCATTCAAACCTGTCTCCGCTGGCCTGGACGTTCTGCCTTTGGGGTGCAGACTGGTTGTGGCTTCTGAGTGGGAAGCACTAAAAGGAGGTTTGCTATTTCCCAGAATCGTGAGCCCGGGCCTATTTGTGCTTTTTATAACCACTAGTTATTCTCTGAAGAGCTTCTATCAAGTTGTGAGTGACTGGTTGTATTTCATGCGGGTGGATATTGTAACTGTGTTCTAACCCTGACCCAAAGTGGCAGTGTCCCCGGGTTTCTCCCTAGGACGCTGTGCCTGACAGTCAGTGCGGTGTGTCCAGTGCCGCCCACCTACTGTTAGAGGTGAAAACTAAACTGGACTGGGTAATCAGTCTTAACACCCTGACTGTCATGTGCACCTCTGCCTCTTCATTCATGCTCTTCCTAATGTCTTTGCTTCGAAACAAACATTCATTCCATTCCCGGCCACCGCTGCTCCTGCTGCCCTGTGTCCCGCGTCCCATACGTGCACCTTGCAGGCACGAGCAGCCAGCCAGTGACTGGGCTCTTAGGAGACGAACATGCCTGCAGAAGGCTGCCTGCCTCACTTGCTTTGAGTAGCGCTGCAGTGTGATGATGTTGCTTCTTGGGAAGGTTAGAGAGCCACTGGGAAGGGAATCGAAGGGGCAGATTATTCTCTACCTGCCAGCAGTATGGCCTAAGTAAGGTGGTCTGTTTGCCATGTAGAAACCTGGACGGAAAACACAAGCGGTTTGTGTTTGGTGTTTGTTTTGTTGTAACTGTCGGTGACGTGCTTTTGTTTTGTGTGGGACCCTCCTGGTAGCGCACACAGTTTGCATGTCAGCACGAGAATGTGATTTCTAGTCAAAGATCCCCAGACTGGCAGGGCTGCCGTCACAGTGCATGAGGGCCGCTGACCTGTGTGCAGTTAGCAGACGCTCCAGGCTAACGAGCTGCTGCCATCACTGGTCTGCAGATGGAGCTGTTGCAAATGCACCCACCATCCCCAGATGCGTGCGCCCTAAAGGTCTGTGTCGTGTGTGGTACACGTGTCTCACAAGTACGGTGCTTTGCTTGTTTGTTTTAAACCAAAGAAGGGGGCTGTTGATGTTTTCATTACTCTTTCTATTTTACACCTTTCTTCGAGGACCCCCTTGTGAGAAAGGAAGGCTGCCACTGCTAGAGAGCCATCAGCAGACATGGACCACCGTGTTCCAGAAGTGTCAGCCTTTGAACTGGAGATGGTTCTGACCCTTTTCTCCTCTCAGTGTTCCTCTCCTTGGGATTCAGCCTTTGAATATGACCATCTCAAGTTCAGACAAGTGTTAGCTTTCGCATTCACAGAAGAATGTTAGAGTCTGCAGGCATTTGGGGGCTGTCCTGTCCACAGGTCATCTCTTTGGCTATTTTTGTTCCTAGTAAAGTACTTGATGGGAACATACTATCCTCAGGAAACAATGAGTTATCAGGGAGATCTTTGTGTTAGAGCATAATTGATTCGAAGTATCTCAGGCCATTTTACTGGGAGAGACATGTGCCTGTACTTTTTTGACTCATCAAATTTTTCTATTGCTTTATGTAATAGAATCTTAGGTCAGTGCTTCGGCTCTAACTAGAAGGTCATTGATGCTTTGTGACCCCTGTGGGCCCCCCAAAGAAGCAAAAAAAATTTCAGAATTTAATAAAGGATGACATTCATATCTAGCAATGAATAAGAAAATGTGTTTAAGAGCCATATTACAGTCTGGACTGTTTGGCAGGTGTGTCGAGGACTGTGCTCTGCTCTGTACCCAGCACAAGGGCAAGAAGCATCAAGCAAAGGATAAGGGCCATGGGTCCTGTGCCTTTCGATCTCAGGGGTTATTACAAGTAGGAGCCATCTTTTGCACTATATTTATATTTAAGCCTGGGTATGTAACTGGCCTGAGCTAGCCTCTGTGCCAGCCATCACCCCCTTGCTAGAAAATTCTCTTTCTTCAGGAAATACATAAAGGTAATTTTTTTTAGTGTATTGGCAACCCTTACTCAGGCCCTTAATGATCCTCACCTTGGTTTTCATCCATAGATGAAACCATAAAAATCAAAATAGAAACTTAAAATTTAACATAAGGTAAACCAAGGAAAGTATTTTTCAAAGTTACTTCACGAAATTCTTTTGTGAAGTCGGCTCGTTTTCCAGACAAAAACAGATGCTAGGAAAGGAAGCTGCTTGAAAAATCTAGGGGTAACTTTCTTTTTATTAAATTTGGCAAACTGGATTTTTCACCTTTTATGATGTATTCTTCATTCTCTACAAATTCTAATGATTTATTTATTGTTTCTTCATTAAAAAGATAAGGTATCGATTGATTTTGGCTTTTTAAGAATTTATGCAGTGAGGCATGGGGTAATGTTTGTGTAGAGATTATTAAACTTTAAGTTCTTAATTTAGAAATTTTCCTTTGGGTCATTAGTAATACCTCACAGGTCTAATTTTTATTATAAATTTGGCCTTCATTAAAGCTATTTAAATCTTGTCCCAGATGGAGCAAGTCTCTCCAAATAAGACAATCTGAAAATAAAATTTTTGTTCTTGCTTTAGGGAAAAAAAAAACCAATTAATGTCAAGGAATCTCAATTTCTATCTACAAGTTCAAGTTTTTTTTATTAGCAAGTCTTAATGTATAAGTCAACTAGTTTTGTTTATTTGCTGAGTATTTCGTGATTGTATTTACACAACAAATACTTAGCGATGTTCGTCAAATTAAGATTATGAACTAACTGACCAAAAAATATGCTAAGAGAACTTCCGAGCTCACCAAACAGGCAGAGACCACAAATCGATTTTCCTTTGACAAGTTGGATGGTGCTAGGTAGTACCCTCATTCAGTTACGAAATAGAAGGTGTTTAATACAGCATAGTTGTATCTCCTTGGGGCCTCGTGCGTTGGCACCTGCAGTTGCTGATAAACTCCAATGGTGATCCTTTCCTTTTCACAGTGCTCCAGCTGAGGCTCCAGCAGAGAAGGACGAGAGAACAGCTGGTGGACCAGGGCATCATGCCACGTAAGACTTCAGTGTCCCTGTCACTTCCAGCGTGATGTAACAAAGTGCACCTGTCTGAGGAGGCCCTGGATCACACTCTGCGTTCAGCGGTGTCCACGTAGTCAGTATACAGTGTCCAGATGAGCTGATAAGGAAACCCAGGCAGCAGCACTGCCCGCCACAGAGAATCCTCTCCAATAATATTATGAACACCAGATGCAACGTAAAAGATGGGCTTGAATTAATTCTGTATTAAGTAAAGAACACCTTGAAAACTGGATAGTTAGGTTAAGATCAGGTTCTACTTCCAGCATCAGCATTTGTTTTAGTTTTGAACTCATTGAAATCACTACGTGATAGGTCTGGTGTTACTTAGCCTTGGAAAAGTCACATGATAAAATTAATTCAAAGCTGGTTCTACTTTAATTCAAATTAGTTATCCTTGATACAATACAGTCTGGCCTGTAATTAAGTGCATCTCAGTTACAGGAGTAACAGACAATCTATTTATAATTATTAAACTCTTTCTTGCCCAAGTGGATAATTTCCAAGTATCTCCAGTCCCTCCTTCCTTCATTTTTTAGAGTTGATTAATTTTAGAATATTTTCCTGTTGTCTTCTTACCTGTATTCACCAAGTTTGGAGGTGATTTCATATTTTAGAGGGAGAAGAGTTGTTGTTTTGGCATTATGATTATTTATATGGATAGTTGTCTAAAACTTGATTTCTCTAAGAAGTAATTTATATGGCTTTAAAAGTCTAAAAAGAAATTGAAAAATGGATTTATGCTCCCCAGTCTTCTGAGTCATTGATCTTTCCTTTTTTTTTTTTTTTTGCTTATTATAAGGAGAACCCTTTTTCTCTGCAGTATTTTTCCCAATAAAACTTTTCTGGACTACTGTTAATTAAGTATCTAAATATTTTAAATCTAGTATTACGATATACTCAAGAGGTGGTTTGATGATCTGCCAGATTTTTACTACATTCCTGATGATGAACCAATCAGTTAAATAGTATCTGTGATGGTTAAGACACCACTGCCAAGCCAGCTCTAGTCTAGACAAACTTGGATGGGCTTGTCTCCCAGGAATCTTTGCAGTACTTCAAGTACCAGAGCTGAAAATAATCCTATCCAGAGGGTCAAGTTTTAGAGGTGACAGCCCAAGTAAACCTCGCCCAGATCCTACCTGCAGTGTCTGACCACCTGTAGTTCTTCTAGGTGGACATACACACAAAAGATTTTGCAAAGATAATTCATAGGAATGCTGGAGTAAATGATGTTTAGTAGAAAACTGCATATCCTCCCTCTGGGATTCTGGAATATTTAAAGGACTAATAACAGCAATATAATTGTGATTGNAGGAAGTATAGGGTGTCCTCATGTTCAAGGTTAGATCACTCCTAGGCTAAACGTCCTCTGGACATTTGGGCTTCTTCCAGCATCTTTTATGGCCACTAAGAGCAAAGACCTGTCAAGGAGTCATCACACAGTTCCCTTGGTGGTAGTAATCTGACTCAGTTGCTGGATTCAGTTAGTCTGACCTGATATTTGTATTGTCATTATGTATACAATTCTATCTTAAATGTTCACTTGTTTTATTTGTGAATATATCATTTTAATTCTGAAACATCTAAGGTTTCAAATTATTCAGAGCTCCTAAAGGAAGTAGTAATAAATGGAACTGTAGATGCAAACTAATAAGATTAAGAGAGACCATCAACATAATGTACCCTAACATTTGGCTGAAATATTAACTCCTCTATCTACATGATTCTTGTTCTTCTCACAGCTTTGAAGAGCCCAGCTGCATTCCATGAGCAGATAAAAAGCTTGGAACGAGCCAGAGTAAGAAATTTCAGTTTCAGACGATCCCCTTCTCTGCTTCTCTCTTGTATTTTAAAGTACCTGTGGGCAAGTGGTACTCTTACTCCTAAATATATCCATAGAGAAAATGCAGTGCATCTTCAGGACAGGTGGTTTACAGAGTTATATATTCTGGGGTAGTTTTATCTCTTGGAAGTTTGTAGAAAATGCATGATGTTCAAATTTTGTTCTTCTGATACCAGTAACTAGTTTTGTACATAAAGGACCAATCACATTTCTTCACTTTGGCACTCTCAGGGCAGACCGGCAGGTTTTAGAATAACCATGGAGTATTTCTGCCATTTGTTTCTGCTGCAGACCAACAACAGCCCATGTGGTGTCCTGACAGTCACACATCTTTAGGACGTTTCCTTACTGGGTCTGCATCAGCTCTACCTTTGACCCAGGGCAGGGGGATCTGGCTGAATTTAAGAAGTTGCTGTGTTTCAACTCTGCTTTATTCATTGAGAGTTTTCCATCCTATTTGCACATCAAATTCGTGTTCATTACTTTTCTTTAAAAGTACCACTACGCACATTTATTCTTTTTCCTTTAGGGAATACTTGTGTCATGCAATATGAAAATAAGCATGTTCCAAAAATTCCATAGTAGGAATTTTCCCAGAATGCAGTAATGATCTCTTAGAATCAGTTGAGAACCTTTCTGAATAAGGAAGTATGATCAAGGATATGAAGTCATCAACAAAAACACATTAGGATTTTAAAGAAATTTGTTATTTAGGTGGATTTTTACTTGACCTGAACTGTAGATATTAGATACTTAAGTGATCAGAATCCTGTGTCTGTGCAAATTTTGAGCCTTTTGCCTTTTACAAGTTTTAAAATAAAAGTCTATAAAGTGCTTACTTTATGCCACCATGCATTTCAAGTCCCTGTACAGTTTTAAAGGCTGCAATTTAAATTATGTATTGGATAATAGCTCTTCAAAGTACTAATTTACTGTTTTCTTCTCAAAATCATGACCAAAGAGTATACAATTTATTTAAATGGAGTACCTTGAGAGAAAAATGCAAAACCACAATAAGTCATAAACAATTTATGGTAAGACTTTCTCTCTCTCTCGCTCTTGCTCTGGCTCTCTCTGCACAGACTGAAAACTTCTTGAAGCATAAGATTCGGAGCCGACCAGATCGTTCTGAACTTGTCAGGATGCACATTTTAGAAGGTAAAATATATATTTCTGCTTATTTTGCTGTGTTTTCTCAAGAAAAGAAGTGAGAATTCCACCATTGCTGTTTATTCCCACTTTAATAACTTTTTACCCCACAGGCTGACATCCTCCAAATTGGATAGCCAACATGAAGACCCAAAGCTAAAATGTTATGTTAGATACATGGGGAAGGTTTGATTCTCCAAATAACCAATTGATGGACTGACTCTGCCCCACCAACTGGTGCCATAGATGTCTCTACCATCTGTTCTGGAAAAACGCTTTTGGTCCAGAGGATTTCTTCCATCAGTGGGGAACATATTCCCATTAAGTCATAAAGGGTACAGGCATATGGTACAGTGGCCATAAGTGTAACTCTAGATTTTCAGCTACCTGAATGGACCCTGTCACGTCTACCTGGTGCAGTGCCCACACCTAACATCTTCTGTTTGTTGTTATGTACCCACAGCAGTCCAGCTCGATCTGGCCATTAACATAAATACCCTCCACTCAGCCCACCAGACTTTCTCAACAGTCTAGCCTCATCACTTATGAAGCTGGTAGGGACAGATCTCTTCCATCTCTAGTGAGACATGTGACTCAGGCCAGGATGTTTTCCTCCCCTAAAGACAGAGCATTCTTGAGAATGCCGGTACTCCTCCCCC
>NW_027531893.1:11269020-11366893 GCF_008692635.1 Crocuta crocuta
CCCCCCCCCCATAAGTTCCTGAGTATGTTTTTCCCATTGTTTTGTTTTGTTTTATTGAGCAAGGACTAGGAGCTTGACCCTGTGATGGTCTTGAGTATATTAAACTCTGAGATACAGAAAGAATCTGAAAATTTCTCAAAGATTCAGAGACAGTTCTCAAGTAGGAATATTATATTTATTCCTCTGGTTTAATAACAGAGTTAGTATTAGAATTAGGTTGATATTACAAAGTATTAGATTGTCGCTCATTATAAGGAATAATATTCTGAAGGTTAGACATGTTTAAAACTCTTCCAGAAGCGATATGGTTACCCTCATTTGAGGTGGTCATTCATTGGCCAGTGAACTAGACCCCAGAGACCAACCAAACAAACCAGATTGATGCCTGCTTTCATGAACCTTACATTCTAGTAGCAGAGACAGATAATAAACAGGCCAAACAGATGAATTACAGGTTGTGAAAAGCGCCCGATAGGCAATAAACAGGCTGCTGTGATGGGACTAAGCGCCGGATGACACCACAGTGAGGATGCTGTCACCAGATTCCAGGTATCCGGTTGGTGTCTGCAGCCCCGAGTAGGGTCTCTTCTCATCCAAAGAATCCACAATTATGTGACTCTCTTCATATCTGGGGTGGGAACTGGTGGGTATATGCCTTCCACTACTTTCGGTGTGTTCTCTGAAGTCCATTGGGCCAAAAAAGCTTTTCCGGGACTCAAGTGGTAGGGCAGAAACAGCTACCAGCTGTCAGGGATAAGTGACTCTTCAAGAAGCAAGTGTAAAGTGTACTGGTAAGTAAATGGGGATGTGGCTCCGCCTAAAAATACCTCGACCTATAAAGGACATTTTTGAAGGAACAATGCTGTCTGTTTTAGCCTGCCTTCTAACGTAAGAGGCTTTCTTAATGTAATTAAAACCAAGGCAAATACATGGAACTATCAAAAAGAATCACAGTTGCTTAAAAAAAAAAAAAAAAAAAAAAAAAATTACCCAAAATTTAAAAACCAANTTACCCAACATTTAAAAACCTAACTGTGTGCATGAGTGGCCCATAAGTGATGTTTTCAGGACATCTGTTCTCAAGTTGGGATTTTTGAAGCAAGGAAGAATATGTCATTTGTGATTTTAAAAAATAACTTCAGACCCCCCAACTTATTTTAACATTATCCCAAGTTTGATTGAATTGGATGTTTGGCAGGCAAAACTCTAAATTATTTTTCTGAAGTTCAGCTAAAATCCAGCCTCAGTGCTTTGGAGATGAGGAGATAATAAGACCAAAAACAGAAACATACCAAAATGCCAGCCTCTGATTATTTAGTTTTGGGATATTTTCGTTCCAGTCATATTCCTGATAGGGAAATGTTGATGGGAGAGAGGAGAAGGGGTGACGACTATCCTACCTAGATCTTAACAAGAAGCATTTAAAATCACCCTAAGAATGATTCTTCTTACCTGTCATCTTTCTGTATGGTTACAAGTGTTTTTATGTAATAGGATGGGGGCCACAGCCTAAGGTTATACAGGAAAATGTTAAAAATGAGATGTCACACATGTCATTTCCACGTACCGAAATGTGCATTTATTAGCCAATACTCTGATTTAACACCAGGGCCCTCACTTTGGGGAAGTGAATGGAGTTTACATCATCTTTCTTGCATAAAGCACAGCCATCATATTTCATCTAACATTTCCATTTAGGGTGGAAAAAACAGCATAAAGACATTTGAAAAGCAACCTGAGTTGGAAAATCATAGATTTTATAATTTTCCCAAATATTTTAGTTGTTAATTGCCCTAATTTAACAGTGATTTATTCTTTAGTGACTCAACTTTATCAACTCATTCCAAAGGATTTAACTTAGGTTCCCCAGAAATAGTCTTATTTTTGAAGTTATCTCATTTTCCTCTAACATGTACTTAAGTTATGTATTGATAGCAAATATGAAACGATATGAACTGTTTTGTGGACCATCAAGGTTGAGTTTTGGTAAGCGTGTAACTCAACTGGTGGAAAGAGAAGCGTCCTGTTGTGCTGGGGAGTAATTCATGGGCTGTGGGCTTTTGGTGCACTTTGGGCTTTAGCCAGGACATTGAACCTACTAAAAACAGAATGTCAGCTAATCCTGAAATTACTTATGGGGATTTTCATTAAAAAAACCTTCTGCTATATAATTTAAGAGGCAGGCAACTATCAACTCAGAATTTGGCGTTAACACCTCACCATTTTTTAATCAATTATAAACATTATTTAGAACGATGTAATAAAATGTTAATGAGAAGTACCAGAAGCCAAGTCATTGACAGAATTACCCTGAACGAGCTATGGTACTTACATTAGTTTTGCATTTGTTGTACAACTTCATGTCTTCAGTAAGTAGATGAGCCAAGGCTTCTTTATGACCATTGCCATCTATCTTTATGACATAGGACTATGTAATTGAATGTTCCAAGGTCATATATTCAGAAATAAACCCAGATTCTTAATGAGGATGATTGACGGAGACACACAGGGATCAGTCCAAGAATTTGATATGTAGCTCTTCCTTTGACTCCTGCAGAGAAGCTTATGACCTAAGTAAGATACAGCACCACGTCCAGCGGTTGACTTTGCAGTGAAGCCAAATCTCAGCTGGATACTTCTTGGACCACGACTGGACCACATCCCTCGTGTTCATCCTCCCTACCTCCCCATACCTAATAAATGTGACTGTGATCCTCTTACCATAAATGAATAAGAGCAGTACCCCATTTTTGGCTTGAGTTCATGTTAACTTGAGTCTAAGGGCATTATATAGACAATATAAAGTATCCAGGACTAAAAATATACAACGTATTCTACCGCATTCTTCACCAGCCTATTTCTCTTTCCATAAATGTGTTGAGAACACATAAATAAGTTTAAACCAGTTTAAATTAAATTAGATTCAGTTGGCCTGAAATAACATTATGGAACAGAGTAATTCAAATAATGGTTAAAACTATGTTTCCTCTTATAGAAACATTTGCAGAACCATCCCTGCAGGCTACTCAGATGAAGTTGAAAAGAGCTCGACTAGCGGATGATCTGAATGAAAAGATTGCTCAAAGACCCGGTCCTATGGAGCTGGTAGAGAAAAACATCCTTCCTGTAGACTCCAGTGTTAAGGAAGCAATTATAGGCAAGACTCTAAAAATTTACTCTTTTCTGGGAGAAAGAGAAACTTGGAAGTTTCAGACAAATTTAATTTTAAAAAGCCACCACCAGGGGCACCTGGGTGGCTCAGTTAAGCATCGACTCTTGATTTTGGCTCAGGTCATGATCTCCTGGTTCATGAGATCGAACTCCACATCAGGCTCTGTGCTGTCAGCACGGAGCCTGCTTGGGATTCTCTCTCTCTCTCTCTCTCTCTCTCTCTCTCTCTCTGTCCCTCCCCCACTCATGTGCTTGCTCTCTCCCCCAAAATAAATAAATAAACATAAAAAAAAAGTCAGCACCAATCATGAATATTGTGTTCTGGGTGAATTAGAAATTGATTAATACTTGCATCAGTCCCCATTTTTCTTGTTGTTGTTGTGGTGGTGGTGGTGGTGGTGGTGGTGTGTTTCCAAATAATAATAGACTGAGCATCTCTTATCAGTTAACACAGAAGTCCCTCTTGTCATGACATCCGAGGTTTCTGTCCTTAAGTTCCAGTTTCATTCTGACGTTTTCTTAGTCCAACTTACTCATTATACTATTTCATTTCTGTTGTGGTGCAGACTTCTCATTACTTAATTCTGTGTACTTCTAGAAAAGACGAATATCTTGTTCAGTGTTCGTTCAACAAGGTAAATAGCACATGAGTACAGATGTATTTACTAAGAATGGTAATATTTGTCCATTTTATCCTGATCGTATCATAGTTACTAATGTTTCTTCACTACACATACTTTATAATCTGGCACAAGCTTTAGCAAAAAAAAAAAAAAATCCAAATAATACCACTTACTCAGCAAGCGATTTTGAAAAATTAATATCCTACTATAAAAACTATTCTAGTTCCCATTACTCTGGGGACTTCATATTTTGCATTGGTATGAGTTTAAATCTCAGGCAGTTTGTAGTCTGTGATTCAAAGTAGTACATCCCCAAAGGAATGGGCCCCGAAAAGTAAGGCATCGGTATAACTGGGCTGGTATCTCATCCACAGATACCGAGCCATGGCCGCATTTTCTCCCACGCCTCTTAATGTTTTTTTAACAGTTGTATTCCAAATCAGGATCCAAGCAAGGTTCTTACCTTGTCTTTGCTGACATACCTCTTAAATCTTAATCTCCTGGGTGGGTCTTCCCCTCCTCACTTGTCTTACTGGGTATTTATTCGCTGGTGAACAGGCCTTCTGTTCTCTAGCCATGTCCACCTACTGGATTTTACTGAATGCATTAGCATTCCCATTGTCATTAAAAACTTTTCTTGTCTTCTGTATTTCCTGAAACTGGCAGTTGGGTCTCAAAGGCTTGACCTGATTCAGACTGATCCCATCTGACTTTTTCTCCAGAGTAGTCATCATGGGTAGTGGTGTGTTCTTCCTCTGGGAAGTACATTATGTTCATTTTCTCTTTATGTTTCATTATTTATTTTTGAGAGAGAAAGAGAAAGAGCATGAACTGGGGAGAGGCAGAGAGAGGGAGACACAGAATCTGAAGCAGGTTCCAGGCTCTGAGCTGTCAGCCCAGAGCCCAACGTGGGGCTCGAACTCACGGGCAGTGAGATCATCATGACCTGAGCCAAAGTCGGAACCTCAGCCACCTGAGCCACCCGGGTGCCCCATCAATTTTCTTTTAAACCAGCTTCTTAAGTTCTTGTACTAAACAATGTGTCTCTTTTATCATTTTAAGCTTGGTATTCCAAGGTCAAGTTCAGTTGAAATCATTTCTTTCTTTAGGCGTTGGGAAGGAGGACTATCCTCAAACTCAGGGCGATTTCTCATTTGACGAAGACAGCAGTGATGCTCTGTCTCCAGAGCAGCCAGCCAGCCAGGACTCGCAGGGGTCAGCCGCTTCCCCGACTGAGCCGCAAGTTAGCGCATCGCCGTCTCCTGTGACTACAAACACCCCAGCCCAGGTACCGCCTCTCTTGTTTCTGGCCCTTAATAGAGCCCGCGCCCTGCGTTTTATCTGTCGGGGTAATTAGCTTTTCCCCAGAAGAAAAGTCTGAAAGGGTGGGGAAATATAGGCTGTTTTTCACCTGTAATGTGCACAGTTAACATTTTTCAGTAGATTCTTACATTTCATTTCTGTTCTGTGTACACATTTTTTATTTTACAAATAATTATGTAACTCCCTTTTTAAAATTTTGCATAACTTTCATTGGGGATAGAATTCACATGCTATAAAATATAACACCCCCCCCCTTATTTTTTTTGCCTTCGTAACCGTTTTAAAATGTGCAGCTCAGTAGCGTTCAGCACGCTTGCACTGGAGGGCAGCGGACCTCCAGAACGGTTTGTCTTACAGAACTGAGACTGTGGTCATTAGACAGCGGGGCCCCAGCCCCCTTTCCTCCAGACCCTGGTGATCACTGTTCCATTTCTGTCTCTAAGAATCTGACACCTTTAGGGTGCGGGGTGCATGAAATAGGTGAAGGGTATTAAGAGTGCACTTAACATGATGAGCACTGAGTTGTGTACAGAGTTGTTGAATCATTATACTGTACACCTGAAACTAATATAACATAGCATGCCAACTATACTGGAATTTAAATAAATACGTACATACATACATATGAATTTGACTCCTTTAGATATTTCATATACATGGAATCATGCAATATTTGCCTTTTTATGACTGGCTTATGTCACTTAACATAGTTCTTCAAGGTTTGTTGACATTGTAGTATGTAATAGGATCACTTTCATTGTTAAGGCTGAATGATGTTCCATTATATGGATAGGCCAGACTTTGTATATCCATTCGTCAGTGACCTTGAGTCACTTCCATCTCTTGGCCACTGTGAATAATGGCACTGTGTGGCACTAGGTACGTGAGTTTGGAAATATCTCTTTGAGACCCTGCTTTCAGTTCCTTGCGACATATACCCAGAAGTGGGATTGATGGATTATATGGTAATTCTGTGTTTAGTTTATTAAGGAACCTTCATGTTGTTCTCCATAGTGGTTGTACCATTTCATACTCCAGCATGCAAGGGTTTCAATTTCTCCATATCTTCACCAGCACTTACTAATTTATGTTTTTTTGATAGCAGCCATTCCGTTGATGTGAGGTGCTGTCTCGCTGTGGTTTTGATTTGCTTTTGTTTAAAGATGAGTGCTGTGAAGCATCTTTTCGTATGTTTTTGGCCATTTGTATATCATCTTTGGAGATAATGTTTCTTTGAGTCCTTTGTCCATTTTTAATCAGATTATTTGTTTTTCTGCTGTTAAATTGCAGGAGTTCTTTGTATGTTAACCCTTATCAGATATATGATCAGGAAATATTTTCTCCCATTCCTTGTGTTGGCCTTTACCTTCCGTTGATAGTGTCCTCTGATGCATGGAAGTTTTTTTTAATGTTTATTTTTGAGAGAGAGAGAGAGAGAGAGAGAGAGACGCGCAGAATCCGAAGCAGTTTCCAGGGTCTGAGCTGTCAGCACAGAGCCCAGGACAGGGCCCTAACTCACAAATCATGAGATCATGACCTGAGTTGAAGTCAGATGCTTAACCAATTGAGGCACCCAGGCGCCCCTGATGCACAGAACTTTTTAAGTTTGATGTATTTGTCTATTCTTGGGTGTGTTACCTGTGTTTTAGGTGTCATGCTAAGAAATCATCACCAAATCCAGTGTCACAAACCTTTCCCTCTGTTTTCTAATAGGATTTTTATAGTCTTGGGTCTTACATTTAGGTCTTTAATCCATTTTAATTTTTATATATGATATAAGGTAGGGATCCATGTTCATTTTTGTGCATGAGATATACAATTTTCCCAGCATCATTTGTGGAAAAAAACTGTCCTTTCCCTATTAAATGGTCTTGGCACTTTTGTTGAAGACCATTTGACCGTATACATAATAGCATAAGGACTCTGTTCTATTGCACTGGCTTATTTGTCTGTCTGTATGCCAATACCATACTGTTTTGATTACTGTCACTTTGTAGTAAATTTTGAAATCAGAAGTGTAAGACTTCCAATTTTTTTTTTCAAGACTGTTTTTGGCTACTTGGGGTCCCTTGAGATTCCATATGAATGTTAGAATTGATTTTTCTATTTCTGTAAAAAAATGGCACTGGGAAAATTCACCCTTTTTTTTTTTTTAATGTTTTATTTATTTCTAGGAGAGAGAGAGAGAGAGAGACAGCGTGAGCAGGGGAGGGTCAGAGAGAGAGGGAGTCACAGACTGAAACAGGCTCCAGGCTCTGAGCTGGCAGTCAGCACAGAGCCCGACACGGGGCTCGAACCCACGAACCGCGAGATCATGACCTAAGCGAAAGTCGGACGCTTAACCGACTAAGCCACCCAGGCGCCCCAAAATTCACCCTTTTAAAATGTATAATTCAGTGGTTATTAGTGTATTCACAGAGCTGTGCAACTGTTGCTACTGTCTGATTCCAGAACATTTTCATCGTCCCAAAAAAGAAGCTCATACCCATTAACAGTCATTCCCCAGTCTCCCTCCACCGGCCCTAGGCTACTTTCCGTTTCTGGATTTGCCTATTCTGGATGTTTTATACAATTGGAATCCTACCGTACATGGTCTTTTGTGACTGACTTCAGTCGATGGACACTTGGTTTGGACATTTGGCTATTATCTAGTCAAATGTTCTACCCCTGAGCTATACTCCGTGGACATTTGGCTATTATGAATATGGTGCTTTGATGTGTATGGACAAGTTTTTGTGTGGACATAGGTTTTCAGTCTCCACCTAGGAGTGGAATTGCTGAATTGCTGAGTCATATAGTAACTCTTGTGTGTAAATTGCTTTTATACCTTTATCATAATCATAGTACTGTTCCTTGTCAATAGATATACATTGATATCATTTTTAATAGCAGCTAGCTAGCTTCATCTTCTAATCAATTCCCTAATGTGGGTTGTCTAGACTTGTCTCTATTTTTCACTCTTAAAAACACAAGAACCCTTGTTGTATTCTCACATATTTACTACATACGTTGTTGTTGTTGTTGTTGTTTTAATGCTTATTTCCTTGGTGGGGAAGGGGCAGAGAGAGAGAGAGAGTGGGAGACACAAAATCTGAAGCTGGCTTTAGGCCCTGAGCTGTCAGCACAGAGCCCGACATGGGGTTTGAACTCGTGAACCATGAGATCATGACCTGAGCCAAAGTCAGATGCTCAACTGATTGAGCCATCCAGGTGACTCATACATAGTTTTGTATACATACATTGTTGGGCACTTGTCTGATTATTTCTTTGGATAATTACCAGATTTTGAAATGGATTTGGACCTTTTGTTAGGTAAAATATGGGCCTTTCAACTGTCTTCCAAGAAGGTCATAGGGGTTGCCACAGTCACTATGTCTTTACCACAGGTAGGTAATGTCGTTACTTGAAACTTTGCACACTGTTTGGAGATTTCAGTGTTTTCATTGGCTCCTTGATGTTGGTTAGACTGAACCTTGTTCAACAAATATTTACTGAGCACCTATTATGTGTCACATTGTTTTGGGAACTGAAAATCTAGTGCACGTAAAAGACTCTAACAAATATTTTTTGGTACTTGCATTGGAAATTCCTATTTCTTATTTTCCAGTGGGTGTTTCTGTTTCGTTTGGTTGTATAAGAACGCTTATGCTTGCACATAAGTTAGTTTTTCACCTCCTTATAGTTTTTGGCCTTACTGAAATTTTAATATTATTTCGTTACTTTAAAGCCAAAGCTATTGAACTTCTTAATGGAGCTGGTTAAGTTCTGTAGAAAATGTTGTTGTTAAAACCAAGTATCATAGCATTTTTGAGTGGAGAAGGAAATTTCGCAATTAGCTGCCTTAACCCTTGTACCAGGGGAGGCCTGGGTTCAGAGAGGTATGGAAATTTGGGGATTAAAAATGTTTGCGTGTTTTCTTTCAGCATTTCTTCTCATTCCCGAATATCTCTTGTTCGGCAGGATTTTCCTCACTGCCCTTATCACCATGATCTGAAATACATTCATGCATTTGCGTGTTGTGTTGATGCCTCCAACTAAAATGTGAGCCCATGAGGAGAGGGACTCTGGCTCTTAGGGAAACAAGAGCTTGTGTGTGTGTGTGTATGTGTGTGTGTGTGTGTGGTGGGGTGTCTGTGTCTGCAACACCCAGCACAGGGCCTGACATAGCAGAAGTGCTCAGGGGATGCTGAGGTGAATTCACCACAAGCGCTGACTGGTGCCAGGCCTGTCGAAGCAGTCAGCGTTTGTGGTCCTCCATTTGCAGGCAGAGCCTCTCGGGCTCAGAGTCATCAGAGGCAGTGCGGGCAGCTAGGTTCAGATTCTCCCGTCGGGCTTTCGGGGCAAGAGGCCCTGACCTCTCAGCGTGGCTGGAACCTGGTCCGGGAGGAGGCGGAGTCAGCGACCAGCCCACGGCAGACAGGGAGAGCGAGGGAGAGCAGCCCCTACTGTATTCTCACGTAGTTGTTGCACTCTGGTCTTGAGCTTTAAAAATAGGGCTAAGAAGAATGTCAGGTATGCAAGTAAATACCAGTAAAAAACAGTTCTTCTTTTCCATTTCGGTTGTTTGTTCTCTGCTTCGGTCAGGCTGTCGGACAGCTATTAGCGTGGCCTTGGCTTTAGTGACATGGAATTTTTGTCCCATCAGCCATCAGGCTGGTAATGGCCTCATGACAGCCCACCTGTGTTGTAGGAGATTAGTGTTTTCCCTTCCCTGCATTGTTTGCATTAGGTTTTTCACTTTGCTCTTGAAACTTGGTCTCCAGCTAAGTTTATAAGTGAGAACCTTTAACCAGAGGGAGTCCCACCCCGTGGGCTGACATTCCTCAATTCCTTGAAGGAAGAAAGTAGTAGCAATGTTTCCTGAAGAATCGGTATGGTCAGGTTATTGCCAGTGCAGCACACATTAAGCCCGGGTCATTCTGGAGCCTAAATGCTGCCTTTTAGAACACTCATGTTGCCACAGCTCCGGTGCCACATGTGCGCTGCAGACCATTAACAGTCTGCTTCTTTTTTTTTTTTTTTTTTAATTTTTTTTTTTTTTTTTTGGGNCTCTGAAGCAGGCTCCAGGCTCCGAGCTGGCAGGTAGCACAGAGCCCGACACGGGGCTCGAACCCACCAACCGCGAGATCATGACCTAAGCGAAAGTCAGACGCTTAACCGACTAAGCCACCCAGGCACCCCATTTAACAGTCTGCTTCTTACCCATCGGCTCGGCCTGCACCAGAAGCCCCACTTCAGAGAGTGGTACACTGCCTCCCTAGACATCCAAGTAGAAGAACCTAGAAGCTAGGGCCGGCCTGCCGCACCTTTACCCTGTTACATAATTTCTGAACCACATACCTTGAGGCCTTCTCACGTGGTGTGTCCTTTATAAAATTGCCTGTAGTAGGTGTGTATTTATATAAAGTATTTATATGTATATAACCTTATATAAAGTTAGTATTGTCTAAAGAATCTGACAAAGATTCTCATTAGTATATCACACCTTGATTCATTCAGTTAAAGAAGCATCTCTCTGTTAACTGTGCTGTACTGAAGTTGAAGAAAGATAATCCTTGATTCTAAGTATGTTGTGGGTCTGGGACTTTTGTTTTTGTCATCAACTGCACAGGCAACTTTGTGATGCCTGTAAAGTCTTGCGGATTTTTGTGTCACCTAGAAGTGATAATTAGGGTCTGTTTTGGCACATTTTGTACTTTAATTGTTTTCACTGTTATCTGGTGTTAGTTTTATGAATTTGTCCAGGCATCTCACTTCATATATTTGTAGAATATATTTATTTCCCTAAATATAGTTACTTTCACATCTGTAGTTCAAGGGGAAAGAAAGTACCTGAAAACACTGCTTCATGAAGACCTCAAGTTTCCAAAGGGCTGGGTTGTCCCCTCATTTTATCTTGGTGACCTCATCCTGAACATGCAGGGTCCAGCATGCGGCAAGTGCTTACTGCTTTCGTGAATGAAAAACCTGGGAGATTATCTCTGCAGCTTCTTTCTTCCTGCTTTAGAATTATCCCTGTACCTCCCAAAAGTCAGTCTCCTCACCGCTATTGAAACAGTCCGTACAAAGACAAGCGAACAAAAGAACAACATAGCTTATAATTTGGGTGTTCTTTGAGATTCTTAGTTTGCAGTCTTTAAAATGGAAACTCGGTATAAGAGTTTGATGGTGAATTTAGTTACTATAGACCAGTGGTCCTCAGGGGCACTTGGATGGCTCAGTTGGTTAAGCGGCCAACTTCAGCTCAGGTCATAATCTCGAGGTTTGTGAGTTCAAGCCCCGCTTCGGGCTCTGTGCTGACAACTTGGAGCCTGGAGCCTGCTTCAGATTCTGTGTCTCCTCCTCTCTCTTCCCCTCCCCTGCTCATGCTCTGTCTCTCTGTCTCTCTATCTCTCAAAAATAAATAAACATTAAAAAAGAGAAAAAGACCAATGGTCCTCAAATTGCCTGTAGTGAAAGATGAGCATGTGTTTGCTTTTTTTACATAGTTTGTTTGATTTCCAAATCATTGTGGGCTAATGTTGCACAATACAGTAGGAGGAGAAGGGTAACATCAGATTTCCATGAGACTTCCTATGCTTGTTCCGGGCAGGTCACAGAAGTCCACGGATCCCACTTGGAGTGACTGTCAGATTTCACATGGCCTCTTGTTTGCCTGAACCAGGGTTTTTTTATATGTTATTTAGTCATCATTTCATGCTACACATTTAATTCTGTGATTAAAACACACTTTTCTAACTTCCTTGTTCAATTTTTTTTTTTAATATATTTGGCCTACTATAAATCTCAGGGCCAGTGTAGGGAATTTCTTTTTGTTTCTTTAAAATTATATTTACAGATAATTACTTATGAGGAAATTAGGCTTAAGATATTTTTATGGCTTGCTTAACGCCAGAATGTGTTATGACATGTTGTCTCCTGAATTCCTTTTCAAAGCATACAGATAGATACCAGAGGATTTAGTCCTAATGGAAAATATTAAAATAAAAGATATATTCCTTACAAAAAAGAAATAATAAAACACATAATATCCACCATGTCCTTCCTTCAAAATGTACATTCCACCAAAAAAAAAAACACTTCTTCTTTGAAATATATAATTCTGTGTGGTCTGTAAGAAACTAGCACTGCCTTTCCTTGGATTATTCTCTTTTCTTTTCGATTTCGATCAAAGTACAGCTGGAAAGGAATTTGCCAGAACAGTAATGGAACAGACATCACACATCAGAGCTAAATTTATTTTATGCCTAAGAAACTCCTGAACAATGGAAAGCTGTAGAAAATTAAGAACAGCTAGTTACATGTGGGCACCAGGAGCTGTTACACTGGTGCTTTTAATCTGAGGACCTTTTCTCCCTCAGCGATCTCTTAAGCCATTTAATTAATCATTTATTGTAAGCACCCACATGCGTAACTGACATTTTCCAAGTCTGTGCTGTGGGGACAGCTCCTGTGCTGAGTTGGAAGTAGGGCTGAGGGAACCTCGTGGGTCACTTCCTCTGTGTACTTTCGTGAAGATGGGGTTAGGGGAACTTGGTACAGTTTCTCCCATTTTATCAAGTAACTTTTAGGTAGATGAGCTTTTCCAAACAATATAGACACCTTAGGCTGCAGCTAACAAAATGAGCAAGGTGATGTACACATATATTAAATAATTAAAATGAGACTAACTTTTATTACAAATGCTTATCAATAAAGGCCTGAATTAGGGCATCAAAGAAAATGGCTGTAATTTCTGTTGTTACCCTTTCACTCTTACTGTCTGTAACTTACATGTCAAGAGGACTTAGATTTGGAGCTGGTTTCCGGAATTGACTATGAAGTTGTGTTCCATCCTAGCTCCTAACTCCGTTCTCCTGTGACCAGTAGGAAAGTGTACTTTCTACAGAATAGGATTTTTCCTATGTATTCATAAATCAGTCAGGGTTTATCAAATATAATTGAGATAAGTATAAAAAATAATGGCCAACATTTGCTGGGCACTTATTTGGGCCAGGCACTGAGCTACTTACATTACACGTATTACCCGCGGCAGGTGTCATTAAGAGAGCATCTGTCTGACCTGCACAGGATTTGAACTAATGACTATGTTCTTATTAAGTCAACGGTTTGAGATTCTTCTTAAGACCCTTTTCAAACACATCACCCTGGTATAACTCATGGTGACAGTTATTCTTTGTGTTACTTAAGAAATGCAGGGGCACCTGGGTGGCCCAGTCAGTTGAGTGTCCGACTTCAGCTGAGCTCATGGTTTGAGTCCTGCATTGGACTCTGTGCTGACAGCTCAGAGCCCGGAGCCTGCTTCATACTCTGTGTCTCCCTCTCTCTTTGCCCCTCCCCTGTTCGCACTCTGTCTCTCTCTCAAAAATAAATATTTAAAAAAATGAAATGGGCAAGGGACTAGAATAGAGATTTATCTAAAGAACATCAACAAATGGCGAATAAACACATGAGAAGATGCTCAACATCACCAGTCACTGGAGAAATGCAAATCAAAACCACAAGGAGATACCACCTCACACCACTAGAATGGCTTGTACCCAAAGAACATAAATTAACAGGTGTTGGTAAGGGTGTGGAGACATGGGAACCCCTGGGCCCTCTTGGTGGGATTGAGAAATGGTACAGTCACTATAGAAAAGGGTATGGCAGTTCTCTCAAAAATCTAAAAATTGAATTACCGTATGATCCATAAATTCCATTTCTGGGTATATGCCTAAAAGAATTGAAAGCAGGGACTTGAGCAGGTATGTGTACAGCCATGTTCATAGCATTATGGACAATGGCCAAAGGTGGAAGCAACCCTCGTGTCCACTGACAAACAAACGGAGTGTATATGTACGATAGACTATCTCTCAGTCTTACAAGAGAAGGAGATTCTGACCCACACTACAGCCCATGGGACATTATGCTAAGTGACATAAGCCAATCACAAAAGGAAAAATGTCTGATTCCACTTTGATGAGCTACAACAGTCAAATTTATGCAGACATTAAGTAGATGGTGGTTGTCAGGGGCTGCTGGGAGGGAGATTGGGGAGTTGTTTAACGGATAGAGTTTCGGTTTGGGAAGATGCAAAAGTTCTGGAGATGGACCGTAGCAATGGTTACAGAACATTGGGAATGTACTTAATGTCATAGGACTATACACTTTAAAATGCTTTAGGGGCACCTGGGTGGCTCAGTCAGCTAAGCATCCAACTTCGGCTCCCGTAATGATCTCACGGTTTGTGGGTTCGAGCCCTGTGTCAGACTCTGCTGACAGCTCAGAGCCTGGAGCCTGCTTTGGATTCTGTGTCTGCCTCTCTCTCTGCCCCTCTCCTGCTCGTGCTCTGTCTTTCTCTCTCTCAAAAATAAACACTAAAAAATTTTTTAATAAATAAAATGGTTTAAATGGTAACTTAAAAATTTTTTTTACATTTATTTATTTTTGAGAGTCAGAGCACAAGTGGGGGGAGGGCAGAGAGCACATGAGACACAGAGTCCACAGCAGGCTCTCGGCTCCAAGCTGTCAGCACACAGTCCGACATGGGGCTTGAATTCACAAACTGAGATCGTGACCTGAGCCGAAGTCAGACGCTTAACTGACTGAGCCACCCAGACGCCCCATTGTTTATTCATTTTTGAGAGAGAGAAACAGGGCATGAACAGGAGAGGGGCAGAGAGAGAGGGAGACACAGAATCTAAAGCAGGCTCCAGGCTCCAACCTGGCTCAAACTCACAAACTGCGAGATCATTACTGGAGCCGAAGTTGAATGCTTAACTGACTGAGCTACCCAGGTGCCCCTAAATGTTCCCTTTTATATTATATATATTTTACCACAATCTTTTTAAATAATTGGTTTTTTGAATAAGGGATACATGCAGATCTTCACTATTAACCAAGTCATTAAGTACCAGCCAAGTTCACTAGATATTGTGCCAAAAAATTAATGTTCAACTAGTTCTAAAAATAAAGTGCCTAGGGGCGCCTGGGTGGCTCACTCAGTTAAGTGTCTGACTCTTGATTTTGGTTCCGGTTATGATCTCACTGGTTCATGAGATCGAGCCCTGTGTCAGGCTCTGTGCTGACAGCGCAGGACCTGCTTGGTCTCCTTCTCACGCTCTCTCTTTCTCTCAAAGTAAATAAATAAATAAAAACTTAAAAAGTGAAATATCTAAACTTTTAACAATGTATTACGTGAAGTGGTCAGTGCTAAGTGATATATTTTAGCAAAACTAGAATTAAATATGGCATTAAATATCCATCTATTAAATATACAAAGCATGTGTTTTTGATTTGTATTCAACCCATTCATTGACTAGCATTTGTTTTATTTGGGGATCAGCAAATGGAAACAATATTTAAAGAATAATTGCATTTTGAATTTCTTATTTGCATATTCCCATCTTAATTAAGATCTGTTCTGCATCCTGAATTAAAAACACATGTATTTTAGACTTAAAATCTACAGTCCAAAAAAACCTTTGTTTTTACATATCAAGTTTCTGCCCCTCTGGATTGCATGAAGAAATCTAATAAAAAAAGGAACTTACCAGAGAACAATGATTGGTCCTTGACAAGTGTATCGTCTTCTCAGAAGGAACCAGTGCAGACACCTGATACATTACAAAATTTTAATCAACTTAAACATTGACTTTGACTTATTTTTTTCTTTTGTAGCAGAACTTTTCCCTTCGCTGTTTCTAAGAAGAGAAAAAAACCAGTCTTTAAGATTCACAGTGCTTTCTTTTCCGGTTTTGTTTAAAGCCTAAGCATCCCTCGTTAGATAACAATGTTTTTCTGACATTTCATGTCATGGTATCATGATGACAGTTGAAGAGATGGTGGTCATGAGACCTGTAGCTTGGGAACAGCACTCTGATCGAATAAAACAGAGCAGAGCTTGCAGCTCTTTGTTTCCTTGGAGAAAAGATTCTGAGTCATTTTGAGATTAAATTTTCAAAGTACAGAAGGTGACCTTAGTTCTCAGTGGAAATTTGAACATTTAAAGTATTCTTTCAAGACTTTAGCTCGCTTTGTGATGGAACAAAATAAGTGTAGTACCCTTTATGGCTTGGATATTGTTTTTATGCTTTTTGGAATACCATCATTACAGAAGTACTGATACTTAGATTTTTGGGTAACCCTGGCCACCAGGAAGGATCCTAACGTCCTAGCCACTAGGATGTCAGCTTGTTTGAGGGGTCATTCCTAAGGCACATAAGACTGGCAATATGTAAAGAAGAGTTTAGACATCTCTCCCATTATAATCAGAATTTATCTTCAGATCAGGTAATGTGAATAATCACCATATCTCAGTTGGGTTATTCTTGTGTTATGCTGGGGTCTGTGGTTGTCTGGGCAGCAGAGTTGCACTGAAATACCAAAGGAGCTAGTAAGATGAGAGAATCAGTAATCAAGGCTGAAGTCAGTCAGACAAGGTCTAGAAATACAGGAGAAGCATTTTCATAAACAGATACCACATTATGCTTGTGGATTATTTTTCAGATTATTAAAATGGACAGCTGTCACATGCATCATTGCAGTCATATCAGTCACTGGAGGGCTGGATGGATAAAATAGCTGCCAGGTTAGGAGAATTTACCTGCAAGGAACAAAACACACACACACACGTATATAACTATATATACACGTGTATGTATATGTAATTTTTTAAATATACTTTATATACACACACATATATAAAGATATATGTGCAAATATGTGATTCTACTTCATATGCCAATTATTTAACAGCCAAGGAATGTTTTTCCCCTATGGGAAAATTGACCCAGAGATAAATATCCTCACTTCCAAAAAATGTGCAAAGTAAAAGGAAAACCAAGAATTTAAAACCATATCTCTTAAGACAGTGACAACTTAGCTGGCCACCAACTTTCCCCTCACATCAGAGGTTCATTGAGAAGGCGGCTGTCTCAGCACCGTTTGGGGGCAGACGTCAGCCTGGAGTACAGGTTTCAAGACTCCTGGAGAAGTTCCTGTCTTCACTTCTGTTTGAATGAAATCAAGTGCAGGGTTCTCCCCTTACTCACCGGGGACGTGTTCCCAGACCCCAGTGGGTGTCTGAAACCGCGGATAGCACAGAACACTGTATATACGGTTTTTCCCTATACGTACGTACCAGTGTAAAGTTTAATTTATAAAGGCGGCACGGTAAGAGATTAAGAACTGGAAAAACGAGGACAGTTACAAGTAAATTATGTGCATGTGGGCTTCCACTCTCAAAATACCTCATTATTGTACGCTGTCGTCGTCTTGAGGACGTGAGATGATAAAAATGCCTCCATGAGGAGATGAAGCGGGGTGAATGACATAGGCCTGTGATGTAGCATTAAGCTGCCATTGACCTTGTGACCATATGTCAGAGGAGGATCCTCTGCTCCAGGACCACGGTTGCCCACGGGTCACTGAAACTGCAGAAAGATAAAACATGGGTAAGGGGACTACCGTATAGCCATCTTTCAAAAGTCACATCTTTTTATTGTCAACCCTTACTGTTAGTAATTATTTAAAAGCAGAAATCAATGGCAAGAAGGAAAACTCAGGGAGACAGCTGCCACGGGCACGCACAGTTAATTGCACACTCACACACATGCTCACGGTCTCAGCTGGCCTTGAGAGTGTGACCCAGCATGAGTAAAGCCACAAGGAATTTCCATTCACCCATTAAACAAATATTTATTGAATAACTAGTATGTGCCAAGCTTCATATTTCTTGCTGCTGAATAGCCTCTGAGTTCTCAGGTCATTTATTTTAAGGAAGGAAAATACAGTCTGCTGTTCTTAAACCCAAATACATCAGCAAAAGAACTGATTCTGATTCTTGTAATGGCTTTAAGAGTTGTGTGGGGAGGGGGGTGGAAGTGATAAAGGAAGAGATTTTTCCTTAAAATAAGGCTGGTAATAGTTAAGTCCATGTAGTAATTGCTATGCAACATTTAACTGATTTGTTATAATAGTAATATCTCTTCCCAGTAACTGAATACGTAAAATCTACTTACAGTAGATAGTCAGGGGAAGTAGGCTGTTAGGCTGTGGAGAAAAGCTTTGAAAGCCTTCGGTAGCTTCCTCTGTTAATATCTGACACCACTCCCAGGTTTAGTGGTTACTTGTTTGGCCTTGGTAACAAATTAGCTTCTTGCTTTGGGTGTGAGTGAGAGTGCCCTCAATGAAACAAGGCCATCTTAGAATACATTCTTCAGATGCCCGACTGTGGTGGGAAATGGACAGACATGGTTAAAGAGAGTGCTAGTCGGACTTGGACACAGGGACGTAAGCTGTAAAGCACATTTAAGGACATGTGTGGAGGAACCTCCAGGGAGGGGGTGCTTCCTCACCGAACGCTGCCGGGCCGGGGACCTGGGGTGTGCTGGAGAGGCCCGAGCGGGCCAGAACCGAGACTGAATACCACGTTTGAATTAGCCGGCTTTACTGTGATCTGCATGGCAAGAAAGCCTCCCCAAGTACCACATACTGTTCTGATCATTTCTGCAAGAGCCTTGAACTTTGCTTTTGCCAGAAAAGGGCGGTTCTGACCGTATTTCTGAGAAAACACCTCTAGGGTGTAGCCCATCCAACCATCTTATTTAGCTTCTGCTTTTCGTTGCCGTTGGGGCGAACTTGGCTCCATGGACGTGAAGCATGTTATTCCGCCATCTGGGTCTCAGACACAATAGCATATTTTCTTTTGTTTCTTTCCTAGGGGGCGTTCAAAAAATGAGGTCACTCCCTTGTAACACTGGTTTTTCTAATTTTATGCCATCGAGTTCACACGCCTGCTCTCTCTCTGCCTTTTCCAGCAGTTTACTTCAGTGTCCCCAGCAGTTCCTGAATTCTTGAAAACTCCTACTCCGGATCAGCCCCCGACCCGGTCCCCAGCTCCTGTCCTCCCCACAAACACGGTGTCCTCTGCAAAGCCCGGTCCGGCACTGGTGAAGGTGGGTTTCCGGCCTGCGCTGGTGTGTGAGGTCGGTTTTCTCACGGCTCATCCTTGGCCCTGTGTGCAGAACACAAAGGCACGTGTCTGCCTTTCCGCCTGGAGCCTTGAGGACACAACCATGGGCACTGGCGAGCTCAGGCCTTCCTGTTGGATGCCACCACCCTCAGCAAGTGGCTGCTGCTCTGTAGTCAGCGAAGAACTGCACAGAGCTTGGTCTCTAGAAAACTACCAGAGCCACGCAGAAAGGCTTTAGGGTACATCTCATCAGCGGTTCCCCATCCTGCGTCCATCCAGGCCGCTAAGATGAAAAGACACACCAGAGGTAGGGTAAGATAGAGTCGCTTCGGCACAGCACTGAGGAATCATAACCCTCCCCAACAGATGTCTTTAATGGTAACAATTTTGGACTTATTACACAAGGTCAAGCTCACTGGTATTCCAGATGTATTACATGACAGCTGAGGCTTCAGACAGGCAGCTACAATTTTTGCTTCAGCAGATTTGGCCTGCAGATTGGTGGCACTGTTCCCTACATTTTACTTGGCGAAATAATTCAGTTAGAAGAGGCCCCTAGGGGGGGTGCCTGGGTGGCTTAGTCGGTTGAGCGTCCGACTTTCACTTAGGTCATGATCTCACGGTTCGTGGGTTCGAGCCCCGCGTCGGGCTCTGTGCTGACTGCCAGCTCAGAGCCTGGAGCCAATTTCAGAGTCTGTGACTACCTCTCTCTCTGACCCTCCCCTGTTCACGCTGTCTCTCTCTCTCTCTCCTAGAAATAAATAAAACATTAAAAAAAAAAAAAGAGGCCCCTAGGAAGATTAAAAATTTGAATATGTAGTATGCTTTAAAAAAAATTTTTTTCAGTGCATATAGCACTGCTAAATAAGAGGGGGAATAAACAGGAATAGTGTAAACAGCTTTTGCCAAAAGCAGCAGAACCCTGATCTCCAACTTTTAGAACTGAAAAAGGACGTCAGAGAGCTAGCTCACCCTCTCTGCATCTTTCCGTGAGGAAGTGAGGACCCCAGAAGTCATAAGGCCAGGCAGGACCCAAGCCCTCGGAGGGCACGGGCGACTTCCTTGTGCCTCCCGGTGAGCACAGGGCAGCACTCCCCCAAGGGAGGTACCTGGGGCAGATTCCTCCCTTCTGTCTACCCTCTGGCACTCCCCTGGTCCTCAGCCCTCGTGCACAGAGGAGGCCTTTCTCTTTCTACTCCAGCCTCTCTTTGTCAGAGTGGCCCAGTGTTTGCGGCTTCAGGGCACAGAGCAGTGTTATTTCACCATCTTCTATCACTTGGTACTGGAGCCAGAAATTCCAGAGGGTGGCAGGCGGCAGCTGAGCTGATATCCGCCCTCTGCCCACACCCGCAAGCACGAATCACTGATGACACCAAGACTGAATGCCAACGCGTCTTTCCCTATGGGCCCTGAGCGGTCTCTGCCTCTCTGAATTGCTCCTCTTCACTAGTGTATCTTTACAGAGGGCTTTGATTCTAGGGCAAGAGGCATCGTGTAGGAATGTGACAGCCAGAGGCTGGGTGGGCTATCCCAGGACTCCGCTGGCAGAGGAAAAGCCAGGTGCGTGCTGGGAAGCAGACCGCAGTTCTTCGGGGTTTGTGAGGAAAGCTGTTTCCCACCTTCACTTCCTGAGAGAATGTGCCATTGAAGACGTAGGAGCAGACGTAGCCAGAGGGACGGTCGTTCTGACGTGCCTGGTCTGCTCCCTCTGCCAACAGGTGCCTTCCTGATTGGCTGAGTCACGTGTGTCCTTACATAACAGTTATAGTGCAGCCTCCTTAACCCACAGCCCGTTCATTGTTACCATCACTCTGAAAACACCAGCAGTAAAATCTGTTGTTGAGAACACGATAAGCAGATGACAGGGAGTTGATGAATAATGTGAGATTGCAGTACTTTATATTTGTGTCATCATTAGAACTGTGTAACCTTATAGTCTGCTTTATTCCATTAGAAGCGCTCTTCTGTTTTTACATAGTCACTAAAGAATATAATTTTAATGGCTACAAAATAGTGCCCAGTTAGGGTGAAGCACACCTTATCCTTTTCCATTTGTATATTTAGCATACAGCCCATTTTTCACTAGGAGACAACATATGTAAGTGTGTCTAAACAAGAGACCCAAAGTAACTTTTTATTGAACTTGAAAAGATCACGCTCAGCTGAGTACATCCTTCCCTTACTCTGAGGAAACAAGGAGCAGGAGAAAGTAAGTTCTTAGGGGCCAGATTGTTTTTAAGTTTATTTGTTTTGAGAGAGAAGGTGTGAGCAGGGGAGGGGCAGAGAGAAAGGGAGAGAGAAGCCCAAGCAGGCTCCATGGTGTCAATACAGACACCGACGCGGGGCTCAAACCCACAAACCATGAGATCGTGACCTGAGCCAAAATCAAGAGCCGGAAGCTCAATCGACTGAGGCCCCAGGCGCCAGATTGCGTGGTCCGAGAAGGTACACACATGCTTTCATAGCTCCGGCAACGTATGTGGTGTGCTGCTTTCCAGAGCGGCTACACCAGTTTCTGAGGTACGTTGCTTTTTTATGTCAGATCATTTAGGCACGCGGTAGAATAGGCCGCAATGTGGTGGCGCCTCTAAAAATGGTCCTCTCTTAAAAGCTGAGAACACACTGAGGGCTGATGGGTAGGGGGGGAGGGGAAGGGGGGGCAGGGGTCATGGGGGAGGGCACTTGTGGGGATGAGCACTGGGTGTTATATGGAAACCAACTTGACAGTAAACTATTTAAAAAAAGGTATAAAAATTAAAAATAAATAAAAATAAAAATGCTCCTCTCTTTTTCTTAAAAATAGCAAAGCCATCCCAAGAACCCTAACGACAAGCACCGTAGCAAAAAGTGCAAAGACCCCAAGCCACGGGTAAAGAAGCTGAAGTACCACCAGTACATCCCGCCCGACCAGAAGGGGGAGAAGAGCGAGCCGCAGATGGACTCCAACTACGCCCGCCTGCTCCAGCAGCAGCAGCTCTTCCTGCAGCTCCAGATCCTGAGCCAGCAGCAGCAGCACTACAACTACCAGACCATCCTGCCCGCGCCGCTCAAGTACGGGGGCTGGGGCAGCGCGCGCCGGTCCGCTGGTTCCCAGGGGTGCATGTCGTGGGGCTGCACGACTAGTCTCCCTCGTTGTGCTCAAAGCCCATCAGGTGGCGTCTTGCCCTGGCGCCGGTGACAGGACGCTGCCTCCCCGTCCAGTGTTTGTCCTCCAAAATCCGTTCCGAGCCTTAAGCTTTCAAGCTTCAGGTGCCCTGAAGAGAGCACCCAGGAGAGATCTGCCTGTCATTTACCCAGATAGTATCAGACGCTGTGAGAAAAGTATAACAAGTGTAAGTCCTGCTACAAACAGCTTAAAAAAAGGGGGAAAAAAGGATGAGTGTAGAAGCTGGAGTGGTCAAGGAGAGCTTTATGGAAGCAGGCAGGGTATTTCTATGGGAAAGAGCCTGAAACTTGGGAAGGGCCCTTTCACGCAAAGGGGAATGATCCCCGTGCGGGAACAGAGGAAGGAGCGGGCAATGCCTCTTTACTGGATGATGAGAAAAATAGCCTGAATGAGGAATGCGATGAAAAGTTGAAGACAAAACTGAGTCGAGCCCGTGTCAGAGGAACTTGAAGCCGAGCAGCCTTGCATCTTGATGTGGTAGATGATTCAGAGGACTGGAGCGGTGAAACCACAGTGCAAGACAGGGCAGCGGGATGCTGGTAATGAAGGGGAGTCTGGAAATAGAAAAAACAGGAATTTCACAATAAAGGAGATGTGAGAGGATAAGGGCATTGATAAGGGGAAGCAAAGAACAGATGAGAGATGTTTCAGAGACAGTTAAAGGTCTTGGTGACCAACAGCTGTGGAGAAGGAATGTGTTTCCAGAGTCTGAGCCCAGTTCGGAGAGACAGAAGGGAGTGAGTTCCGACATCTTCTGAGACTGAATCCATAGCAAACTTTGATTATGTATGAAAGGAAATTTCTAGGTTTCCATCCTCAGTATGCATTTTCTGGGAAACATAGATACAAATGCACATGCCCTTTCATTTCCCTCAGTTTTCAGGAGAAAGGGAGATTTACATTCACCTCACAGAAAGAAATTCTACAAGGTTCAAAATTTCATTTGAGTTAAAAGTTTTCCTCAGTGATTAGGCCGCTCAGTTTATGATCCGTGTAGTGTGTGGAAACTCACCCCCGCTAGTCTCCGCATATGCCGAGCATTCCAGCACAGGGCGCCCCACTTCCTGGGAGCAGACAAGGAGTAAGATCCGCTAAAAGGCTCCTCTCTTAAGAACTATCGCCTCATATGCTAATGATTATCAATTCACTGTTTTCTTTTAAGATCCTGATATCTCGAGGAAGATTAGACCTATTAGTCATTTGGACCTTCCTGTGAAGCACTTAAATCTAAAACATCAGGGCGCAGAGATGAAGAAAGAAAGAATTTTTGTAGCATGTTGTTATTTTAAGAGCAAGCAGGCCTGACTGAGATGTTGACCTTGGAAGGGAACCAGGGAAGACCAAAGAGAATTGGAAGCTCATCAGAGGCAAACCACCGCCGCTTCTCAGCTTTGTCCAGGCCTGAGGGAGGCGTCCTCCCCTGCCGCCTCCCTCCTCGGGCATCAGGCACCAGGGATACGAGCGGTGACTCGCTCCCCTCTGTGCGCTCCTGACAACGCACCCAGAGTGTGCGCGGCCGCTTGACATCATTGTGCTCCTCTCAGTAACTCCAGGAGGAGGTGAAGTTGCCGACCGCACTCCCAGGCGAGGAAACCTGGAAAACTGAGAATCTTATAAAAGGATTCTTGTAGTATCTATGAAACAGTCTTTTCTGTAATGAAAGAAACTGATTGTGTGGGGCCAGGGCGTAGATGGGCAGAGTGCATCTGAGGAGCTGAGTCTCTGGTCTGTAACGGTTCTGTGTGTTTCCACTAAGGCTGCAGGCCCCCTGTCCCCCGTGAACACCCCTGGCCGCTGCAGCCCAGGAGAGCATCCCACACAAGATCCAGGAACGCGGAGGGGGAAGATCACTTAGTTTTGTGCGCATCACTGGGGAACGTCACTTCTGTTTAATTTCCAAGTTCTGAAGGTGGAGATGATGTTTTCTAACTCCGTGTTTCTTTTCACCAAAATTCCAGTACAGGAGGCTGGATGCAGAAGTCTGTAGCACCCAAGCAGTGAGGTTCGACCTCATAACACAGCCCCTGGTACCGTGCAGGATGGGGTGGTAGTCACAGCATAGCCACACGCTGACAGGGGGTCCTGGAGGGTCGTTTCGGGTGTCTGGACTTCGGGCTTCTCGCCCACACGGACATTGACATTTTCGTTCTCTGTTGGTCTAGGGGAAAAAACAGAGGTCCAACTTACTCTCGTTATTTCAAAGATTGAACCAAGCAACTTACTCTCGTTATTTCACAGGTTGAGCTGTTAACCATAGTGACAAGTACAGCATTACAGAATCTCAACCAAAAGCACGAATAGAACAATTAATTGTTCACAAGGGAGCAGAAGTCGGTTGGGGGGAATGTTGCATTTGCGATTTAAGAGAGCATAGCCACGCATATGCTGCATAGGTGATTATGCCATACATCTGTGAGGGTATTAAACTTCACTGGGCGGTTGATTAGGGAAAAAAATTCTTAAAAAGTCTCCTTGTGGAGATAGTAATGAAAGTATGGTTGAGAGGTTCTGATTTACATAACATTTTCATAATTCTAATAGATTTTAAAACTGAATTTTTAGAGAGGAGAAAAATGATACATAAAATTATTTGTCATTTCATCCAGTTTCAAGAAACTTCATCTCAAATACTTAAAGTATTTAACTTCCATACAATTTAGGCAGATTTTTTAAATTTTTTAAATTTTTAATTTATTTTTTAGAGAGAGATAGAGACAGCATGAGCAGGGGAGGGTCAGAGAGAGAGGGAGACACAGAATCCGAAACAGGCTCCAGGCTCTGAGCTAGCCATCAGCACAGAGCCCGATGTGGGGTTCAAACCCACGAACCATGAGATCATGACCTGAGCTGAAGTCGGACGCTTAACTGACTGAGCCACCCAGGCGCCCCAAGGCAGGTTTTCAAAGACCCCAAGTGAATGTCAAGAGTTAGCTGTTCACAGGGCCAGAAATGGCTCAAACGCAATCTTCCTAAAACCCACTGGACAAAGCTCATCTAAGCATGGACCTCTCCCCATAAGCAACATCAGGTCCCTATTCAGAATATGAAATTCAGAGTCTCCATGCTTCAGCACCACGGCTCCTGTCAGGATAAAGCCCGAGGCTCTAATGGAATTTGCTGTACAGTATCAGCCATCATGTATACATTTCTTTAATTGGTATCAGCCGCCTAGAAGAGGAAATGCCATTGTTGGTGAGAGTATCATGGGGAAGAAGCTAGAACGGGACCTGGCTTTGCTGTGGAAAGGAGTTTAGGAAAATGAGTACAGAAGTACCACCCATTTTTTAATCACCTTTTTAAATGAAGTGTAAGTGATAGAGCAGTCCATAAATCATAACTGAAAAATGATGCCAGGTAAACACACGTCCATAACCACTGCCTAAATCAAGAAATATATTATTATTAGTGCCCCAAAAGGCCCCCTTGCATCCCCTCTCAGTGACTACCTGACTTCTTTCCCATTGAGTAGTTTTGCCTTGTTTTTGGACATTATATAAATTCAGTCTTACGGTATACGTATGCATGTGAGTTCTTTTGCTCAACATTGTGCTCGTGAGATGCATCTTTACTGGTGCAGATAGCAGTAGTTAATTTTTATTCCTGTCTGGTCTTCTGTAGTGTGTCCACTATCATGATCTTGGTGGACAGCTGGGTTGTTTCCAGTTGGGACTATTATGAATAAGGCCATACTAAGCATTCTGACCTGTGTTTTTGGTTCATGTATGTAGATCTTTGTCAGGTGTCCCTCAAGGAATGGAATTGGGTCAGGATAGGCACAGGTTTTTCTGGAGTAGATAACATAAAACACTTCTCCAGAGTGGTTGTGCCGATCCCACTTCTACCAGCCGTGATTGAGCGCTCTGGTGTTCCGAGTGCTCCGTGTTGGTGTCTTGCTTGTCACAGCGGCAGTTCTGCTGGACGTGCAGCGCTGTTTTGTCATGCCTTTTTTCATTTTCCTCGTGTCTTGTGAGGTTAAGCACTGTTCACACATTTATGGACCATTTGGATCTATTTTCTTGTGATAGGCTTGTTGAAGATTTTCCCATTTTCCCATTGGACTTCATGTTTTACTTAGTGATTTGTAAGATTTTTTGTATATTCTAGATATGAGGACTTGTCAGAAATACGTATTACAGGGGCTTCTGGGTGGCTCAGTCAGTTAAGTGTCTGACTTCAGCCCAGGTCATGATCTCACGGTTCGTGGGCTTGAGCCTCATGTAAGGCTCTGTGCTGACAGCTCGGAGCCTGGATCCTGTTTCGAATTCTCTGCCCCTCCCCCACTCGCTCGCTCTCAAAAATGAATAAACATTAAGAAATTAAAATAAGAAATATGTATTAGAAGTATCTCCTCCTATGGTTTGACTTTTCACTCTTAAAGCTGTCTCTCTTAGTGCGTTTTGTGTCCTGTTTAAGAAATCTTTGCCAACCCAAAGGCCCTGAAGATATTATTCTAAGTTTTCTTTTTTTTAAAGTTTGTTTGTTTGTTTGTGAGAAAGAGAGCACAAGTCAGGGAGTGGCAGAGAGAGAGGGAGAGAGTGAGCCAGTGCAGAGCCTGATACAGGGCTCAAACCCACGAACCACAAGATCATGACCGGAGCCAAAGTCAGACACCCCAAAATATTATCCTGTTTTCTAAAAGCTTTATTGCTTTTATAATTCACATTTAGGTTTTTGAGATGGTGTGAGGTAGGGGTCAGTCCAGGGCCTTAGTTTTATCTGTATGAATATCCGGGGTGGCCCAGCACCATTTATTGTAAGGACCACCGTCTTTCTACTGCACTACAGTGCCATCTTGGTGATAATCAAGAGACTGTCTCTGTCAGGGTTTCTGGATTCTCTCTTCTCTTCCATTTGTTGTTCTGCCCTTGTACCAGCATTACACCATCTTACTAACTGGCTTTTTAATGAATTTTGATAACTGATGGTATGATTCTTCCAGCTTTGCTTTTTTTTAAGGATGTCATGGCCATTTTTGGTCCTTTGTGTTTCCATATATAGCTCAGAGTCACGTTCAGAATTTCTACCAAGCAAGCAAGCAAATAAAACTTGCAGGGATTTTTTTTTTGGGTTGGGGGGGAGGTCTAATTTGATATCTTTATAATATTGAGTCTTCCAATCCATGACCATGGTATTTTTCTCTTTACAAGTTAACAAATTGTTAGCAGAAGGAATATCAAATTCAGAAATGATTTTATTATAAATTCTAATTTTCTTTTTCTTTGAAGGCCACTCAATGACAAAAATAACAACAGTGGTAATTCAGCTCTGAACAACACCACGCCTAACACACCAAGACAGAATCCGTCTGCTCCCGTGAGAAAGCCGGGACCTCTGCCTTCTAGCTTGGATGACCTAAAGGTAATAATTCAGAGTAGAGTTCATTCATGCAGAATTACCACAAAAACATAAATAATTGGCCACATTTGTCTGACGTGTAGGTAAATTTTCAGTAGACATTTCAGCTATACCAATAATAAGATAACTTTTCCAGGGGTACTTTCCGTTTACATCCATTAAGTTTCTTTGAAAAGGACTAGTAATAACTCTCATTTGTTGAGCACACACCATGTGCGGGCACCAAACCGCTTCTGACTGCACAGGGAGATTTTCTTCTTCCCCACTCATTGCTGAGTTGGGGAGAAGCAGGGAATCTCCTCTCCGAGTCCAGACTGCACAGGCTTCCACCCCAGCTCAGCCTCTCGTCATCCATGGTAGCTCGGACACAACGGGTCAGCCTCTCTCTGTCCCAGTCTCCTCATCTGTGAACCAGGAATAGTGATAATAATACCCACACTTCATGTGAGGATTAATTGAAAGAATAGGGCCATCTGAGTGACTCAGTCGGTGAAGCGTTCAGCTCCGGTGCTCCCCTCAGGTCTTGATCTTAGGGTCGTGAGTTCAGGCTCCGAGTTGGGCTCTGCGCTGGCCATGGAGCCTGCTTTAAAACATACATATATATGTATATATATGAAGCGCTTCACCAGTGTCTGGCACATGGTAATTACCCAATGAATGTGACTGTTCTCATGATTTCTGGTGGCAAGTCCTTGGACATAACAGGAATTCCCCTCGAAAAGCCCTTGCTTTCCCGCCGGCCTTTCCAGTGCCTCAGGCCCATAGCTGTGTGTGTGTGTCGGGAAAAGAACCGTGCTAGCGCGGGGCTGGCAGGCGTAGGCGCCGTCCCCGTCTGCGCGCCCCGTAGGTCTGCCGGAAGCTGCGGTGCCGAGAGAAGAGACGTGTCGTGTTTGTGCTTGCAGGTGTCGGAACTGAAGACGGAGCTGAAGTTACGGGGCCTTCCGGTGTCGGGCACCAAACCAGACCTCATCGAACGCCTGAAGCCCTACCAGGAAGTGAACAGCAGCGGTGTGGCTGCCGGCAGCGTCCTGGCGGTGCCAGCGTCTGCCATCGTCACCAGCAACCCCGAAGTCACCGTGGCACTGCCGGTGACAACGCTGAACAACTCCGTGACGAGCTCAGGCTCCTCTTTCAAGGCAGAGCTGCCGCCTGCCGGAGCCAGCAGCGTCGCCCACGTCGAGAGTGTCACTTCCCCTCTGCCCATCTCGCCGTCCCCCTCCGAGCAGTCCAGTCTCGGGACCGAGGACACAAGCATGGCAGACACGTTCACCGAGATCATGACCATGATGTCTCCTGCGCAGTTCCTGTGCTCGTCGCCTCTGAGAGTGACGGGCAGCGAAGAGAGCCCGAGTCCCACCAGCAGCACGCTGTCGAGCCTGGAACTGGATGCGGCCGAGAAGGACCGCAAGCTGCAGGAGAAGGAGAAGCAGATCGAGGAGCTAAAGCGGAAACTGGAACAGGAGCAGAAGCTCGTGGAGGTTCTGAAAATGCAGCTTGAGGTTGAAAAGCGAGGGCAGCGGCAGCAGCAGCCGCTGGAACCCCAGCCCGGCGCCCCCACCGCTTCAGCCAGCAAGCTGGATCCGAAGCTCGGCGGGGTCGGCTCCTCCGTCAAGGACGAGGCGGCGCTCCCCGACTGCTCCAGCCCCAGGCAGCCTGGGCCGCTGGCCGGCCACCCTGTAGGCCAGCCCGTCTCCACGGGCGGCCAGAACCTCGTTGCCAAAAAGGCCGTAGTGATCAAGCAGGAGGTCCCCGTGGCCCAGGCGGAGCAGCAGAGCGTCGTCCCGCAGTTTTACGTGAGTTCCCAGGGACAGCCGCCGCCTGCCGTTGTCGCTCAGCCTCAGGCTTTACTGACCACACAGACCGCTCAGCTGCTGCTGCCGCTGTCCGTCCAGGGCTCCAGTGTCACCTCAGTGCAGCTCCCAGTAGGCAGCCTCAGACTCCAGGTGTGAAGTGTGGCTTCTAACTCCTTTGCCTTACAGCCTGCAGGGAACAGACACTTGCCTAATGACGCGCGCCCGAGCCCTCTCATAGTGCACCCAGACCAGGCCTCAGAGTCGCAGAAAATGTGTGCGTGGGCGTGGGAGGCCTAAAATTTAATTCAGAAATGTTAATAGCTGGCATTGTCTCATTATGGTACAAACGAGCAAGGGGTGCTTTCCTACTTTTGATGGCTTTTGTCTTTAGTGAACACGGTGTCTTTAGTGAACATGCAGACATTTTGAAATACCAGTTAAAGTATCATGAAACCAGCTGTGTGCAAGGCACAGCATCAGTACCTTTCTTTTTTTTTTTTAATTTAAGTTATCTCGACACCCAGCATGGGGCTCAAACTCACGACCCCGAGATCAAGAGTCGTGTGCTCCTTCGACTCAGCCGGCCAGGCGCCCCTTGAGCTTTAAATGGCTTGCCCCCTTCATCTCTCCCTTCCCCCAGAAGATCTCAGTTTGATAGCATCCATTTTGAGGTAGGGAAACTGAGGCCTTGAAAGGTTGGATAAGTTGCTCCAGGCCAGCTCTGGGCCTTCTGATTGCCCTGCTTTTACTTTTACGCCCACCCATGTATTCTGCCTCCTAAATGTGATTCTTGAAAGACACCATTGAAGTGAAGATGCCTAAGGCATGTGGGGCATCTGAGGAAGGTGTGACCACAAACTTAGGGTGAAGGTGTTCCTGAGGGGGATGATCAAACACTAGTAAGCATGGCACCTCCTTTTATGCCTCTGTAACCTGTGTTGACCTTGATTTTATGCAGTGCATTTTGGTAGGTTCCCCCACAGTGTGTGGGCCACAGGCGAACAGAAGCCACCTGTGGGCACTGCTCCTCAGCTTTGACCCCCACCCAACCCCCGCACACTCGTCATGGCGCAAAGCGTTGGTTCATGCCCCTGGGGCTAAGGAAACATGACCCAGAGGCCCTGGCATGTGCAAACATTCTAATTCCCCTGCTTCATGTGTAGAGTGTCTGTGACATAGAAAGTCTACTCTGTGGTACAGCTTTTCTAAACATTTTCTTTCCACCCAAATCTTCCACTAGAGTTGATGTTCTCTCTTCGGGGCACGTGCAGCCCCCACACGTAGCTGACTGTTTCCAGAGGGCGCACATACTGTTGGCGCAGTCAGGCCTCAGGTCTCCTTGCTGCTATGAAAATAATTTTAACACCTGACCTAGTATGTGTAGAGCTACTACAGGTTTTTATTCAGTTTTCTGTTTTCTCAAAATTTTCAGGTGAAAATCTTAGCTGCTTAAGAAATAATAAGAGTGTGAAAATAACTGGTCTGGTGTTTAACACTCTGGTTTAGAATTAAGGTTCAAGTCTATGTGTCGATGAAGTGTGTATCTATCTGTAAATATTTTATCATTTCATTTCAGGTATGTTCCCCACATCTAAACTCTTTTTTTAAAAGTTTATGTTTATATTTTTAAATAATCTCTATACCCAAACTCAACCCATACTTGGCCTGGGGCTCAGACCCACAACCAAGAGTAACATGCTCTTCTGACGGAACCATCCAGGCGCCCCCACATCTACACTCTTGATTCTGAGTTTGGTTTTGATAATTAAATTGGTATTTTATTTGCTTCCTAGACTCCAGCACAAGCAGGAATCCAGACTCAGCCTCAGCCTCAGCCAGCAGCCGCCACCCTGTCCTCAGGCTTAGCCCAGACTGTACCTCAGAAGCCAGACACTTTCACGCCACATGTGCTCAGTCAGCCTCAGCAAGTTAGAAAGGTGGGTGAGTGCTAGTGAGTGACGACAGGCCGTCGCCGATGGTGACTGTCATCTGCTCAGCCATTCTGCAGGTGTCCTAGTGGTCTCTCTGTGGGAAGCACCTGTTCTTCTGTGCCATGCGCCTCCCGTTGGATGAGCCCCAGGTCGGTCACCCGCCGTCCACCTGCAGATTACCCAGTTACTTGGGGAAAAGGGATTCTTTTTACTGAAAGATGGGTCGTCTTAACAGTTAAAGCCCTTTTCCAAGTAAAAGTTTCAAAAGTATGTTTTTAATCCTCATATGTAGGATTTTCTGAGTTTTAAAATACATTTCTTTTCAAATTAATCATCTAGTTGGGTGGGAGGGAAGTGCTGTTCCCTGGGAACAGATATTTGAAGATGAAAAAGATACTTTCTGAAGTGTTTACCTTGAGTAAGATCTTCACATATTTAAGAGTTTGCCATCTTCTAGATTAAGAGCCAGAAGGCCCAGGTCTGCGTATTCTGGTTCCCCACTTCCTGCATCTTTGGCCTGATGCACCATTCACTTACTTCCTCTGAGTGTCATTTTCCTCATCTTTGAGACGACAGTGTTGGTCTAGGACTCAGTAACCTCTACATGTGTTCCTACCAAAAACATTCTGATGTTAAATAGCCCAAAAGTCACCAAAATTCCCTTTTACCCAGCAGGTGGAGCTGTGTGCACATACTCCTTGATAGAAAACTCTTAAGGCCTCAAAAATAGGTCTTACTGTTTTAACTCTTGAGAATTATGAGTCCCAGATTTTAATCTTCAGCGTAAAAGAACCTGGATAATTAGGTGTACCTATAGACACGCCCCGAGGTGGTGTGAGCTGTCTGGGCTAAGACCACTTGAGCAGCAGACAGAAGTCTGAGGTCAGCGGTAGTCACATTAACATGTGCTCTCTTCTGGAATCTCCTCTGGGAATGCAATGACTTATACCTGCATATTATGGACTTTGGGCTCACAATAACATTTTAGGGTAGTGATCAGCTCAGTGAATGTTCAAATGTCAAGACCGTTTCCTTTGTTTTAGAGAGGAGAGAGAATGACGTGATATAGACAGGATAAATAAAGGTTTATTCACTAAGACCCACTAGAATTAGGGATCATTAATTCCAACTTTTCCAAAGAGGAGTACACTTCCAAGACTCCGTGCCACAGCAGCTTTACTGTTTGAAGGGACGGACACACACACACACGCACACGCACACACGCATATACTTGCCCGCCTAAGAAATACATATGTATGTTTACAACAGAAATATAGAGGTAAGTTTGTCTCTTTAAGAATAGTAGTGGTATGAAGTCTATGAACTATTTTTATGAGTAAACCAGTTGTGTGAAATACAGTCACAGAATCACACTGTGACCACACGCTTGTCAAAGGCCATAAAACCTTTGGCTTGTGATGGGGGCTAAACAAACACTTGGTAGTTCCACAGGAGGGAATCCTCTCGGCTCGCTCACAGAGCCAAGGACAGCTTCTCAGACGGGGGCAGGTTTTAAATGGGGCCCTGCAAGGACTTGGAGACGTTCTCAACAAACTGAAACATTGAGTGTGGCCGCGGCCTGTGTGGCCTTTCCAGTGGGACAGAAAAGGGGCCAGGTGGTAGAAGGTTTTTGTGCCAGCCGGAGATGAGGGTCTTACCCTAAGGACAGAGGAGCCGGGGAGTGTGAGGGCTCCATCCGCCGTGTGTTAAGGCTGTAACTGTAGCGGAGGGTTGACGGGGAGGGGGGTGCGGTGAAGAGGCTGCCAGGCCGTCCGGCCATCAGCAGCAAGGACCCGAATGAGGACCGCGGAGGACAGAGGCCTGATTCAAGAGGTATTCCTAAGGCGTGTGAGCACTGAGCGGAGCGAGCCGTGGAGACTGACGGCTCCATTTACCAACGTTTTAAAAATAAATGAAGGCAGAACCAAGGATGATTTTTCCTCAGAGGCTGGAGGTGGTGGAAGGAACGGGGAAAGTTTAGTTTGGAATCTATTAAATTTGAGATGTCTCAAATTTATGTTTGTAAAAGCTATAAATGTGGCTTTGGCACTTGGGAACAGGCTGGAAAAGAGAGGTGGGTTTGGGGGTTATTAGCTGAATCGTGGACATTAAAGCTGTGAAAGTAGATCGAGACCACCCTGGTGAGCAATCTGAGAAAGAAGTTACACTGAGCAAACGCTGATTTCCCAGCAGGTACAGTCCACGCGGCCATCTAAGACAGGCCAGTGAGTAAAGGGACCATGGCCTGAGGGCCACATCCAGCCACCCCCCACCCCCACCCCCGGCCACTAGTCTGTTTCTGTAGATAAAGTTTTAATTGGAACCCAGCCCCGCCCATTTTTTTAGGTGTTGTCCAAACTGCTTCCGGGCTGTAGTGGCAGAGGTGAGCGGTTACAACAGACAGTCCGTGGCCTGCAAACATGGTGGCTCTTCACAGAGAAGGTCTGCCAAGCCTCGTCCTAAAACATGGTTTTCTTCGGCGGGAAGAGCAAAAGAACAGACTGAATGGAAAATACTTGTTCATTACAGGTTTTCACGAACTCGGCATCAAATTCAGTTCTTCCATATCAGAGACCACCTGCTCCAGCGGTCCAGCAGCCCTTTGTTACCAAGACCTCCACCAGCGTTCTTCAGTCCCGAGGCACCCCACTTCCCGCCCTGCAGAACGGACCCCCCGCCCCCACCAAGGTAGTGCTGTGCGGACGGGGGCAGCGGGAACAGTGCTGCTTGCGGGGCCCTAAAGCATTCCAGAACCCAGTGCTTCAGGCGTGGAGGGACTGAGTATCAGTACTAATGGGACAAAATAGCCAAAATAGTGTGGTGACGGGTAAGGAGCAGCTTAGCTGTTATCGCGGAACAGGTGAGCCTTCCCTCACAGGATGGCGCCCCGGCGCTGTCGGCCACACGGGCCACAGGTGAGCAGGCTCCTGAGTTCAGGAGCGCCGTGACGCGGCCTCCCTGTGACGCGGCCGCACCGTGATGAGGCCGCCCTCTGAGCTCACTGCCCAGAGCTGACATGCGCCCTCCTCTGTTTGCCTCAGCCTGGTTCGCCCCCTCCGCCCCAGCAGTGCGTCGTCCAGCACTCCCTGTTTGGGAGCCCGGTCCCCAAGACGAAAGACCCTCCCCGCTACGAGGAGGCCATCAAGCAGACGCGCGGTGCCCAGTCCTCCCTTCCAGAGGTAAGCGAGGCTGGCGGCCACGGTCCCTGGGCTTGGATCTGGGGCGTCGTGCTCATGTCGAATCCCTTGTCTAAAATGCACTTGCCGCAACGGGAACACAAATTTCAGAGCCCAGGAGTCTCGTTTGCATTTGAAATGCGGTATTTTTTTTATTGACGTATACTTGACATACAGTATTATAGTAGCTTCAGGTGTACGACTCAGTGATTTGACACTTCTGGACATTGTGAAATGCTCGCCGGGGTAGGCGGAGTTAGCCGCCTGTCGCCATGCAGTGTTCCTATGATCTCCCTGCCTGTGTCCGGCGTGCTGCACTTCCCAGCCCTGTGACTTGTTCTGTACCTGGACGTTTGTACTCTTAATCCCCTGCCCCATCTCCCCTCTGGCGCCTACCAGTGTGTTTGGATTTACGAGTCTGTTTCTGTTTTGTTTGCTCATTTGTTCTGCTCTTTAGATGCCACAGACAAGTGAGATCATTTGATGTCTGTTTTTCTCTGTCCAACTCCTTTCACTCACATAAACCCCTCTTAGTCCAGCCCTACTGTCACAAATAGGAAAAACTATTTTTTTTAAAATATTTTATCTTTCTGAGACAGAGACTGAACACAAGCAGGGGAGGGGCAGAGAGAAAGGGAGACACAGAATCCGAAACAGACTCCAGCCTCTGAGCTGTCAGCAGAGCCTGATGCAGGGCTCGAACTCATGAACTATGAGATCATGACCTGAGCCGAAGTTGGACACTTAACAGACTTAGCCACCCAGGCTCCCTGGACAATTTTCTTTTAGTTTGTTTTTAAGTTTTTTTTTTTAATGTTTTATTTATTTCTGAGAGAGAAAGAGGCAGCATGAGCAGGGGAGGGTCAGAGAGAGAGGGAGACACAGAATCCGAAGCAGGCTCCAGGCTCTGAGTTAGCGGTCAGCACAGCACCCAATGTGGGGCTCGAACTCACGAACCGTGAGATCATGACCTGAACTGAAATCGGACGCTTAACTGACTGAGCCGCCCAGGCACCCCTGGAAAAATCTTTTTAAAGCTGAGTAATATTCCTCTGTGTATGTGTGTATGTTTGTATCACATCTTCTTTATCCACTCATCTATCAGTGGACACTTAGGTTGTTTCCATATTTGGCTGGTGTAAGTAATGCTGCAGTAAACATAGGGGTGCGTATATCTTTTCAAAGTAATGGTTTTTGCTTTCTTTGGATAAATACCCAGAAGTGGAATTGCTGGGTCATAGGGTAGTTCTATTTTTTTTTTTTAATGACCCTCCATACTATTTTTCAGTGGCTGCATAAGTTTGCATTCCCACCAGCAAGGCAAGAGCGCTCCCTTTTCTCCACATTCTCACCAACACTTGTTACTCCTTGTCTTTTTGTGAGTAGCCATCAGGAACTGGTGTAACGTGTTATCTTGTGGTTTTGATTTGCATTTCCCTGATGACTAGTGGTTGAGCATCTTTTCTGTGGCTATCTGAATGTCTTCTTTGGAAAAATGTGGATTCCGCTGTTTGGGAATGGAGGGATGGAATGTTCTGTATATTTCTATTAAGTCTGTCTGGTCTGATGTGTCATTCAGAGCCACTGTTTATTGATTTTCTGCCTGGATGATCTATTCATGGATGTTAGTGAGGGGTTAAAGTTCCCTACTATTATCGTAGTGCTGACAGTCTTCTCCCTTTAGTCTGTTAGTATTTACTTTATCTGCATAATATAGGGGCTCCTGGGTTGGGTGCATAGGTGTTTACAGTTGTTATAGCCTCTTTTTGGATCGATCCCTTTATCATTACTCAGTGCCCTTCTTGTCTCGTTACAGCCTTTACTTTAAAGTCTGTTTCGTCTGTTACAACTTTTTAAATATTACTACCTCAGCTTTTTTTTTCTTCCATTTAAGTGGAATATCTTTTTCCATCCCTTCACTTTAATTAAGTCTATATATGTCTTTAGGTCTGAAGTGAGTCTCTTATAGGCAGCACATAGATAGGTCTTGGGTTTTGTTTTTGTTTTTATCCATTAGGTCATCCTCTGTCTTTTGATTGGACCGTTTAGTCTGTTTAAAGTGAGAGGTATGTACTTATTGCTGTCTTCTGTTTCCTGGTTGTCTTCAGAGTTCCTCTCATAGCTCTTCTTCTCTTACTTTGTGATTAGATGACTTCCTTTGATGTTATTCTTGGATTCCTTTCTCTTTATTTGTTGTGTGTCTCTTATAGGTGTTGGATTTGTGGTTACCTTGAGGTTCATAAATAACACCCTAGCTGTATAGCAATGTAAATTGATAGTTTGCTAAGTGCAACCCATTCTAACGTTACATTTTTATTCCCCTTTTATATGCATGATGTCATATTTTACATCTTTTTTATTTTGTGAATCCCGTAATTATTTTAAATACAGTTGATTTTACTGCATTGTCTTTCAGCCCTCATACTAGTTTTATAAATGAATGACCTACTATCTTAATTTTACCAGTGAAACTTTTTCCTTTCATAATTTTCTTCTGGTTATGGCCTTTCCTGCTTCAAGTAGTTCCTTTAACATTTCTTTTAAGGCCAGTTCAGTGGTGATGCACTCCCTTGACTTTTATTTGCCTGGGCAACTCTTTATATTTCCCTCAATTCTGAGTGATCACCTTGCTGAGTAGAGTGTTCTTGCTTGTAGATTTTTTTTTTCCTTTCACCAGTTTGTATATAGTATGCTGCTACCATCTGTCAAAGTTTCTCCTGAAAAATGAGCATACAGCTTCATGGGGTTTCCCTTGTATGTGTCTAGTTGCCTTTCTCTTCTTTTAAGAATCTCTCTTTATTTTTAATATTTGACTTTTTTTTTTTTTAATGTGCACTTACTTTTGAGAGAGAGAGAAAGTGCAAGCAGGGGAGGGGCAGAATCTGAAGCAGGCTCCAGGCCCTGAGCTGTCAGCACAGGACTTGAACCCACAAACCACGAGATCATGACCTGAGCCGAAGTTGGATGCCTAACTGACTGAGCCGCCCAGGCGCCTCTAAGTTTTGACATTTTAGCTATTATGTGGACTTCCTTAGGTTCATCTTGTTTGGAGCTCTCTACCTTCTTGGACCTGGCTATCTGTTTCCTACTCCATGTTAGGGAAGTTTTCAGCTATTATTTATTCAAAAAAGTTTTCTGGCTCTTTTTCTCTCTCTTCTCCTTTGAGGACCCTTATAATGCAATTGTCAGTATACTTATTGACCCAGAGGTCTCTTAGTCTATCCTCAGGTTTTTGTTTTTTTTTTTCCTATTCTTTTTGGTATTCAGTTTGGGTGATTTCCACTGCACTGTCTTCCAAGTCACTCACCTGTCCTTCTGTGTTGTCTAATCTGTTGCTGATTCCCTATTGTGTATTTTTCAGTTCTGTTGTTTTATTCTTCAGCTTTGATAGGTTCTTTTTAATATTTTCTGTCTCTTTGTTGAAGTTCTGAGTTCATCCATCCTTCTCTCATATCCAGTGAGCATCTTTTATGACCATTACTTTGAATTCTTAACAGGTAGATTGCTTATCTCTGTTTCATGTAGTCCTTTTTCTGAAGTTTTATATAGTCTTTCATTTGGAACATATTCCTCTGTCTCCTCATTTTGTCTGACTCTGTGTTTGTTTCTATGTTCAGGTAGATTGGCTCCATCTCCTGGTCTTAAAAGTAGTGGCCTTGTGTAGAAGGCACCCCATAAGGCCCAGTGATGCAGTCCCCTCTGCTCACCAGAACCAGGCACTCCAGGGTGACCTCTGTGTGAACTGTTGTGACTGGACCAAGACTTCTTTGGATATGCTGGTGGGCAGGGCTGGCCCCATCCTTCTCCAGAACAAGTTGTCCACTTGGTGGGGCAGGACAAGCATCGTTAGCAAGATTGATGGACAGTGTCAGAGCTGGCTCCCACCAATATATACATTCATAGACAAATTTCCTACAGATCCCTGCTCTTCCAGCACATGCCCTAAAAAGTAAATCTCTTTCACATATAACCCAGACACTTTCCAAACTGCTACTTCTGTGCTGGGTCTCAGACCAAGTGATATAATGCACTGGCACTTTAAGAGCAAAATATCAGTTCCTATAGCCTTCTGGCTCCTGCCCCAGTGATTTTTAAAGCCAGAGGTTATGGGGGCTCATCTACCCATTGGAGATCGCCAGGGTTGGGGGTGCCCCCTGTGGGACTCAATCCCCTTGCTCACGCATGATAGGGATCACTGTGCCAGGGATTTGGTTCCTGACCACATCCCTGCCCCTCCTTCCCTCCTCCATGTGGCTTTCTTTATCTTTCACTGTGGGAGAGGTTCTGTTAGTCTTCAGGTCATTTTCAGAGGGAGTTTCACTATATTTAGTTACCCACTTGATGTGTGCATGGGAAGTGAGCTCAGGATCCGCCTACTCTGCCATTTCCCATGCTTCTCTTTTAAATGCTACTTTAAATCAAAATACCACTCACTGTGAAGACTGCCAAACAATTTCAGCATCTGTGTAACCTGCAATTCCTACTTACTCACAAATTCAGGGTTTGTCTTTTAACTTCTCCTTGGGGCATGAGTCATGTTAAGAATAGATGTGATGGTAGCCAAGGCATGTATTTTATACAGGTTTCTCTTTTCTTCTCATTTTTTTAAAGTCAAGCGTAATTAACATACAGCGTTATATTAGTTTCACGTGTACAATATAGTGATTCAGTAAACCAGGTTCTCTGGTTGCTTTGTTTTTAATTTACATCCAAGTTAGTTAGCATATAGTGCAGTAATGATTTCAGGAGTAGAATCCAGAGATTCATCACATATATATAACACTCTAGTGCTCATCCCAGCAAGTGCCCTCCTTAATGCCCCTTGCCCATTTAGCCCATCCCCCCACCCACAACCCCTCCAGCAACCCTCAGTGTGTTCTCTGTATTTAAAACTCTCTTATGTTTTCTCCCCCTCTCTGTTTTTATATTTTTACTTCCCTTCTATTATGTTCATCTGTTTTGTATCTCATATTCATATCTTCATATGAGTGAAGCCATATGATGTTTGTCTTTCTCTGAATGACTAATTTTACTTAGCGTGATACACTCTGGTTCCATCCACATAGTTGCAAATGGCAAGATTTCATTCTTTTTGATTGCTGAGTAATACTCTATTGTATGTATACACCACATCTTCTTTATCCATTCATCCATCGATGGACGTTTGGGCTCTTTCCATACTTTGGCTATTGTCAGTAGCACTGCTATAAACATTTGGGGTGCATATGCCCTTTCAAAACAGCACACCTGTATAAATAATACTGAGTTGTGCAATTGCTGGGTCATAGGGTAGTTCTATTTTTAATTCTTTGAGGAACCTCCATACAGTTTTCCACAGTGGCTGCACCAGTTTGCATTCCTACCAGCAGTGCAAGAGGGTTTCATTTTCTCCATCCACACCAACATCTGTTGTTACCTGAGTGGTTAGTTTTAGCCATTCTGACAGATGTGAGGTGCTGTCTCATTGTGGTTTTGATTTGTATTGCCCTGATGATAAGTGATGTTGAGCTTTTTTTTTCATGTGTCTGTTAGCCATCTGAATGTCTTCCTTGGAAAAGTGTCTACTCGTGTCTTTTGCCCATTTCTTCACTAGATTCTTTGTTTTCTGGATGTTGAGTTTGTAAGTTCTTTATGGATTTTGGATACGAACCCTTGATCTGTCATTTGTAAATATCTCCTCCCATTCCGTCGGATGCCTTTTAGTTTTGCTGATTATTTCCTTCACCATGCAGAAGCTTTTTATCTTGATGAGGTCCCAGTAGTTGAAGAGTCTGGTTTTTATTGTCTCTTTTTCCTTTGTTTGTTTTGTTTCTTAAATTCCACATATGAGTGAAATCATTTGGTATTTGTCTTTCTCTGACTGACTTACTTCACTTAGCATTATGCCCTCCAGGTCCATCCATGTTGTAAATGGCAAGATCTCTCTCTCTTTTTTTTTTTTTTATGGATGAGTAATATTCCATTGTGTATAATATACTACATCTTCTTTATCTATTAATCAATCAGTGGACACCTAGATTGCTTACATCATTTGGCTATTGTAAGTAATACTGCAGTAAACACAGGGGTGCATATCTCTTCAAATTAGTGTTTTGTTTTCTTTGGGTAAATACCCAGTGCTGAGATTACTAGATCATATGGTAATTCTATTGTTAATTTTTTGAGGAACCTCCATACTGTTTTTGATGTTTGCTGCACCAGTTTGCATTCCCATCAACAGTGCACAAGGGTTCCTTTTTCTTCACATCTTCATCAACACTTGTTATTTTGTATTTTTTATTTTAGCCATCTCACAGGTGTAAGGTGATGGCTCATTGTGGTTTTGATTTGTATTTCCCTGATGATGAGTGAAAGTGAGCATCTTTTCATGTGTCTGTTAAGTATCTGTATGTCTTCTTTGGAAAAATGTTCATGTCTTGTGCCCATTTTCAATTGGATTGGGTTTTTCTTGGTGTTGAATTACAGAAATTCTTTATATATTTTGGATATTAGCCCCTTACCAGTTATATCATTTGCAAACATCTTTCATTCAGTAGGGCTGCCTTTTTGTTTGGTTGATGGTTTCCTTTACTGTGCAAATGCTTTTTATCTTGGTATATACCAAGAGTTTAATTTTGCTTTTGTTTCTCTTGGCAGAGGAGACATACGTATATAAATGTTTCTATCTCTGATATCCCAAGAAATTATTGCCTCTTTCCTAATACTTTTATGGTATCAGGTCTCACATTTAGGTCACTAGTAAATTTTGAGTTTACTCTTGTGCCTGGTGTCAAAAAGTGGTCCAATTTCATTCTTTTGCATGTAGCTATCTAGTTTTCCGAACACCATCTGTTGAAGAGACTATGTTTTCTTCTTTGTATATTCTCTCTCCCTTTGTTATAGATTAATTGACCATAAAGGCATATTTATTTCTGGAATATCTGTTCTGTTCCATTGATCTAGGTGTCTCTTTTTCTGCCAGTACAGTATTGTTCTGATTACTGCAGTTTTGTATCTTAAAAACTGGGATTGTAATAACCTCCAACTTTGTTCTTCCTTTTCAAGATTGCCCTGGCCCTTTGGGGTCTTTTGTGGTTCCATACAAATTTGTAGGATTGTTTGTTCTAGTTCTGTGGAAAATGTTGGTATTCTGATAGAGACTGCATTCAATCTGTAGATTGTTTGGGTAGTGTGAACATTTTCACGATAGTGGTTCTTCTAATCCATCAGCATGGAATGTCTTTCCATTTGTTTATGTCATCTTCAGTTTCTTTCATCAGTGTTTCATAGTTTCCAGACCACAGGTCTTTTACCTCCTTGGTGAAGTTTATTCCTAGACATTTTATTCTTTTTGGTACAGTTGTAAATGGGATTGTTTTCTTAATGTCTTTTTCTGTTACTTCATTATTAACAGAGAAACGCAATAGATTTCTGTATATTAACTTGAGTCTTGTGACTTCACTGACTTCATTATCAGTTCTAGTTGTTTTCTGGTGGCGTCTTTAGTGTTTTCTACATATAGTATCATGCTCTCTGCAAATAGTGGCAGTTTCACTTCTTCCTTGCCACTTTGGACATCTTTTACTTCTTTTTCTTATTTGATGGCTGTGGCAAGGACTTCCAGTACTGTGTTGAATAAACCCAGTGAGAGTGGACACCCTTCACTTGCTCCTAATCTTAGAGGAAAAGCTGTTTATCACCACTGAGTGTGATGTTAGCTGTGGGTTTTTCATATACGGTCTTTATGATGTTGACGTATGTTCCCCCTCTAAACAAACTTTGTTGAGAGTTTTTATCATAAATGGATTTTGCACTTTATCAAATGCTTTTTCTCCATCTGTTGAGATGATCATATGTTTTTTATTTTTTATCTTGTTAATGTGATGTGTTACTGTTAATGGATTTGTAAGTTTTGAACCACCTCTGCATCTCAGGAACAAAAACCACTTGATTATGGTGAATGATCTTTTTAATGTGTTGTTGAATTAGATTTGCTAATATTTTGGTGAGGATTTTTGCATCTGTGTTCCTCAGACATACTGGCCTACAGTTTGGGGTTTTATGTTTGTAGTGTCTTTATCTGGTTTTGGTATAAGGGTAATGCTGGACTTATAGAATGAATTTAGAAGCTTTCCTTCCTCTTCTATTTTGGATTAGTTTGAGAAGAATAGGTATTAACTCATCTTTAAATGTTTGGTGGAATTCACCTGTGAAGCCATCTGGTCCTGGACTTCTGTTTGTTGGGAGTGTTTAGATTACTGATTCAGTTTCTTTGAATTCAGTTACCAGTCGGTTCAAATTTTCTGTTTCTTCCTGATTCACTTTGGAAAAATGATAAGAGTCTAGAAGTTTATCCATTTCTTCTAGGTCGTCCAATTCGTTGGCATATAATCTTTCACAATATTACATTCTTTTGTGTTTCTGTGCTGTTGGTTATTTCTTCTTCATTTCGGATTTTATTTGAGTCTTTTTTTCTTTTTTGAGGAATTTGGCTCAAAGTTGGTCAATTTTGTTGGTCTTTTCAAAGAACCGGTTCCGGGTTTCATTGAGCTAGGTGTTCTATTGTGGGTTTTTTTTGTGTGTTGTTTGTTTAGTGTCTATTTCATTTATTCTGCTCTAAATCTTGGTTATTTCCTTCTCTACACTGGCTTTAGGCTTTTTTTTCCTAGCTCCTCTGGGTGTAATACTAGGTTTGAGATTTTTCCTACTTTTTGACATAGTCCTGTATTGCTATAATCTTCCCTCTTAGAACAGCTTTAGCTGCATCCCAGAGATTTTGGACCATTATGTTTTCATTTTCATTTGTCTCCCTTTGTATTTTGTTTCCTTTTTGATTTCCTCTTTGCTTGACCGATTCATTGTTTAGTAACATCTTATTTAGCCTCCATGTATTTTTGTTCTTTCCAGACTTTTTTCTTGTAGTTTTGAGTTTTATACCATTGTGGTTAGAAAAAAAAATGCATGATAGGATTTCAGTCTAATTTATTGAGACTTGTTTTATCTAACATGTGATCTATTCTGGAGAATGTTCTATATGTACTTGAAAAGAAAGTGTATTCTGCTATTTTTGAATGAAATGGTCTGAATATATGTTAGGTCCATCTGGTCCAGGGTGTCATTCAGAGTCACTGTTGCCATGTTTTTTGTCTGGATGATCTATCCATTGATGTAAGTGGGGTGGTAAAGTCCCCTATTATTATGTACTATTGTCAGTTTCTTCCTTTATGTCTATTAAGAGATGCTTTATGTATTTAGATGCTCCAATGTCGGGTACATAACTGTTTATAATTGTTAGGTCCTTATTGCACTGTTCCCTTTATCGTTCTGTAGTGTCTTTTGTTTTAATGTCTGTTTTATCCAGGTATTGCTGTGCCAGCTTACTTTTTGCTTCCATTTGCGTCATAAATGTTTTTCCATCCTTTTACATTCAGGCTTTAGTCTGAAGTGAGTCTCCTGTTGGAGATGGTTGCTTTTTATTTCTTCTCTGTTCCTTTTCTCTATTGCTCTCTTCCCTTGTGGTTTGATGTCTTTCTTGAGCAATATGCTTGGATTCCTTTTCTCTTTACTTTTTGCATATCTACTACCAGGTTTTGGTTTGTGGTTACCATTAGGCTGATAATATGCACGTAGCAGTATATATTAAGTGGATAGTTGTTTAAGTTTGCACCCATTCTAAAAGCACTAAATTTGTACTCCTTCCCCTGCATGCTGTATGTATATGATGTCATGCTTCATATCCTTTTATTAGTTCCCTTGACTGATTCTTATAGATATAATTGATTTTACTGCTTTTGTGCTTTAACCTCCATATTGGGCTTTTATAAGTGGTTAATCAACTGCTTTTATTATGTTTGGAAATATTTAGCTGTGATAGTTTTTCCTTTCCTAATTTTCTTGCTCCTGAATATGGCCTTTTCTTTCCAAAGAATTCCTTTAACATTTCTTGTAAGGCTATTTTCGTGGTGATGAAATCCTTTAAATTTTGTTTGGGGAAACTCTGGCTCCTTCTATTCTGAATGATACCCTTTGCTGGGTAGAGCGTTCTCGGAGGTTTTTTCCTTTCCACCTTTGAATGTATCATCCCACTCCCTCTGGCCTCCAGGGTTTATGCTGGAAAATGAGCTGATAACTATATGGGGTTTTCTTTGTATGTAACCATTTGCATGATAAATGTTTGTCCATCCGTTTAAAATTCTTTGTCACTACTTTTTGCCATTTTAAATGTGTCTCTGTGTGTTCCTTCTTGGCTCACCTTCTTTAGGGTGCACTTATGCCTCCTGGATCTGGAGGTCTGTTTTCTTCTTCAGGTTAGGAAAGCTATTATTTTTTCAGATAAGTTTTGTGCCCCCCTTTTTCTTCCCCTTCTGGGATCACAATAATTTGAATATTGTTATTTAATGGTGTTGCTGATTCATTTAACCTGTTGTCATTATTTTGTTGTTGTTCAGCTTGGTTGCTTTCCATTATCCTTTCTTCCAGCTGCTTCCCCTATGATTGATTCCCTCTTTTGCATTTTTCATTTCAGTTACTGAGTTGTTCATCTCTGGTTCTTTTTTATATTTGGAGCTACATTCCTCTGTCTCCTAAATCTGTCATCTAAATCTCTTTGTTTCTTTGTACTAGGAAAGTCAGCTGTGGTTCCTGCTCTTGAAAGTAGGGGCCTCATGAGGAAGAGGTCCTGTCACGCCCTGTAGTGCCCTGGCCCCACCGGAAGTAGTTGCTTCAGGGGGTCTCTTAGGTGTGTTGCACGCGCCCTGTTGCTGTGGCTCAGGCACAGCGGCCTTGAGTTCCGTTGGCTGCGGCAGCCCACTTCGCCTGCTGTGGCAGGGTTTCATCTCTCTGCCACTAAGGGGCCAGTCTGGGGCTGCCGTGGGCTTGTAGTTGGATCCGACCCAGACCCCTGCCTTCAGCCTGGGTGACAGGGCTGTGGTTATACCAACCTGCAGGGCCCTCTCCCTGCTTCGTCCCCAAGAGCCTTTTATTGGTGGGTGGGGCCGGCAGGCAGATCACAGGCCTGCCCCAGGCCCACTGCTGGGCTGCAGGGGAACTGGTGTGTGTGGTTATCTTCCCCTCTGCCCAGGGCAGGTCGGATGGTGTGAGTCCCCAAGAGAATGAGGATCAGTGTGTGGTGTTAGCAAGGTAGGCGGAGAGTATCTGCGCTGGTTCCTACACGTGTCTGGTGTCCAGGCCTGGGGGGGCGGGGGAGGAACGGTGCCCACCGGCTCGTCTGCTCTAGAACAAGTCTGCTAAAGACCCCTGCCTTTCCAGCACACGTTCTGAGATTAGTAAATAAAAAATTAATCTCCTTCCCTTATACCCCTGGTGCCTTTCAAACTGCTGCTTCTGTGCTGTATCTCAGTGGAGTTGTTTGTTATGCTGGGTCTGGAAGGCTGGGGACTCGGTCTCCTATTGCCATTCAGGTCCCCCTCATTTGGGGTGTGCTCCGCTCCCTTCTCTGTGCTTGCGGTACCTGTCTCACCAGGAACTTGATTCCCTGCTGCGCCTCTGCCCCTCCTCTTCTTTTCCACGTATCCTCCCGTCTACAGTTAACTGGGCAGTCTGCCGTGTCACTCTTGTGCCGATGTGGCTGTCATCTAGGTCTGTCTGCGGGGGAAGGTGAGCTGAGGACCCCCTACTCCACCATCCTCCCAGAAGTCCTCTCTGGGCCCCNACCCTGCGTCATCTCACACGCACCCCCAGCACCCTCTGCTCCAGCAGCCGGCCAGCTCACTGAGCACAAGCACTTAGGAGGAGACAGATCCCTGACACACAGCCAGACCACGTGCTCTTCGGCAAGGGGCACAAGGGGTCTTCCTGGCCGTAGAGCCTGCCTTACTGCGCCCGATCCCAAGAGATGGGAACAGAGTCCCCGTTTGTAAAGGGCACCCACTGCGGGCCGGACACCAACAGCAATAACCTTGTACCTTACCCTGAACTTTCTCTTGGTCTCACTACCCCTCTAAAGTAAAACTCAGATAAGTTTCCAGAAAGAGCCCCTGCCTCATAGAGGATCCACACTTTGTGTAGCCAGCACGGTACAAGCCTGTCCCCTGCATCAGGGAGTGAATGGTCACCTCGACCTACCTGAGCAGCTGCAGAAACTGCTGGCAGCAGGCCGCAGTGTCCATCTCGGCATACTCACAGAGGGTACGTGGGGACGTTCAGGGTGGGCTGCCTCCCAGGAAGTGCAGTGACCAGGTGCTTCTTACTTGCTTAGTGCCGAAGGAACGTACTCCCTGTCGCTGAACAAGCTCCCTTCAGTTCCATACTCGGCAGGGGCCCTTATCTGTGAGGGAAAAACCAAACTTCAGGAAGAGTTTTAAACATTTACAAACAGAATGGAAACAAATGGTGCTAGACAAGATTGTCCTCCCCATGGGTCCCTAAGAAGTGACACCTGTTCTCTTCACAAGAGAGCAGAGAGGAAGTGAATGGCAAAGAGCGTTAAGTGCAGTTGATGAGAAAATTAGTAGGTAGCACGCACCCTCCCAAGCCTGGTTCTCACGTGTGGGTTAGTGTGTACTACTCATAGATGCATGGACCTACAGCAAAGACTCCTCCCCTCGCTTTAACCTAAGACAGCCGATGGGAATCCCTATCATTTATCAGTCTCTGGTTAATGTTTACAGACTAAGGGAGCTCAGCTCTACATCACTGTCTGGTATTCTTTATACACCATTAAGCATCAAACTACAGGCATCCTGAGTTTTTTAAAATACCTTCACTCAGACTTCCAATTTCACTACTGGCTAACAAGTAAGTCTTCCACAGGTAACAGCTGTAAAACCTGGTCATGATACAAAAAACACTAACATGAAGGCACTGAAGAATGAACTGTTGCAGTCATATTCTGGTGAAGAGCCCAGGCTCCGGGCAGCGGAGGTACAAGGCACAAATGCCCTCTCTTTGCTGCTTTTACTCTGGGGTCAGCCTAGATGGTGAGGTTACTGGTCAGAAACTCATAGCCTTTATGCCCTGAGAAGTCAGAGGGCTGAGTTGAGAGCAACTTGGAAGGAACAGGAGGGAAAGACCCCCCCCCCCAATTCCCTTTGGCCGCATCTCTAGCTGACTCTCAGCCACAGAGTGGCCACAGGAGCGGAGGGAACTAAAGATAAGATGTGAGCTGTGATTGGAACTTCTGCCCAAGAAACATTTTGAAGGTCGAGTCCAACCAAGTTAATTGTGTACTAAGAAAAAGAAACCACTCATCTGAGAAAAAGAACAGAATAGAGTCTCCACAGTGTGCTATTCATAATAGCCATTCATCACATGCAAGAGACAAAGAGGAAAATGCAGCCCTTTCTCAAGGTCAAAAGGCAGTCAACCAAGGGCAACTCCAGCTGCTCCAGATGTTAGAATTTGCACATAAGGATTTTAAAATAGCTTATAACTATCAGTGATGTAAAAGAAAATATACTCATAATGAATGAAAAAATAGCAACAGAAATGATTTTTTTAATGAAATGGAAATAAAACTAAAACAAACATGGGGCACCTGGGTAGCTTAGTTGGTTAATCTTCTGCCTTCAGCTCAGGTCACGATCTAGGAGATCATGAGTTCAAGCCCTGTATCAGGCTCTCTGCTGTCATCACAGAGCCCACTGCGGATCCTTTGTCCCCCTTTCTCTCTTTGCCTATTCATCACTCGTTTTCTCTCTCTCTCTCTCAAAAATAAACTAAAAATTAGATGATCTAGAATGAAAGAGGTGCTGGGTGGCTTAGTCAGTTAAGTGTCTGACTATTGATTTTGGCTCAGGTCATGATCTCATGGTTTGTGGGATTGAACTGACAGCACAGTGCCTGCTTGGGGTTCTCTCCTTCTCTCTCTGCCCCTCCCCTACTTGTACATGCTCTCTCTCTCTCTTTCTCTCACTCTCAAACATTTAAAAAAATAATAGAATGAAAAAAATTATAGATGGCCTTAACAGAATGGAGATGACTGGTAAAAACTCAGAGCAACAGAACTTATCTAATCTGAATAAGAGAAAAGATCTTATTTTTAAGGTGAAAAGAGCCTCAGAGACCTGTTGTTTAATATGAAACCAAGATGGGTATGATAGGATTCTGAGAAGAGAATGAGGCAGGTAAAATATTCTAAGAAATAACAGTCAAAATTTTCCCAAATATGATCCAAGACAAGTTTATAACATGTCTAACTGAACACCAAGCAGGGTAAATAGAAGGCCTCATCATACCCTGATCAAATTACTGAAAGCCAGAGTTAAAGAGCAGATCTTGAAAATGTCAAAAGAAAAGCAATACAATGCACGTAGGGTAACAGCTATTTATTTTATGATCAAGTTTTCATCAGAAACTACCCAAGTCAGAAAATACCAGAACAACGTCTTTTAAATTCTTAGTCCCTCCTTCCTCCTCTCTACTGTCAAACCAGAATTCTATATCAAGTAGAAATACCCTTTAAGAATAAAAGTGGGGGCACCTGGGTGGCTCATTCAGTTGAGCGTCTAACTTTGGCTCAGGTCATGATCTCCTAGTCTGTGGGTTCGAGCCCCACGTTGGGTTCTGTGCTCACAGCTCAGAGCCTGGAACCTGCTCTGGATTCTGTGTCTCCCTCTCTCTCTGCCCCTCTATCGCTCATGCTCTCTCTCTCACTCTCTCAAAAATAGATAAGTACTAAAGAAGTACAGCTTTTACAAAACAGAAAAATTAGGTTACAATACCAAAAATAAATGAATATATTTTTTTAAAGGACAAGAAAGGAACAACAAGAAGAAAAACAGAGCAAATCAAAACAAAATGGTAAAGCCAAGCTTAACCATAGCACTGATTATGCAAGACACACTCGTGGAGTCAACAATACAATTAAAATGCAGAAATTATCAGAATGGCTAAGAGTCAGACCCAACCTAACCAAATGCCGTTGAGGTGGTTTTAACAAATGTCTGCAGTTTTTGACATTTCTCCCTGAGTGACTCACTTCTCATAGGACTGGCACAAGTGATGGGGTTTGACTTCTGATACTAGTTTGTGGAAGGCACGCTCCTCCTGCCCTGGCTGCTGGCTCTGGGAAGGCAGCGTCGCGTGGACAGTTGGCGGGGCTCCCGGGAGGCCCGGGTGGAGGGAATCCGGGGCCTCCCGTCAGCAACCAGCACCCACCTGCCAGTCCTGTAGTGAGTCACCTTTACGGGAACATTCTCCAGCCAAGCCTGAAGACAGCTGGAGCCTGGCCAGCATCTTGATTGCATCCCCAGGCAAGACCCCAAGCCGAAACTATCCACCAAAACTATTCCTAAATTCCTGACCCACAGGAAACACAAGATAGTAATTCTTTAGCATCTGAAGCCACTAAACGTGGAGTCATTTGCAAAACAGAAATACATATCTAATGTATGCATTTATAAGGTTGATAAAAGAATTTAAAATTTCAAAGTTTTTATATAAATCCCAGTTAGCAGGGTACCTGGATGGCTCCATTGGTTAAGCATCTGACTCCGGCTCAGGTCATGATCTCCCGGTTCATGAGTTCAAGCCCCATATTGGGCCCTGCTGTCAGTGCAGAACTTGCTGCAGGTTCTCTGTCTCCCTCTCTCTGTGCCCCTCCCTGTGCTCTGGCTCTCAAAAATAAACATTAAATAAATAAATTCCAGTTAAAACACAATGTAATATTAGTTTCAGGTTGACAACATAGTAATTCAGTGCTTTCATACGTCACCCAGTGCTCATCACCAGTGCTCTCCTCAATGCCCGTCTCCCATTTTCCCCTCTCCCCACCCCCATCAACCCTCAGTTTCTTTTCTGTATTTAAGAGTCTCTGATGGTATGTCTCCCTCTCTATTTGTAACTTATTTTTCCTTCTCTTCTCCTGTGGTCTTCTGTTAAGTTTCTCAAATTCCACATACCAGTGAAAACATAGATCTTTCTTTCTCTAACTTACTTCACTTAGCATAGTACCCTCCAGCTCCATCCACATTGTTGAATGAAATCTTGCCATTTGCTCTCTGATCACCGAGTAGTATTCTATTGTATACATAAACCACATCTTCATCCATTCATCAGTTGATGGACATTTGGACTTTTTCCTTAATTTGGCTGTTGATAGTGCAGCTATAAACCTGCGGGTTATATGTGCCCCTGTGAATCAGCACTCCTGAAACCTTTGGAAAAACTCCTAGTAGTGCTACTCCTGGGTCACAGGGTAATTCTATTTTTAATATTTGAGGAACTTCCACACTGTTTCTGAGAGCAGCTACACTAGTTTGCATTCCCGTCAGTAGTGCAAGAGGGTTCCCCTTTTTCCCCATTTCACCAACATCTGTTGTTTCCTGAGTTGTTCGTTTTAGCCACTCTGACCAGTGTGGGTGGCCTCTCAGTGTGGTTTTGATTTGTGTTTCCCGGATGATGAGCGATGTTGCACATCCCTTCATATGTCTGTGGCCATCTGCATGTCGTCTTTGGAAAAGTGTCCATTCATGTCTTCTGCCCTTTTCTTCACTGGATTGTTTTTCAAAAGGTGTCGAGTTTGGTAATTTCTTTATAGATTTTTGATACTAACCCTTTATCCAGTATGTCATTTGCAGGGATCTTCTCCCATTCCATTGGTTGCCTTTTAGTTTTGTTGATTGTTTCCTTTGCTGTGCAGAAGCTTTTATCTTTTTCTTTTAATTTATATTTTTGAGAGAGAAAGCGTGAGTGGGGCAGAGGAGTCCTATAATGCTCCCAACTGTATAATGTTTCTGGGTCTGTGTGAAAAGAAAGCTAATCATATTCTCTCCTTTGTTGTAGATTTCCAATGCGCACAGTCAGCAGATGGATGACCTCTTTGATATCCTCATTAAGAGTGGAGGTAGGTCACACGTCCCATCAGAACCTGTCAGAGTGACCTTTCATGACAAGTTTTTGCATATTCTCCTTTAGAGCCCATGGCACATCTCTAAGTAGCGAGAAACGTATTTTTCTAATTCCAACTAAATGTACTGTTTTAAATCTGTTAAATTAGGACATTAAAGCAACTTATAAAAATGGAGGAAAAGCCACTGTCTCAGCTTAAAACAATAACACGGTAGATTTATCCATAGATCTATGCCTGTTGAAAATAATAGACCATCTCAAAATAGCAAAGGAGAGCCAAATTTAAATTCCACATTCAAAAACTTCACAACATGTTCTATATGTATGTCACTGGGATGAGATAAAAATGCTCTCCTGACTTCGCACATGAATTCTGTACCAACCACGGGTTACCTAGCTCAGACTCCAGTGACACTGTTAGAATTCAAAGGCAATTTTGAAGCACTTTCTGCAGATAATTGGAAATCTTAGACTTTGTAGTATCATCTTAAAAAGAGCTAAGGGTGGGGTGGGGGGTTGCCTGGGCCACTCAGTCGGTTAAGCATCCAACTCTTGGCTTCAGCTCAGGTCATGATCTGAGTTTGTGAGTTCCAGCCCCGCATGGGGCTCTGTGCTGACTGCGTGGGGCCTGCTTGGGATCTCTCTGTCTCTCCCCCTCTCCCTCACTCATATGGTCTCTGTCTCTCTCAAAATAAATAAACTTAAAAAATTTTTTATAAAGAGAGAAAGGGAGGTTAACCACATGCAAAAGAAACCAAGGGTATCTCAGCCTCAAACATACTTGTCAAAACAAGTATAAAAAACAGTATTTTAAAAATTCAACAGATGCTCTTTTGGAATAAAGCATTCTCAAGATTTTAAACAATGATCACAATTTTCCCATTCATAGCAGGTACTATTTGGTTTTGAGGACATGGGGAATTCTTGATGTTTGACTAGAGCTCTCTGTGCCAATAGATTTTTCTTTTCCTAAGAACTATACACAAAATAAACTCATAATGTATCTATGCCATGGAAATAAAACAGATAGACATTTCATGGCCTGATTTTAGGATTATTTAAAATGTTTTTTGCCATACAAAGACTTTTTATATGATTAAAAAGAGTAATTTTTACGGCCTAAAGTTGGAAATTAAAATGTGACAAAGTCATCAAATGAGTTATTTCCTACAAGGCATGATTTTTTTTTTTTTTTTTTACTGGCAAAGTATCCAGTGAGTACATTATTTTATCCTATCGGAAACCACCGCCAGTAATCATGAGAACAGAGACTGGAATAGTTGATTATGAGCCTGGTTACTCAGCTCGCGCCGTCAGCGCCGAGAACAACTGCAGTTGCGAGTGCAGGAGGGGAGAAGCCCTGGAGACAGGCGGGGACAGACGCACAGGCGGGGACAGACGCACAGGAGGCACACACGGCTGACGGTCCCCACACGGGAGTCGGCCTGCATGTTCTTTCCCGTCATGCCTCCCAGTCTTTGAGCTCCCACAGAGGTTCCTAAGTCCACTCTTGCAAACGAAACCAATCAGACACCTAAGAAAGTAAAAAAAGTTACTTTATTCAAGTAAATGCATCTATAAAAACACTGCCATCTAAAGCAAACGTGTGTTAGTTTTCTACTTGGTCCAGAGGAGTAACACATAATTAGTGCTTATTAAGACATTTGCCGGATCTTCAAGATTTTGTATAAATCCAGAAAACAAGACAAAAAAGGCAAAAAAAAAAAAAAAAAGTGGTCCATCTTCAAGAAGAGGGTCAAAGCAGCTGTGTTGAGCTGGAATTCAGAAATAAAAGATGGCATTGTATCACTTTAGAACTTTACACAGAAAGTCTGTAGTTCAACTATAATGAGAATAGGAAAAAGAATATAGTTAGATCTTTCAGGGTATTAAGAACGTACTTCGTGTCTGCACAGAATGGGGACAGACACTGTCACATTAAGGGTGGCGGGCCGCTGTGACAGCGGATCCAGGGTATCTGACAAGACACAAGCCCTGTCTGAAGCCTGCAGTAACTGGGGACAAGGACCCAAAGATCAAATCAGTCGCACCATCAGCTCCTCCCAAGCGGTATATAGCTGCTGGTAATGCTTATTGCTATTACTGATGAGAGAGCATATCAGAATGTTAAAAACTTAAAATGTTATTCAGCTAAAAGGAGCCATCATCCTACAGTTTATCAAGGACTCTATCTGATCCGACCAGCAGCATTCTCCTCCTGCCCCGAAGGTGCACTGTGTAGGGGTCCTCACAAGATAGCAGAGTAACTGTCCTGATAATTAACAAACATGTTTAAATAGTAGCAAATCATTACTTACTAATCACTTCAACTGTTTTGCACAGAGATTTCCCTCCCTATAAAAGAAGAGCCTTCTCCTATTTCCAAAATGAGACCAGTGACAGCCAGCATCACCACGATGCCAGTCAACACAGTGGTGTCCCGGCCACCACCCCAGGTCCAGATGGCACCACCTGTGTCCTTAGAGCCCCTGAGCAGTTTATCTACCAGCCTAGAGAACCAGCTAGAAGCTTTCCTGGATGGAGCTCTCCCTTCGGCCAATGAAACTGCTCCGCTGCCAAGCAGTGGTGACGACAGAGAGCCCTTCTCTCTGATCGAGGACCTCCAGAATGACCTGCTGGGCCACTCGCACTCCCCCATGGAGACTTCGGAAGCTCAGTTCGCTGCAAGTACTCCCTGTCTGTCGCTTGACCTTTCCGACTCAAACCTGGACAACATGGAGTGGCTGGACATCACCATGCCCAACACGTCAGGACTCACCCCCCTCAGCGCCACCGCCCCCAGCATGTTCTCCACTGACTTTCTAGATCCACAAGACCTGCCGTTGCCATGGGACTAACGTCACAGATTTCCCGTCCGAGTTCATGACGTCTAGGAAGAGGAAGGGCATTCGGATAAGGGCAGTTTTTAGAGACAGATACATAGCGGCGTTGTTGCAATTAAAATATGTTGTCATAGAAAAGGGTGGCGAGATGGTCACAGCCTGGAAGCCACATGTGCAAACATGGCATCGCCTCCAGCAGTGAATTTCTACCGTTAACATGGCGCAGGGCCCTCGGAAAAGTCTCTGCTCAAAGAAGACTCCTTTGTTTCTCTAGACTTGAGTACAGAACGCGGAGTACCTTTAGACAAAGGCGGGACAGAGAGTGCCGGGTGCAGGAGAGCGACCCGAGGACTCTCTCCCCACCACCTTTACCCTCTGTGGTCACTGTAAGACCCCGAGTAAAAGGCAGGCAGCCCCGCTCACAAGACGGTGCCAGGTGCGGGAGGCGGGAGGCCACTGCGCGCGCGGCGCCTCCTAGAACCGGCCTGGCCCCGGCGGCACTGAGCCCCAGCCAGGCCTCACGCCATCCCCGCTGCAGCCTTCCGGTTCCATCCAGAAAGCACCACCATTTGTTTTGTGTTGTAGTTTATTTTGTGATTTGGGGAATCTTACTTTAGATCCCAGATTTCAGTTTAAATGGATGACCTTTCACCATCACCAGACAATGTATAAAATACTGTCATAAACCACTGTACAAAGTCCACATATAACGATAACACTGAAAATTCTATTAGCAACCCTCGGGTTGATTAGATTGATTTTCATGTGTATATTAGCCATGTGTATGTACACTCTGACATTGTGGGATGTACAGCCTACACTGGGGTAAGGAATTGGGTATCCAGTGGTTCTACTTGTTTTAATAACTCGAATATTTCTAGAGTACTTGAGCCATGTGTATTTCTGTATTTAAAGAAAAGCTGACTGATTTCAGGTAACCAGACCCATCTCAGAGAACCCAGGAAGGCTCCAGTGTGAACCATCCTTCGGAGCTGGTGAGTTGCAAAGAAGGGGCAGGAGGCTGTCATCAGCCAGGACATTCCTGCAGCGGCTCCGAGTTAGACTCTCACCAGGCGGGCCCCCAGCCCCCAGCTCTGGCCGCCTCTTCCGTTGCTCTTTCCTGTCATTTTAGAGGCTTGTAACTGGACGGCATACCCGAGCTCTCGCCATACTATCAAGCCGAGGACTGAGAAACTGGAGGTTTTATTCGTTTTTTTTTTTTTTTAATATAGAAGTTATCACGTTTGTTGAGTAGTTTGAGTTTTCTAAAATGCCAACTATCATGGGACTTCCAAAATTATGTCAAGCTAGTCATTTAAGTATACGATAAAGTGTACATAACTGAAGAAAAACCCTGAAATCTACCAAAAAGTGTGAAGGTGTTTGTTAAATACCATTGTCTCACTTTGTGTGAGCCCCGGGGGTCCCGTCGCTTCCTCTGGGCCATTAAGTGGGCCTGTCCCCCCGGCGACAGGGAGGAGCCAGCCTGACCCATTACTTGGAAAGAACTGAGGACCCACTGCTGGGTTTGCGTTCTGCCGCAGAGCTGACCTTATTTCAGATTTTTAGTTTGGTTTCCAGATTTTACTCTCGGCAAGGCAAGTCTGTGTTCCCAGTATACAGTCGCCCAGAACACTGGAGCCCTCTGCTCACTGGCGCTTCCCAACTTGAAAGCACTTCTGAGTGGTTCAGGGCAGAATTGGTCATGCTCGGTGTGGTCCGAGTGAGTAGTTTAAATGTTTAGGAACTGGTCAACCAACGCATGGACTCTAGTAACTTTGTTAACCAGAACGCATGCGCGTGAGCAAGGTCAAGGGCAGCAGCCACCTTCCGCAAAGGGCCCGTCTCCGAGGACAGGGCTGTTCGCTCGGGCAGGCACTTCTCTCGGGAGCTCGTGGCTAGGGGCCTTCTGGGGTGCATCTAGTCTGCTCATGGACTGAGCATCATCTTTATTCAGATGTGAACAGCTTATTAGATCACACCAAATATCCGTGGGACTGCAGCAGGCAGCCGATCAGCCCGTGCTGCGGCTCCCGTCCACCTCCCGCTTCTGTCGTCCTGAGCTGCGAGCATGGGGTCCAAGCCCTCAGCCCCCCTCATTGCTTTCGTAAAGTAGGGTCTGCAACATGCCCCAGGAAGGCTGCTCTCCAAACAGACACACTGCCGTGCGGAGAATGCCACCTCCCGGGCCTTTCTGTCCACCATGAAGTGCAAGGGCGGCCACGTCACATGTGTGCTTACACCGTCACATGCAGGGCTTCCTTGGAAGGGGAAGCGTGGGCTCTCCCATCGGGAGCTCCCCTGGCTCCCCCGCTCGCGCCGTTCTGTAGGGCCCGCCTGTCCTGGCATCCGTGCACCCAGGGTGCCAGCTCCGTGTTCTGGGTCACAGTGAGGGCACAGCGTGACGCGACCAAAGAGGACATGGTAATCAAGCCCCCCCCACCTGACTCGGTGGACGTAATGCTGAGGACAGCAGGAGGGGCGGTCACCACAGAGGACTGTGTCTGAGGGGAGTCTCACAGCCCTCGAAGCCCAGGGCAGAATGGCTGGGGGGGGGTTTTCAGTGCGCACGCGGGGTAGTCTAGTGTAGGCCGGGTAGCACTGTACGTTGCCTCGCAGAGTACTGTTTGCCAAGGAAACAGCCAGCTCCCGGACATGCATGTCTCCTCACACCCCATCTTCCTTCCCTAAATGTTCCTGAAACGTGACAGTCCCAAGCCTGCCTTTCGAGTGTCTGCAGGTATCGGTCACGTCATGGGGGCCAGACGAATCCAAAGTTACCCCAACGCATCTCCGCTCTCTGGAAACCCGGGGCACGTGGGCCCCTCGTACATCTCCACAAAGCATGTCTAAGGAGCCACTGCAGACAGGTCATGAGTGGCTCATGTTCTAGCATTTTCCTGAATTGTGCGATCTACTGTACAGTATTTGCCACGTATTCGTACAAAGATAAAGTCTCAGTTCGTGGGATGTCTTGCTCAGATGCTTTGTGTTTCAGAGGACCATTTTCATAGCGCTAGAGAGGTCTCATTTCCATTTCCTTTCTCAACTGCACGGTTCTGGGATCCATGTCGCTGAGGCTCTAGGAGGTGTGGTTTCGGAACCGGGGTGCAGGCGGCCTGCTGCTGCCTCCAAGCTGCCGCCTACTGAAAGCAAAGTCATGGCAGTGAGATAGCGCCTCGGAACTGTGCAGTCAGCAGGCCTGCGGGCCGTACTGGCAGCGTGTTGCCCATTCTGGCACGAAAGTTCACTCAGGCTCCCTCTGCCCTCGATCCCAGATCATTCCAGGCCACATGGCTCTCTTCAGAGCCCTTTCAGAATTCCCAGGCCGAAACCAGCCCCTAGACCTGGCCAAGCAGCCGTCCCCACAAGCGATGGGACAGTCCCTCGAGTCCGCGAACAGACTTGGCCGCAGAGAAGCGGTGAAGGCCACGGGCCCGCCTGGCCTCACCAGGCTCCTGCTGGCCGTCGGGGCCTGTGGCACCACCGGGGACTTTTTAGAGAAGTTTGGCGAGAACAACCGTTCAGTGTCTACCAGCAGAAGGTCAGGGGTCCACTGATCCCGATCTACAAGTGACCCTCCATCTCTGCAGCGCTGTGCAGCCTGACTCCTGGCAACAGAGCGGAACACCACACAGACCGTCCGCCACCGGGGAGGCCACGCAGTTAGCCCACATCATCAGAGAACATTAACTGGAAGGTCAGGTTTATCAGGGAGCACAGCTTTCAAGTGCAGACGTGTGTATTTGGAGAGCATCCTACTCACACTTCAGCTCGTCCTCTCAGTGGTTTCGGTCAAAACTGGAAAGTAACAAGACGCGTAGCTCTCTGTCCTGGTCCCACTCTTGCTCGCTCACCGGTCCGTCCCGGCTACCCTTCTCGTTTGTGAAGTGACTGCCTGCATGACACTAAGAGGTCTCTGTGTCTTCCCCCCGCGCCCGTGCCTGCAGTGCTTGAGGCATACTTGGCACCACTGCAGTCTCCCTACCTGCGCTCAGAGCTGACTCGGGGCCTGCAGTTCGTAAAGCTGCACATGTTTACAGAAGGGCGCTTACCCTCCACACTAACACATCGCTCTGCGCATCAGTAGCGGGAAAGGCCCCAGCTCTGTGACACGAGGGTGGCGGTCTCAGACCAAAGGTGCTGTCTGGAGTCTAAATAGGTCACTGGCGATAATCAACACAGCTGTTGTGCTTAACAGAGCTTTGTGCCAACTATGAAGACAAAGTTTTAACCAAGTTCACAGGATCACCGAGACTCGTAACAATTACCTCTCTACAGAAACTTGCTAACTTGGTAGGAGGAGGGAGCATTTAGGGAAGGGTTTAGTATCTACCAAAAGTACTTAACCTCAAGTAAGCAGTAGTAATGCAAACTTGCTTTAAAGGAACCAAAGGCATTGCCAAGTATTTGCCAAAAGGAGGCACTTTTTATTTAAAATTTGAGACTAATGAGCTCTCAAGAATCAGTCCCAAAAAAGGTATTATCCATTTAAGGTTATAATTTTCACAAAGATGTAGATATTCCTCTGTTGTTTTCATGTAAAATAGTATAGATTTGTTTTGTTGGTTTAAGAAGAATGCATATTTAGTAGTAATACAGAATTTCTTCCTAAGTACAGATTAGTTTCCTTTTTTTCTTGCTTGCAGTAGAAACACAGCGTGATAGGTGTTTCTCTTCTTATTTTCATTGTCACATCATGTCTTAGCATCTCACTTTATGAAAACAAGGAGAAAGATACCGATCTGCAGAGCCCCGCGTACTAAAGCACTCGCCTAATAAAAAATTATGGCAATCGGGGGTCCATTCGTGTATTGCCTTTATGTTGTTTTTTAAAAGAAAAAACCATGATGCCTTTGTATTTGCTGTTTGCACCCCTGAAATCAATTCCGTATCATGTCTGAACGCCATACATTTTGCACATGTACTGTACATAGGTAACGCATACTGTATTTTTATATGTGTGCACACTGCTCATCAGATCTTTTGTACATAGTGGCAGTATCGTAGCCGATCGGGAAACGTTTGATATCTCAGCAATTTTGCATTTTTTGTGTCTCAAATAAAAACATTTTGATGTACTACGGTTCTTGCTGTGCAGGGGGAGGGCCACCCCTGTGGGTCGGGACAGCCACCGCAGAGCTGGGCGCGGGCGTCGGACAGGACCCCACCTTCAGATGCACACCTCACAGGCCAAACTATTAGCTCACCGAGGTGAACTCTCGCTCACACACCAGGTGGGCCGCCCTCCCCCAAGTCCAGGGACGGGGGAGACAACACAGAAATCGGGACTGGCCAGACTTGAACATGGCATGATTTACACCAAAGTCGTGTTCATTCTTCTAAGGAAACTGTGACGGAAAGATAGGATCAAGCACCTGGTTCTCCCCGGGGGGTGATGCGGACATCTGTGCACGGTGAAAACACACACACTTTGATGGCAGTAAATGCAGCAACAAAATTCCTCAAAGACTCAGATACTCCTTCAATTTAACCAAGTTTAAAAGAAAAAAAAAGACACACACACACACACACCACTACAAGGTGTTTTTAGAGACCATACAAAATGGTCTTTAGAATTAGGTATTCTTTTAGTAAGATGGCATTTAATTTTTAACCCAGAAGCCCGTGGTTAAGATAAAGCTTTGAGGAAAACAGCATTATATTTTCCTCCTTGCTTTGGTGAAATAAAATAGTGATGAGCACACGTGAGTGCAAACAGTACCGTCCGTGTCGATACCTGATTATGACACGGGCCCTGTGTCCGCCACAGACCGATTCCCTCTGCAACGAAAATGGGCATCAACTGTGACACTGAGGGACCAGGATAGCAGCCTCAACAGATCAGTAAGTACACGGTACCTCCAAAGGGATATAACGTTGTCCCCCTGCCCCCTCCCCCAACTGCAGGGAGAGAGCGCGCCGTCACCATGCGGAAGTGCCCCAGCCTTTGAGGAGAGGCCACGGGACACAGCAGGGAGCTTTAGGGGAGGCACACGCAAGACACGGTGTTTACACGTGGAAAGGACGGTGCAGGCAGAGCGCGCGGGCCGGGCGAGCTCGGGGTTAACAGGCCCCGGGGGCCGAGGCCCTGCTCTGCGCCCGGCCACAGGCTAGGTGCGCGAGTCTGGCCACAGGACACAGTCACAGAGAAAGTCTGAGAAACAAGGTCTGGAAAGGGAGGGGGCAGCGGGATCCCTGAGGGCCTGCAGCACCCTGGGGGGACCACTCTGGCAGCGCTGGGTCATAAAGGGCCTTCGAACGCTGTTCAGATGCTGCACACGGCCCTCCCTGAGCATCTTTAAAGCCTGGATGCACATTTGCTCTAGAATCGAGGTGAGCACTCCATCTGCAAGCGCGGACACACAAGTTTAGCGACGGCTGGCCATGCACTGAGCCAAGGCAAGGCCGACTCCGTGCCGGGTGCGGCTACGGGTCACCGACCCTTGCATGCGGTCACTCGGCCCTCCCGAACGTTTCTCGTCACCTAGCGACCATTCCCCCACTGCTCCTCCCGCACAAAGCTTCACTTCTGACGAGTCTGATGGTTACTGATTTTACCCTAATTCACCTTCCAGAAAGACACCTCACCTTGAGATCCTGGCCGTCTTTTCTGCTAGTTTTTGTGGCAAGTGAAAATCAAACCCCATTGCGTGATTAGGCATAAAAACAAGATGCTCATCAACTTTCTGAACGGCATCTTGTTGGATAGACTGTCACAGATCGTCCCGGGAAGGGACTGCGGACACAGCCCAGAGGGCGGTCAGCCTGGTGGACTCACGTAGCACAGGAGACTTGAAAGCATCTAAAACCCAAAGGAAGCAAATGCTGGTGTCGTTAACTGATGAGGAGGAGGGGCTTTTATTCAGGTTGATAGTTAAGAATTCTAAGTGTTTCCGGGGCGCCCAGGTGGCTCAAGGGGTTAGGCATCAGACTCTTGGTTTCCTCTCAGGTCATGATCTCCCAGTTCATGAGTTCAAGCCCCAGGTGAGGCTCTGCCGACAGCACAGAACCTGCTTGGGATTCTCGGTCTCCCCCTCCCTCTCTGCCCCTCTCATGCTCATGCTCTCTCTCTCTCTGTCAAAAATAAATTAAAAAAAAAAAAAAAAAAGAATTAAAAGCAATTCCCATCAGAGGCTCCAGGATAGGCCTTCGAGGGCTTTGCCGTGCTCCCTGTCTCTGCCGCGTGGAAGTCAAGTCATGCGAAGCCGAATGGCAAACAACGCCGTCTGCCCCTGACGGTCTCTACACAGAGTCAAGTTACAGTGGTTTTGTTACAACACATGTCTAAGCACCGGAAAAGGTCTGCAGAGCTGTTCAGACAATTAGTTTTACATGCTCTACTCAAGTTCTGTCTGTGAAGCAGCTTGGAGGGCTGACCAGGACGTCACATTCATGAGAGATACGGAAGCCACAGTGGGCAGACCAGGAAAAGGTACCACAACCCAAAGCTACTTAACCCTTCTCCCCACGCTGCTCGTACACGGCACCAGCGAATGGGACCGCAACCAGGGGCAGAAACACAGTCAACACTGCAAGGTCCCAGACCCCGTGCCAAACGCTGTATGTGTATGAGTGTTACCTCATTTAGCCACAAGTCTGGGAGCTACGAACTCTGATCACCCCCATTTTACAGATGTGGCAACGGAGGAAAGGGAGGGGAATGACTTGCCCAAAATGACAAAGAAAGCAGAGCACAGATGTGAGACCATGCTTCTGGTCCCCCAGAACCCAGACTCTCTCTGCAGACTTGATGCCCACAAGGCTTCACCTCCATTCTGATTTACTGCAAATTCACAGCTGACTGACTACATCAGTCGAGGTTCACCCCAACTGGGTGACTCTCAAGTCCCAACCTCACACATTTCACAAAGCAGCTACTGCTAGGAATGGCATGTGGCATTCCCGGCACGCGTTTCCCTGGCCAGCCAGCTACAACCTGGATCACAAGGCTGGACGTGGCCCATGAACCCCACTGGCCAGGCCACACACACCGTCAAACGCTGCCTGTCACGGCTGGGACTTCTGTAGCCACATAAGCACATCCCAAAGCCCCAGAGTTTCCGAACAATCTTAGAACACCTAGTCGAGTCGAAGATGCAAACTGTGACTCAACTCTTCTGGTACACAGCCTTGAGAAATGCCCCCACCCCTAGGCAGTCAGGGGCCAGAATGAACACGAAGGCATCGTGTTTACAAACAAGAAAAACACCGCATATGCCTTTCAAGTGGAGAACTTTCAACATGGCAGTTTACATAAATGAACTACATGTGTCCAGGTACAAGAATCAAAAACAAAACGCTTAGGAGAACAAAGTGCAGGATGGAAGAGACATTAAGTAACATTTTTTTGTCGTTTTTGCAGGTGGGAGGGAGTGGCCCAGGGAGAGGGAGAATCTTAAGCAGGTTCCACGCCCAGCACAGCGCCTGACATGGGGGCTTGGTCTCACCTGAGCCAAAATCAAGAATCAGAGGGTTAACCAACTGAGCCACCCCGATATCCCTCGAGTAACATTTTCAAACAAGAATGCTGTGTGGTTTTCTATACATAAAGATGTAAAGTATAAAAATATGGCTGGTAGGGGCGTCTGGGTGGCTCAGTCGGTTGAGCATCCGGCTTCAGCTCAGGTCATGATCTCACGGTTCGTGGGTTTGAGCCCCACATCGGGCTCTGGTTCTACGGATTCTGTGTCTCCCTCTCTCTGACCCTCCCCTGCTCATGCTGTCTCTCTCTCTCAAAGATAAATAAAACATTTAAAAAATATATGGCTGGTAAAGACATGTCCATTTCAAGAGTCCGAATACTTCTGGAAAGAAAAGGAATTAGATAGTAGTAGGTATAAAGTGAGTTTCAGTTAATACTAAATATTTAATTTCTTCATCATTTTATTTAATAATTCCATAGCCATATAGAAAACCATTAACAATTTCTTACTGGCAGTTGATTTCTTTATTCTCCCCTATTCTGTTCTTTGAGTTGGAAATATTTTGTTTAAAACAGTTTTTAAGAAATAGTAGAAACAACTGTATGCCAATAAATTAACTTAGATAAACCAAATTCCTAAAAAGACACAACTATCAAAAATTAACTCCAGAAGAAATGAGAAATGTGAATAGACCTATAGCAAGTACAGAAACTCAATTAATTTTTAGTTTTTTAAATTTTATTATTTATTTTTGAGAGAGACAGAGCACGAGTGGGGGAGGGGCAGAGAGAGAGGGAGACACAGAATCCGAAGCAGGCTCCAGGCTCTGAGGAGTCAGCACAGAGCCCGACGTGCGGCTCGAACTCACGAATTGAGAGATTATGACCTGAGCCGAAGTCAGACACTTAACCAACTTAGCCACCCAGGCTCCCATGAATTGATTTTTAAAAACTACTAATAACATGGCTTCACTGGTGAATTCTACCAAAAATTCAAAGAACACCAATTTTTCACAAACATCTTTGAAAAAAGTAATTCCTTCTATCAGGGGCCATCCTGACACCAACACCAAGACATCACAAGAAAATAAAACGAACAGACCAACACTGCTTAGGAGTATACGTACAACATCCTAAACAAAAGACTAGCAAACCAAATCCAACAACATACAGAAAGTATTATCCACCAGGACCAAGTGGGGTTTATCTCAGGAACGTAAAGTTGGTGTAACATCTGAACATAATTAACATGATGCACACTATCCAACAGAAGGTACGAAAGCTATATAATCATAGCAGATGAAAAAAGCATTTGACAAAATTCAGTCTCCCCTCATGATAAAAATACCGAAGAACTAGAAGGGAATTTTCGCAAACTGATAAAGGTCATTTAAACGAAACCCACAGTGAACAAAGACTGGATGCTTGTCCCCATTGGTCAGGGAAAAAGACCAGGATGACCACCTCTATTTGAAACTGGACTGGAAGTTCTAACCAGGACAATTATGCAAGAAAGGTAAGAAAAGTCATCAGATTGGAAAGGAAGAAGTAAAACTATATTTATAATAGATGATATGATCTCGTGTATAAAGAATCCTAAGAAGTCCACTAAAAATCTATTGTATTTCTTTTTTAAAAATTTTTCAAATGTTTATTTTTTGAGAGAGAGAGAGCAGGGGAGGGGCAGAGAGAGAGAGAAACACAGAATCTGAAACAGAATCCAGGCTCTGAGCTGCCAGCACAGAACCCGACGTGGGACTTGAACCCACGAACCGCGAGATCATGCCTGAGCCAAAGTTGGATGCTTAACCAACTGAGCCACCCAGGCGCCCCTATTGTATTTCTAAATAGTAACAATGAACAAACCAAAACTGAAGAAAGCAATTCCATTTACAATAGCATCAAAAAGAATAATACGCTTATGAGTAAATTTAATAACAGAAATGCGACATACTCTGCAAACTATGAAACAGTGCAGAAAACAACTAAAGGAGACACAAATAAATGAAAAAAAATAATCCCACATTCATGGATCAGAAGACTTAAGATTTTTATAATGGCAATATTTCAAAAATTGGACTCCAGGTTAAATATACTTTCTACCAAAATCCCAGCTGACTCTTTGCTGGAAAGAACAAGCTGATCCTAAAATTCATACGGAAATTCAGGGTATCCAAACAGCCAAAACAATATTGAGAAAGAAAAAGTTGGAGGACTCACACTTCCTGACTTCAAAACTTACTACAAAGTTACATTAATCCCAACTTTGGTATTAGCATAAGGATGGATATGTCTGGGGCACCTTGTGGTTCAGTTAGTTAAGCATCCGACTTTGGCTCAGGTCATGATCTCGTGGTTCGTGGGTTCGAGCCCCGTGTCACGCTCTGTGCTGACAGCTCAGAGCCTGGAGCCTGCTTCAGATTCTGTTTCTCTCTCTCTCTCTCTCTCTCTCTCTCTATATATATATATATATATCTCCCCCCTCCCCTGCTCACACTCTCTCAAAAATAAACATTAAAAAAAAAAAGGAAAAAAGCATATATAAATCAATGGAATAGGATTGAGAGTCCAGAAATAAACTGTCATATTTATGATTGATTTTTTTAAAAATCATTCTTTAGAGCAGTTTTAGGCTTACAGCAAAATTAAGGGGGAAGTATAGAGAGTTCTATATACCCTCTGCCCCATTATCAACATCGCCACCCGAGTGCACCATTTGTTGCAGTTGACGACCCTACACCAGCACATCATTATCCCCCCAAGTTCATCGTTTACACGAGGGCTCACTCCTGCTGTCGTAGATTCTATGGGTTTGGAAATAAGTATTATGACAGGTACCCATCACTGTGCTATCATCCGGAGTATTTTCACTGCCCTAAATTTCCCCGGTGCTCTTCCTACTCACCCCTCCCCACAACCCAACCCCTGGCAACCACTCAGTTTTTTATTGTCTCCATGGTTTTGCCTTTTCCAAACTGTCGTATACCTGGGAACCACACAACATGTAGCCTTTTTCAGATTTTGGCTTCCTTCACTTCGGAAATGCATTTAAGTTTCTGCCAGGTTCTTCCCATGGCTTGATAGCTCATTCTTTTTAGAATGTTAGAATGAGTAACATTCTACTGTCTGGATGTGCCACAGTTTTTTAATCAATTCACCTACTGGCTGGTGGTTTCCAAGCTTTGGCGAGCATGAATAAATATGCCGCAGAGAGCTGTGTGCAACTTTTTGTGTGAGAAAGTCTTGTGAAAAAGTGCCCAACATCACTCATCATCAGGGAAATGCAAATCAAAATCATAATGAGACACCACCTCATATGTGTTGGAAGGACTATTGTCACAAAGTCGAAAGATAACAGCTATTGGCGACAATTTAAGAAATCGGAACCCGCATACACTGGGAACGTAAACCGATACAGCCATTATGGGAAAGAGCATGAAGTTTCCTCAAAACATTCAAAATAGAACTACCTGTTAGAACTGCCAGGAGATCTGGCAATGCTGCTCTAGGAGTACAACCAGAGGAAATAAAATCCCTACCCAAAAAGAGATCTGCACTCCAGTGTTGGTTGCTATTATTCACAGTAGCTAAGATAAGGAAACAACCTAAGCGTCCATCGACGGGTGAATGGATAACACACCATGGAATAGGACCCAACCTTTAAAAAGAAGGAAATCCTAGGGCGCCTGGGTGGCTCAGATAGTTAAGCGTCTGACTTCGGCTCAGGTCATGATCTCATGGTTCGTGGGTTCGAGCCCCGCATCAGGCTCTGTGCTGACAGCTCAGAGCCTGGAACCTGCTTCAGATTCTGTGTCTCCCTCTCTCTCTGCCCCTCCCCCACTCATGCTCTATCTCTAAACTAAATAAAACCAAAAAAAAATTTTTCTTTAAAGAAGGAAATCCTGACATTTGCAAAAACACAGATGAACTGGAGGACCTTATGCTAAGTGAAATAAGCCAGACGCAGAAAGCCAAGTCCTGCGTGATCTCATTTACACGTAGAATCTAAAAAAGCCAAACTCACAGAAGGAGAACTAGGGGAGACGTGGGTCAAGGGTACAAACTTCAGGCAGAAGAGGAACATATTCTGGAGATCTAATGTCCATGTGGTGCCGATGTTTAATCAGACTGTATTGTATGCCGGAAATTTGCTACAAGAGTATGTCTCCACTGTTCTCACCCCGTACACACAAATGTGGCAACTCTGTGAGGTAATGAGTGTGTTAATTAGCTTGATTGTGCTCGTCTTCTCACAGTGTGTATCAAATCATCACAATGCATACCTTAAATAACATGATTTTTATTTGTCAACACCACCTCAATAAAGCTGGGGGGATTTAAGTGCTGAAAGAGAAAACAACAACTGAGAGGCACCTGGGTGGCTCAGTCAGTTAAGCCTCTGACTCTTGATTTCGGCTCAGGTCATCATNTTCTCTCTTTCTCTATCTCTCTCTCTCAAAAATAAAAAAAAAATTAAAAAAATTTTAAACACAACTGAATATTTTACAACAAACTGTCCTTCAGAAAGGAGGGAGAAATTAAGACAGTCCCCGATGAACAAAAGGTGAAGGAGTTCATTACTAGCCCTGCCCTACAAGAAATGCTAAAGGGAGGGGCGCCTGGGTGGCTTAGTCGGTTGAGCGTCCGACTTTTGCTTAGGTCATGATCTCGCGGTTCGTGGGTTCAAGCCCCGCGTCGGGCTCTGTGCTGACTGCCAGCTCAGAGCCTGGAGCCTGTTTCAGAGTCTGTGTCTCCCTCTCTCTCTGACCCTCCCCTGCTCACGCTGTCTCTCTCTCTCTCCTAGAAATAAATAAAAATATTAAAAAAAAAAAAAAAAGAAATGCTAAAGGGAGTCCTTCAAGTTGAAATGGAAGAACAGACAGTAGTAACTCAAAGTCCTATGAAAATATAAAGTTCTCCAGTAAAGGTATATATATGGGCAAATAAAAACCTATAATGTTGTCTTTTAGTTCTCAGCTCTACTTTTTACCCTTTCATAGGCTTATCAAGGACAAAGTCATACAAGTGATTCTACATCTACCTTAGCGAGCTCATAACACGTGGAATTTGTGACATCAATAACATAAGGGGGGAATGAGCTTGTAAAGATGTAGGATTTTCATATATAAGTGAAGTTAAGCAATCAATTTAAATACATTGTTATAACTTTAGGATGTTATATGTAATCCTCATGGTAACCACAAAAAATATATACAGAATATACACAGGAAATGAGAAGGGACTCAAAACAAGTCATGACTGAAAAAAAAATCAGCTAAAACAAAGGCAGGAAGGAAGGATGGAAATAAAGGATAAAGAAGCCATAGGACATACAGAAAATAAATAAAATAGCAATATTAAGTGCTTCCCTATCAGTAATTAAATGCAAGTGGATAAAACTCATTTAAAAAATACAACTTGGCAGAATGGATTTAAAAAACAGGACAGGGGTTAAACCCGGACCTGTTAAAAAACAGGTGGGGTGCCCCACCTGGGTGCCTCAATCAGTTAAGCATCTGACTTTAGCTCAGCTCATGATCTCACAGTTTGTGAGTTCAAGCCCCACGTCAGGCTTGTGCTGACAGCTCAGAGCCTGGAGCCTGCTTCAGATTCTGTCTCTCCCTCTTTCTCTGCCCTTCCTCCACTGGTGCTCTGTCTCTCTCTGTCTCTCAAAAAATGAATAAATGTTGACAATAAACTATTAAAAAAAAAAATGAATAAATGTTAAAAAAAACAAACATTAAAAAAAACAAAAACAAAAACAAAACCACCAGGGCTGACCCAGGTATATACTGTCTGTGAGGGGCTCACCTCAGACCTAAGACCTTGCACAGACTGAAAGTGCAAGGATGGAAAAAGTTATTCCATGAAAATCGTAAATCCAAAAGAACAGGCATTGCTACACTATTATCAGACAAAACAGACTTTCAATCAAAAACTTTAACAAGTGATAAAGAAGGACTTTACATAATGATAAAGGGGTCAATTCACCAGTGTATATTGACTGTAAACATACGCACACATCACAGATCTGAAATATATAAAGCAAACATTGACAGAATATACCAATAATTCCCATAATTCATCAATAACCAAAAAAACCCCACCAATTTTAAGATAAACAAGCAACTTGAATAGACATTTCTCCAAAGAAAGTATATAATGGTCAATAAGCACATGAAAAGATGTTCAACATTAATAATCATTAGGGAAATGCAAATCAAAATCCCAGGAGGTACACTCTCACACACATTAGGATAAACACTAAAAAGAAAGAAAGGAAAGAAGAAAGGGAAGGAGAGAGGAAGGGGAAGAGAGAAAGAGAGCGAGAGCGAGAGAGAGAGAAAGAAAGAAAGAAAGAAAGGAAGGACGGAAGGAAGGAAGGAAGGAAAAGGAAGGAAAGAAAGAAAGAAAGGAAGGACGGAAGGAAGGAAGGAAGGAAAAGGAAGGAAAGAAAGAAAGAAAGGAAGGAAGGAAGGAAGGAAGGAAGGAAGGAAGAGGAAAGGGAAGGGAAGGGAAGGGAAAGGAGGAAGGGAGGAAGGGAGGAAGGGAGGAAGGGAGGAAGGGAGGAAGGAAGGAAGGAAGGAAGGAAGGAAGGAAGGAAGGAAGGAAAAGAAAGAAAAGAAAGAAAGAAGAGTTATTGGGTAGGTACAGATCTGGAGAAATTAGAACCCTTGTGTACTGTTGGTAAGAATGTAAAATGGTGTAGCCACTATGGAAGACAACATAACAATTCCCTCAAAAAAATGAACAGAATTCTATGATCCAGCAATTCCACTCTGCATGTATACTCAGGAGAATTTAGAGATGGGTCTTTTTTTTTTTTTTTAATGTTTATTTATTTTTGAGAGAGAAAGAGAAACAGAGCATGAACAGGGGAAGGGCAGAGAGACAGAGACACACACAGAGAATCTGAAGCAAGCTGCAGGCTCCGAGCTGTCAGCACAGATTCTGACATGGGGCCCAAACCCACTAACTGCAAGACCATGACCTGAGCTGAAGATGGACCCTCAAATGACTGAGCCACCCTGGCACCCCGAGATCAGGGTCTTAAAGAGGTATTTGTATACCCTTGTCCATAAGAAAATTATTCACAGTAGCCAAAGGGTAGAAGAAACCCGTTTCCATTGATGAATGAATGGATAAACACAATGTGGTATATACATATAAGGGAAATCCACGGCTCGAGCAGAATGGTACTTGCCAGGAGTTGTCATAGGGGACAATGGAGACTTATTGTTTTATGGGTACAAAGCTGCAGTTTTTCAAGATGAAAATATTTCTGGAGATGGACAATGATGGTGGTTACACAACTCAATGTACTTAAGACCACTGAACTATACACCTAAAATATTAAAATTTGTGTTATGTGTTTTTTTTACCACCATTAAACATTGTTTAAGCAACTGGAGGAGGGAAGTATACATTATGTATACTGGAGCAAAGATATGGATTATGGCAGATTTCTTGTTGTAAATAATATAAGCTAGAAGGTAATGGAGTACCGTCTTTAAAATACTGGAAGAAAGAAAGCTGTTAGCCTATGGTTCTATTACCTGCAAAAATATCTTTCAAAAATGAAGGCAAGATTCTCTCAGACATACAAAAGCTAGAACAATTCATCACCTGCAGATTCTGAGAACAAGAAGTATTAAAGTCCTTCAGGAAAAAGGAAAATGATTCCAGATGCATCTCTGGATCTACACAAAGAAATGAAAAGCACCAGAAACAGGAACTATACACGTATATGACAACTTTTCTTAGTATTTAAATCTCCTAAAGGATCGTTAACTGGAACTAATAGAAAACAGATAGCAATATGATAATCATACCCATATTGATTGGCTCATTAAATGTAAATGGTTGAAATACTCCAACTAAAAAGGCAAGAGATTTTCAGAATGGCTAAAAAAGCAAAACCTAACTCTGCTACCTACAAGAAATATCCTTCAATTACAAAGACACAGATATAGCTTTAAAGTAAACACACAGAAAAAGGTACACTATGATAATACTACTCAACTACTGAAATGGCTATATTTTCTGAGACAAAATTTCCAAGATTTTCATAGCAAAGAAGAGGACCAGAGATAAACAAGATCATATCATAATGACAAATTCATCTAAAGTCAAAAGAATTCTGTTTATGTACTTAGTAACAGATTGAGACAGGGGTGCCTGGGTGGCTCCGTCAGTTAAATGTCTGACTCTTGACTACAGCTCAGGTCATGATCTTGCAGTTTGTCGGTTTGGGCCCCAAATCAGGCTCTGTGCTCATAGTGCAGAGCCTGCTTGGGAGTCTGTCTCCCTCTCTCTCTGTCCCTCCCCTACTTGCTCTCTCTCTCTCTCTCTCAAAAAAAAAAAAAAAAATTAAAACAAAAAATAAAAAAAAAACCAGACTGAAACAACATGAAACAAAAAATAACAGAATTTCAAAGGGATACAGACAAATCCACAGTTAACAGTCAGAGATTTTAATACCCTCTTGGCAACTGATACAATAAGTCAAGAGAAAACGAGCAAACATTTATTTTAAAGATTTTAAAATACTAGCAACCAATTTGCTATGTATGAAACACCTTCCTGAACAACAGAATATGTGTTCTTTACAAATGCACATCTTCCCCTCCCACAACAGAATTAAATAAGGAATCAATAAAAGGAAGACTCTTTTGAAAATCCCCAAATATTTGGAAACTATAAACTGTGGGTCAAAAAAGTCAAAACAGAAAATAAGTATTCTGAACTGAAGGAAAATAAAAACAATATATCAAAAGGTGTGATATACACCTAAGCAGTATATGAAGGTAAATGAATGGCACTAAATGCCATTAATAAAAAAGAAGGGTCTTAGGGCCCCTGGGTGGCTCAGTCGGTTAAACATCCGATTTCAGCTGAGGTCATGATCTCACAGTTTATGAGTTCGAGCCCCGTGTTGGGGTCTGTGCTGATGGCTTGGAGCCTGGAGCCTGGAGCCTGCTTCGGATTCTGCGTCTCCCTCTTTCTCTGCCCCTCCCCTGCTTGTGCTCTGTCTCTGTCTCTCAAAAATAAATAAAGTAAAAAAAAACAAAAAGAAGAAGGATCTCAAATCAATGGCTTCAGAGTCCATCTTAAAAAACTATATAAAAGCAAAGTAAACCTAAATTAAGTAGGAGAAAGTCAGTAATAAAGGTCAGAACAGAAATAAATGAAATAGAAACACAGGAAAGCAATGAGGGGGAAAAAATGGAAGTAGAAGTTGGTCCCTGGAGAAGATCAATAAAACTTATAAACCTCTACCAGACAAATTTAGAAAATGGAGAGAACACAAATTACTAATATCAGAAATATGGCATCAGACTCTACAAATATGAAATGGCTAATAAGGCATTATTATGAAAAACTTTATGTCAGTAATTTAACAACTTAGATGGAACAATTTCCCTGAAAGATGCAAACCACAAAAGCTAACTTAATAAGAAATAGATAACCATGGGGTGCCCAGGGGGCTCAGTCGGTTAAGCGTCCAACTCTGGCTCCGGTCATGATCTTGTGGTTTGTGAGTTTGAGCCCTGCATTGGGCTCTGCGCTGACAGCTCAGAGCCTGGAGCCTGCTTCGGATTCTGTGTCTCCTTCTCTCTAGGCCCCTCCCCTACTTGCTCTCTCTCGCTCTGGCAAAAATAAAATAAAAACATTTAAAAAAATAAAAAAGGCCCTGGCTCCAAGTATAGATACATTTGGGGTTAGGGCTTAAAAAATAAATAAACAAGAATTAGAAGAAGAAATAGATAACCTGATTAGGCCTACATCTAAGAAAGAAATGAAGTTAATAGTGAAACACCTTTTCACAAGGAAAACTTTAGGCCCAGAGGCCTTTCCTGGGGAATTCTACCAGTCATTTATGGAAGAAATAATACTAGTTCCATACAAAGTCTCCTAGAAAATTGAAGAGAATACTTCCTTTACTGTAAGAATATTTCTTTATTCTATGTCAATATCACCTGATACCAAAGCTAGAAAAAGACATTCCTAGAAAAGTCAGTTACTGACCAGTATCTTTTATGAACGTGTACAATTTCGAAACAAATTTTTAGGAAACTGGATGCAGCCATATGTAAAAAGCATAATGCATCAGGGGATAAGTGGCATTTATCTGAGGGATGTGGGGATGGTTTAACATTTGAAAAAAGTGTAATTCGGCATATTAAACAAACTGAAAAAATTTAAAAGCTATGATCATCTCAACAGACAGAAGAAAACATATGATGAAATCTGACTTTCATTCCTGATTTTTTTAAAAAGTCACCCAGCAAAGTGGCAACGGAAGGAAACTTTCTCCACCAGATAAAGGGCATCATCTGGGACAAACCCACAGCAGCTAACGTCACGCTTAAAACTGATACACTGAGTGCTTTCTCCTTAAGATCGGAAATTAGCCAAGGCTGTCTCTCACCACCTCTATTCGACATTATACTGGGAGTTTTAGCCAATAAGGCAAGAAAAATAAAGGTTGAAAAGGAAGACATAAAACTCAGTCTTCACAGATGACATGACTGTCTGTGTAGAAATCTGGAGGAATGTACCAAAATACTACTAATAAGTGAGTTTAACAAGATGGCAGAATGCACGTTGATATGTAAAACTTAAGCGTATTTCTAGCTACCAGTAATGAACCGTCAGGAATTGAAATTTTAAAAATAATATCATGTAGAACAGCATCAAAAATATGAACTACATGGGGATAAATCTGACGAAAGACGTAACAGATGTGGACACTGATAACCACTAAACACTGCTCAGATTAAAGGAGACCGACATAAATCAAGAGATGTATCCTGTTCGTGGACTGGGGGACTCAGTACTGACATTATGTCCGTTCTCTCCAAATTGGCCTACAGTTTTAATGTAATCCCAGTAGGCTCTTTGTAGAAATTGTTACTGAGCTCCAAAATCCATAAGAAAACACAAAGGAACTAGAATAATCAGAAAGAAGAACAAAGTTGGAACACAAAGATGATGCTGATTTCAAGACTCATAAAGCTATGATAATTAAGACAGTATGGATTTGGTGTAAAAACAAACAGATCCGGGGAACAAAACAGAGCCCAGAAGTACTCCACACATGTATGAACAACTTATTTTCAACACAGGTACAAAGGAAATCAGTGGAGAAAAGAGAGTCTTTTCAACAAAAGATTCTAAACCAATTTCCTCTATATATACAAAAAAGTGAACTTCAGTTCATAACATATTATACACCTAACTAGCTCTAAAGGGATCATTTTTGTCAATTTTTAAATTACAAAATCTTTTAGGAAAACAGTATAAAATACCTTTGTGATTTTGAGTTAGGCAAAGATTTCTTCTATATATACATCAAGAAGAGAATGATGCGTGGGGCACCTGGGTGGCTCAGTCGGTTCAAGTTCCAACTTGAGCTCAGGAGTTCAAACCCCACATTGGGCTCACTGCTGTCAGCACAGGGCCAGCTTCAGATCCTCTGTCCCCCTTTCTCTGCCCCTCTCCTGCTTGTGCACTCTCTCTCTCTCAAAAATAAACAAACATTTTTAAAAAAAATGATGGACATAGGAACAGCCACATTGGATTTCATCAAAAGTTAAAACTTCTGCTTTTAAAAGGACACTCACTGTTAAGGGAATGAAAAGAGCCACAGACTGGGAGAAAATATTTGAGAATCAAATATCTGATGACATATTTGTATCCAGAATATATCAAGAACTTGCTCAATTCAATAAGAAAACAAACCACCCAATACAACAATGCAGAAGGGATATTCTTTAATGTCCTGGCAGGAGCGTGCCTTTTTAAAAAATTGTTTATTTATGTGTTTTGAGAGACAAAGAATGAACAAGCAGGGGAGAGTCAGAGAGACGGAGAGAAAGAGAATCCCAAGCAGGCTCTTTGCTGTCAGTGCAGAGCCTGACTCGGACTCAAACTCATGAATGGTGCAATCATAACCTGAGCGGAAATCAAGAGTAAGGCGCTCAACAGACTGAGCCACCCAGACACCCCAGTGCAGAAGGGATCTGAACAGATGCTTCTCGAAAGACACATGAAGAAATGCTCAACATCATTACTTACTAGAGAAGCACAGATTAAAACCACAATGAGATTCCATTCCCCGCCTGTTAGGATGGCTAAATTAAAAAGACCAACTCTACCAAGCACGGCAAGATAGTGGAGGCACGGACACTCACCTACCTACCCAGCTGGTGGGAATGTGAAAGGCAGAGCCACCTTGGGAAACAGTTTGCCCATTTTTTTAGAAAGATAAATGTATGGGCCGCCTGAGTGGCTCGGTTGGTTAAATGACGGACTCATGATCTCAGCTCAGGTCTTGATCTCAGCGTCGTGAATTCAAGCCCCGCACTGGGCTCCATGCTGGGCATGAAGCCTACTTAAAAAAAAGAAAAGAAAAGAAAAGAAGATAAACATATGATCCAAGCATTTCACTCCTTTGTATTTACCCAGGATGAATGAAAGCCTTTCAATGTCCTTTCAAAGGCCTGTACACAAAACGTTCATCACGGCGTTGTTTGTAATCGCTCTCAACTGGAAATAACTTACATATCCGTACCACTCAGCAGTAACAAGGAATGAATTCTTGGTATGAAATCACGTACGACATGCATGAATCTTAAGAATGCTGAGTGAAAGAAGCCGGGNGAGAGACAAAAAGCAGAACAGTAGTTGCTGAAAGACGGGAGAGAAAGATTCTAAGAGAACAGGAAGTGACAACCCCCCCCCCAAAAAAACCAAACAGCCCAACTCAAAAGAGGGAAGCCTGCCTCGAGTTCTACAGGGGTTGTTGTTGTTGTTGTTTTAATTTTTTAATGTTTTATTTATTTCTGAGAGAGAGAGAGACAGCGTGAGCAGGGTAGGGTCAGAGAGAGAGGGAGACACAGAATCTGAAACAGGCTCCAGGCTCTGAGCTGTCAGCACAGAGCCCGACGCGGGGCTCGAACCCACAAACTGTGAGATCATGACCTGAGCCGAAGTCGGACACTTAACTGACTTAGCCACCCAGGTGCCCCACTCTACAGGTGTTTTTAGCTGAATGGAACGAGTGGCTTCTGAGATGAGCTGAGGTCTGGATGCAGTGTCCGTGTTCTCTCTAAACATTTGCCCCCTGTTACGTTTAGAGAGAGAGACAGAGAGGATTACACGCACTCACTAATACACCAGGACGACCAGTAAACCCAGAGCAGCCTTCCAGCGCCTAAGGGCCCAGAGAGCGGCTATGGGCTCAAAGCATCACAAGAAAACACAGTGACAGCTTTTTAAGAACGGGGAGGGACAGAGCCATGAGGAAGAGCAACCACAAAACGTCTCCCGTGAGATCCTATTCGTGCTTCCCTGTGAGATGCGCACGTGTCCAAAAAGGAATCAGGGAAACGTCGCGTTTCACGGTCCACAACTTCACCCCCGAGTTTTACACACGTATTTACGTTTTCACGGCACTAAAGTAAAGCCACCAGGGGAAAACGCAAAAGGTATGTTCTGCTCTGCAAATCGATTTCTCTTCACGTTTGTCCTCATTTCCTGCCGCCCGTTTATCTTTTCCAGGGGCTGAGAACAGCCCGGGGGAATGATCACCTCCCACGGGCAAATCTGGGGGTGTGACAGTTGGCGTCAGATGACAGGAGATGACGGTTTTAAATAGTCACTTTCAACTTCGTAACATATATGTCATCTGTGACCGTGTAAATACTGCTTCTGGTCCTCCATGTAAGGGAAGGGGGTGTGTGTGCAAGATGTGGCCCAATTACGAGCATAAATTCACCAAAACTTCGTATTGGTTTAAAAAAAACCTGCAACCCGGGAGACCCAGTGTCCCTTATGTAACAGTGACCTGAATACACACGGCCTAGAAGACGGTCGCCATCGATCACAATGACTTCATGGCTACCAGGAGTGAAGACTGCAGCTTCTGAAATACCGTAGCAGATCAATAAAGCGAAAGGAAACTAAGTTCTTTGCTGCATCACGAAACACACCCCGTGTACCATTCACAGGAGATGCTGGTACTGTTGTACAGAAAGCGCAGGATCCGCCAAAGAACCAGTTTGGGACGTTCATGCAGTGTCTCTTACAAGCTTCTACTACTGAAAAGAACCAGCCGGCCCGCACCCATGCCGCAGGTCTCAGCCCGCGGGGAGGGCGTCGGCCATGCAGGCACAGCAAGCGTGGATCGTCTCTGCTTCTTCACACAACTCCACACCAGTTAAACCTGAGAGATTCGGGGCGCCGGGGGGGCTCGCTCGCGTAAGCGTCTGACTTCAGCTCAGGTCCTGATCTTGTGGCTCGTGGGTTTGGGCCCCACATGGGGCTCCGTGCTGCTCAGAGCCTGGAGCCTGCTTCGGATTCTGTGTCCCTCCCCCCACCCCCCACCCCTCCCTGGCTTACTCTCTGTTCCTCTCAAAACAATAATTAATTAGATAATTTAACATTTTTTATTTTTATTTTTTTTAATGTGTGTTTATTTTGAGGGGAGAGACACAGAGCATGAGTGGGGGAGGAGCAGAAAGATGGGGAGACACAGCATCTCAAACAGCCTCCAGGCTCTGAGCTGTCAGCACAGAGCCAGACACGGGGCTCGAACCCACGAACTGTGAGACCGTGACCTGAGGTGAAGTTGGACACTTACTCGACTGAGCCGCCCAGGCGTCCCTAAAAGAGTTTTAAATGAGAGCCCCAGACAGAGCCACTATCACTCCTGCCGCCCAGCGGCACGGACGGCGGCTCCCTCACCAGCAAGCAGATGTTCGCTCAAGGCTGCTAAAAGGCAACAGGAAAGTTCTGTTAGGAAAGCCATGACCCTGACATCTCTGCTGAAGAACGCTCCACACGCACGCAGAGGGAAGCACGAGCCAAGGAACAAGGGCAGCTCTCTTTGTAATGAAGAAAAATTCAAAACAACCCAGGCGGCCAGCAATCGGGAAATTAGTAAAACCGCCGCAGCCGCCCAGCACCCTAGAGCGCGGCAGTTAAGAGGAATTAGGGCCCTAGGGAGTGATGCGGCCGGACTTCTGATGCTTTGCGGGGCTTTCGAAAGACGTGCCGCATAACATGTCCAACAGCGTATCATCTGAAGGAAGATAAATCCCACCCCAAACACTTTCTTTCCCAGTATAAACACATAAACACAAAAACAAAACGGAAAGATATGGAGAGACCACCAAATGAACTCCTAATAAAAGGAGGGAGAGCTGCTACATCCAGAACAGGAGAGAAATAGCAATTTTCTTCTCCATTGCTGTCTGCTTTTTATTTTTTCCACGGACAGAAAAGCACCATCGATGCTGCATGCTAATGACTGTACCTCAGATAATCTGACCTTTTTAGAGCTTCTCCGAAAAGGCAAAAGGGAAAAGAAAAAGACAGAGCTAATTATTCATAGTTGCCAACTGGATCTTATTCTAGTTCTGGAATAAGCCTACTGAAATGTGCATCCCCAAGGTTAGGGGCTCTAGGACGGATCTGATGACGTGATCACAGGCACTCTGTACAACTCTGCTGTCTTTGCAGAGAAATTTACTTCCTGTCTTTGTAACCTTGGTGTACGGGGGCGGGCATTATCTGTGAAAGGCTGTTGAAGCAACAATCCCCTCCTTCTGAGCTAGGAGACCATTGCTTCCTCTGGACTTTGTCACCTAACGACACTGGCAACACATCTGCCTGCAACTCTCGTCCAGCCGTGCCCCGCAGACAAGTCCCCACAATCGCTTCACCGTTCGGGAGGTGAACACGGTCCCCACAAGCCCCCACCTACTCCTCTGCTGAAAAGCACAGGAAATTCACATAATGACAGGCAAAGGAAATGAATTTAGAATCCAAGACCCACAGGCCCCAGCAGGAAACTGTGAAATGAAATACTCAATCTCCTCCAAATTCATCTGCAGATTCAATGTGCTCCCCGTCAAAATGCGGGCAGGCAGGTGTTGCATCGGACGAGCGGATGCCACAAACTGCACGGAAACGCACAGGACTAAAATGCACGAAACAATTCTGTAAAAACAAGAATGAAGTTGGAGTGTTTCTAACACTTGATTTCAGCACTCACCGTAAACCACAAGAATCACGACTGGGTGGTAAGTGGCCTAAAGATAAGCATACTGATCAATGAATCACGGCCCCAACTCCCGAAACAGACAACAAATCCACAGAAAACAGAATTCTAACAGGTACCGCAGCAATTCCATGGGGAGCAGATAATCACGTCAACTGAAAGAGCCGTAACAATTTGATGTCCGTCTGGGAAAAGCATCAACCTCAACGGACAGCCAAACGGATCACAGGCCTAAATGTTAAAGGGTCAACGATAAAAGTTCTAGAAAATCTTTGTGACCCAGGTAGACATGACCTCCCCAGACATGCCCTAGGTAGTCCTTTCTTAGAAACGACATAACAAGCATGAAACATAAAAGGAAAAAAAAAAAAAAAAAAAGATAAACTGGACTACCTCGAAATGAAAATTTACTGTGCTTTGAAAGAGATCTTTAAGAACACAAAAAGGCAAGCCACGGACCAGGTGAAAATGGTCACAGTCTAGGTATCTGACAAAAGACTTGCATCCAGATTATACAATCAACGCTAGGGATCCCATAAAAGAAAGACACACAAGCTGTAAAAATGGGCAAAAGATGTGAGCAGGTACCTCACAGGAGATGTAACCAGAGGTCAACGGGCACAGGAAAAGGTGCTTCCCACCGTCAGTCATCAGGGAAATGCACACCACGCTGAGATACAACCACACACGCACCAGAAGAGCTAAAATTAAAAAGCCAGGATGTGGAAGATGTGAGGAACCAGGAGGTTTCTGGTGGGGATGTGCGGTGGCCCCAGGTCCCTTACTCGGGGTGTCCTAAGCCTCTCAGTTCACAGCCTGCCCCCCACCGACCACGGGAGGTGCTCAGCCCGCTGGAAACATCGACTTCCTCCCAGGAAGTAAGGAAGGCAAGCTGTGTTCTCTGCCCCACCTTGGGCTCCAGCCCACCATGACTCACAGCGCAGTGGCTGGGATGCCGGGAGCAGTTACCGACGCTTGATTCAGGCTCGATTGAGGTTATTAGTAAAAACCTGTTGTCATTGGGGTACCTGGGTGGCTCAGTCGGTGAAGCGTCCGACTTCGGCTCAGGTCATGATCTCACAGTTCATGGGTTCAAGCCCCACATCGGGCTTTGTGGTGACTGTCAGCTCAGACCCTGGAGCCTGTTTCAGATTCTGGGTCTCCCTCTGTCTCTGACCCTCCCCTGCTCACGCTGTCTCTCTCTCTCTCTCAGAAATAAATAATATTAAAAATTACAAAAAAAAACAAAAACTGTTGTCATTAACTCCAGTGTCCTAAATATCTAAGCCTCGGTGTTTCCCTGTCATCTTCCTGGTGCAAACGAATTTCTCCACGATCTTTTTTTTTTTTTTTCTTAAGAGCGATCGCACAAGCTGGGGAGGGCAAGAAAAGAGAGGGGGACAGAGGATCCAAAGCGGGCTCTGCACTGACAGCAGTGAGCCGGACGCGGGACTTGAACTCGGGAACCGTGAGATCATGACCTGAGCTGAAGTCGGATGCTCAACTGACTGAGCCACCCAGGCACCCCCAAGATCCTTTAGAGCAGGGGTCCTCAGGGTGAGGGCCAGGACCGGCGGCATCAGCACGACACGGCAGTCTGTCAGAAAGGCCCCCACTGGAATGTGGGTGTCCCCGTGAGAAGTGCGGCTAGGGTCGCGACTAAGGCTCTCCTGAGACAGTGCGGGTGCCAGGCCCTCCCGCACTGTCAAATGCCCGCTAAAATGGGTGCATTAGGCACGAGCCAGGGCAGCCGGGACCCAGTCACTGGCTGTATCAGGCCAGGAAGGGGACAGGGACCCAGAGAGAACTTCCTCTTTTCAAGCAAAGTCGACCCGGGGGGACAGGCACAGAGAAATAAAAAAAGTACAGAAAGAAAGAAAAGAAAAGAAAGATTTAAAACTATATATTTTTTCTAAAATGGAAAACAAAAAGTGATACTTCAGCACAAAAGAAATGCAAATACTCGAGAAGCATGGAGATCCAGGTGACGTGATTATACAGACGGAACACAAAGACCCAAAGTGTTCCCTCACATCGCCGGGCTTTGGTCACCAGACCGGCAGACCCTGGTTTCTCACCCTGGCATGCAGGAGGCCTGGGATCGGGTCACACTGATTTCTGTGCCATCCTCTGCCCCAGGGCCTTTGTTAGGACGCAGGAAACAGGAAACGTTGGCTGGATTTAAGCTCTTTCTGTACGGGTGGACAATGAACAGCTCCTATCGGCAAGGAATTTAAAGTGTATGCTTCACCCAAGAAGGGGTCCCGGCAAGTTCGGGGTCAGGGCGGTCCTGGAGGCCGCTGGCCAAGGAGGCTCCCCAGAACCGTGGGGGAGGACCGTGCTGAAAGAAACCCGAATGTTAATTCCGTCCGCAATATGCTCTGATCACAAACCTACTCTGTGCAGGCACCGCTCGGGGACACTGGGGCCGGGACCGACCCTCCATCCGCACACGCGATCTGTGGCTTCTTCCGCTGCTCCCTGTCAGATAAGTAAGGTCAGAGCACCCAGCACCTGCGTTCTCTACCCGCCCCTCTCAGGGCCCCTCAGATCGCGGACGCCTGGGGCGTCCTACCCGCCCAACAAGGCACGGACGCCCCTCTCCCATTCTGCTCCCCCCCTTCCCTCACAAGGCAAAGCCGAAAAACAGCACCTGTTAAGAGGCTGATTCCTGTTCCACCTGCCAGTTAGTTCTGGGCTCAGCTCCTGTGTGACGTTTCCTCACTTGCTAATTTCTTTTAACTTTTGCTACGCCTCTGCCACTTCGGCCCGATCATTCCAACAGCTCAGTGAACACCCGAAACAAGAGGCAGACACTGGAACCAATTTTATCCTCCACGAGTCAGAGGCATTGCTCGGGAACAAATGTTTTAATTCCGAAAATATTCTTGAATTTTTTAAATAAAAAGTGTTTATAAATTTTTATAAACTTTTTTTAATATTTATTCATTTTTCAGAGACAGAAACCGAGCACGAGCAGGGGAAGGGCAGAGAGAGAGAGAGAGAAACAGAATCTGAAGCAGGCTCCAGGCTCTGTCCAAGCTGTCAGCACAGAACCCGACGAGGGGCTGAGATCACAAACCTTGAAATCATGACCTGAGCCGAAGATGGACAATTAACTGAGCCACTCAGGTGCCCCAAATTTTTAATAATAAATTTTTATTTATTTATTTCGAGACAGACAGACAGAGAGAATGAGCAGGGGAGGGTCAGAGGGAGAGGGAGAGAGAATCCCAACACAGGGCTCCATCCCACTAACCTTGAGATCATGACCTGAGCCAAGATTAAGAGTCGGCTATTTAACCAACTGAGCCACCCAGGTGCCTCCATTTTTTTTTTTTTTTTTTACATTAGGGAGCTGCAGTGATGTCTGCAGAAAGATCTCACACACTGAGTGCAATGTTTCAGTATTCCTGTCCCAATGTCCGAGGGTAAACGTCAGTGCCTTTTCCACTCACTTTCCCAAACCTTAAAGCAACCTGGTGAACACAACTTCCTGGTATTTTTAAGTTTCCTATTAGCCTATGCAGTTGAGTGGTGGGCTGGGAACAAACCTAATGTATGTCTTCATATACCCTACAAGCATCACTGGTACCAGACGAGAAAGATGCATATAGCAGAATGTTCTGTTCAGCAAAAAAGCTGCGGACAACATAAAGCTACGTCCCAGAAATTGATTAAATCAACTATGATACAGCCACTCAATGGGAAACCATGAAGCTATTAAAGAGAATAAGGTAAACCATCCGTGTAGAAGGGTCAGATTACCGTATATACTGTAATATATACAAATTACAATACAGCGTTATGCATATTAATGAAACACAAATTATGAAGTTATTAACTAATACGCTGTCACTTATGGTGATTATTTTATATTACTACAAGCCACTGTATTAACACATTCATACATGAAAAATCAAAGTGCAAAGAACTGCAGAGTCGGTCTATTTGTATAAAAAATAAAAGTTTCAATACATGCATACGTTTGAGCATATAAATACGAATGTGTCTATCAATTGTCTGGGGCAGCGGGGCTCAGCATCACCTGGAGGGCTTGTGAAAGCCCAGGTTGCCGGGCCCCACCCTCGGGTCTAATTCGGCAGGTGCGGGCGGAACCGGCAAGTTGCAGGGCGGCAAGCCCCCAGGTGATGGCGCTGGTCCCGGACGAGGCAGGCACCCGGGGCTCACCAGCGGGGGGAAGAGGAGCTTTGAGCTTTTTATTTCTTAAACACTTACGCATTCATTCAACAACACTTGCCGGGCGTGTGCTCCGCGCAGGACAGCCGTGGACTGGCAACGAGAACTGTCATCCCTTCCCCTGCTTCCTGGGTGCTTTACCCCAGGGGGGAAACTGAGGCTCCGAGGAGCGCCACTCCCGGTCTCAAACTGTCTCTGGCGGAGCTGGGAATGGAACCCTNAGATCACGGGTTCGAACCCCGTCCGTGCCTGGTCCTGGCCTTTCCCGAAAGGGGAGACTTTTTAGGGGTGGGACCACTTTTCAAAAGGGGACGACCGGAGAAACCGCCGCGCGTAAGTCGCGTCTAGAACCTCGCCCCTGGGTGCAGATGGGTGCGGAACCGGCCAACTGTTTTCACCCCGTGTGGCTCCAAGCTCTGCGCCAGCCCTCGCGGAAGGTGAGCGTCTGGGTGGTCCGGCCTCGGCTACGCCGCACACTGCCCGCTCCGGACCGAGTCCCCCCGCCGCGCCCCCTGCCCCCGCCGCGGGAACTGGAGGGGCCCCCAGAAACCGTGGCCCCAGGCAAAAACCCCACAGCTGCTGGCACACTCGACTCGAGAGCCACTAAGCTTCCCCCCTGAACGTGCAAGTCCAAGTTTATCCTTTCTAATGAGAGGACTGCCGTTGCCTGATGCCGGGCCCACACCCAGAGGCAGCTGCTGGCTGGCTTGCTATTTTTAAAAAGAAGTCGGTTGCAGGCACTGCTGTAAGAGAGGAAATCTTGCCCAGGCCTAGAGTCGTCCTGACGTGAAAACCTAACCCCGGCTGAGCCTCCATTTGCCCTTCCGTGAAATGGGTGTCTGACCAGCTTTCGGCGTGTATGTGCTGCCAGACGGCCGCGGTAAACCGAGCCAGGGTCCTGCGGAATCTGTTTTCTTTGCATCACGAAAGAGTGCGCCGCGGGGCTGCTCGAATGCATTTAACCACGTGTGCAGTGACCTCCACCCCCAGGGGAGTGGCGTCTTGTGCCATCTGAAAACCAGCTGGACGTACTCGGGGAAACCCGGATTGGCCTGATATTCCTAAATTGAAGGGAGCATTAATGGAGCTCCTGGTGTATACGTGGTGGAACCGGACTCTGGGGGTACCTCGGTGAAGGAGCCAGATCCGGGCGGGCTCACTCTGATTGGAAAGAGGGGGGTTGAGGGACGTGATGGGGGGCGAGGAGCCTAGCTGCCTCCAGGGGGTAGGAGTCCCCGACTTCACAGCAGAAGCTCCCACACTCGTCAGCCTTCATGGGTGTCCCCTGGCTTGTTAAACACCCATCGCTGGGTGGCCCAGTAAATCCGAGATGTGGCCTGACTGCCTCCCACGTGGCGCTGATGCTGCCCGGCCACACTGAGAGCCTCTCTTCACTCTGGGGGTCGCGTTAAAAGACAAGTTCTGGTTCTTGGGTGGAGCCCGAGACCCTGCATTTCTAACTTGCGGCTTGGAGATGCTGGTGAGGCTGGACCCCGCCGTCCCTGACTGGACCGAGGGAAGAAGGCTCCGCATCAAGTTAACAGCGGTCCAGTCGGGGAGCTGCAGAAAGGATTCCTTCACTTCTTATCCTGTAAACTTTCACATTGTTCAGATTTAATAGGAGAGGATCGTATCACATGCATAATTTCCCCCCCCCCCAGAATCTCTCCAGAGCCCACACACCCAAAGATAACCTATTGGGACACAGGCAAGTTAGAATGATCCAGAATTAAGTAGGATAATGACTGAATGTTCTCTTCTCTCCACTAGAGCAGCCATTTATTTGCTTTTTAAAGAAGTGTCACAGGGGCGCCTGGGTGGCTCAGTCATTGAGCCTCGGACTTCGGCTTGGGTCATGATCTCAGTGGTTCACGAGGTTGAGCCCCACGTCAGGCTCTGTGCTGACAGCTCAGGGCCTTGAGCCTGCTTCAGATTCTGTGTCTCCTTCTCTCTCTGCCCCTCCCCTACGCTCCCTCTCTCAAAAAGAAAAAAAAAGTGTCACAAAGGGACACTTAGGTTCCTCCCCATTAAACAAAAAAACCACACTGCCCCCAACAGGTAGGCCTGTGGGAGGAGTTTAGCGGTCCACACACATTTTCCTGTCCTTCCCTCCAAAGAGTAAAGCCGTGCCCCCTAAGTGACATCATCCTAGGAAGGGACCCATTCTCACCCCCCACAAAACTGTCCCCACCCCATCCTACACAGGGCAGCCTCCTCTGCCCCACATGATGAATGGGCTTCAGAAAAAGGCAATTTACATAATGTGCTGTGGGTACCATTTTCAAAAAAAAAAAACCTGCACAAAATATCTAAGGGTATATATTTACATGTGGAGAAGTGCTTGCTATTTTTTTGTTTGCAAGTTTATTTATTTGGAGAGAGAGAGGGAGTACAAGCAGGGGAGGAACAGAGAGAGAGGGAGAGACAGAGAGTCCCGAGCAGGCTCCTCAACATCAGCACAGAGCCCAATGTGGGGCTCGAACTCACGAACTGTGAGATCATGACCTGAGCTGAGATCAAGAGTCTGTGACAGTTAACCCATTGAGCCACCTAGGTGCCCCTGTGTTTTGTTTTTAAGCCTGGAAGATGACACGTGAATCTCAAAACCATCACCTCTGGTTGAAATCTGGGGATACCACGGAGCTGTACAGCCAGTTTGGCACCTGCTGCCAAATCAGACACTAGTGAGCAAGATTCTGAGTTTGGAACCTCTTTACACTGAAGTGGGGGAAGCTGATTATGCGTCTGAATAAGCAAGCATTTCATGTTGATTTAAACCACTTGTGCTCATGAATCCATAAAGCCATGTTTGGATTCCTGTAACTTGTCTGAATTTCTGAAAGTCAGGTTGGAGTCGGCTGTGTGTGTTCTGTGAAGACTCACTCTCTGGTCTACTTTGGATACCTAAAGGGAAGATAAGAAACCCCCTTCAGTGGAGTCAGGAGGGGAGGCAGGTGTAAGGGAGCCAAGTTCTCTGAGAATGTGACCACTTGGAAGAAGGGGGGTTTGCCTAGAGAGTTCTATAAGGACAGACCATGATAGTCAGTGGCAGGAAAAGGTGAAATAAGTTCGAAGCCCAGGAAGCTGGTAGCAAGGAGGGGCTGTTTGTCCACAGAGGCTGCACAGGGAGCAAGCTTCAACAGTGACACCAAGTGGTAGCAGGGAGCAATTGCAGGCTTGCATAGGTTCTCTCCGCTGGGGGAATCTACCAGAACCTGGGGGAGCCACAGAACCCTCCACTGAACGTCTCTGGGCCTTAGTTTCTCCCATTCTAAAACTGGGCTGACCTACACTCACTCGCTTCTCATGCAGCAGAGTCTTTCTGATGACAACGCTGTAAATGGCCACCAACCAGGACGTGAAAGAGCGATCCGTCCATCTCCTGGCACCCTGGGCCGCCATGAAAAGGAAGGATTGATTTATGGATCTGGAGATTAAGTTGGTAAGAAAAGCTGTGTTCTGTTTGGGGAGGGGGTTGTCTTACAGCTTTTTGTTTTTGAGGTATATTTGAGGTATAATTGATAAACAAACCCCTGCACAGATGGAATGCATACAATTTGATGCGTTTGGACAGAGGCACACACCTGGGAAGCCATCAGCACATTCAAAGTAATTGACATACCATCACTTCCAAGTTTCCTGTGTCCGTTTGCTCTTTTGTGTGTCTAAGAACACTTAACATGAGATCAGCCCCCTTAAGAGACTTGTTAATAATAGGCACTAGGTTGTACAGATCTCTAGAATTTGTCCACCTTGTATAACTATGATGTTAGTTGATATGCGTATAAATAAGCATTTCTATCCATAGATTTTCATGTCGGCTTCTCAGAATGTTCAAGAACATCCACATCCCATGCGGAAGGCTCCATATCCTGCTGCTGATGGTGAAGAGCTGCATGTGGGGTGAGGGGTAGAGGGGGAATTACAGAGCAAATGACCAATGTTTTTTCCCTATCATCGTGGCATCAGGAAGAGAAGCTGTGTTACTTTTGGATGCACTGTTTTAGCAGCAAAAACTTACAAACTTAACAACATGGGGGAAAAAAGAGAAAATATAAGAGTAAACAGACATCAGGGCTCTGGAGAGCACAGGTGTTCACACAAGGCTGAACCTGCATCAATGGGATGCCAAATTCGCAGTGAAAAATCTCCCTCTTGAGACACCCGGGCAGCTCAGCCAGTTGAGCATCCGACTGTGGCTCAGGTCATGATCTCACGGTTTTTGAGTTCAAGCCCTGTGTCGGGCTCTGTGCTGATGGCTCAGAGCCTGTAGTCTGCTTTGGATTCTGCATCTCCCTCTCTCTCTGCCCCTCCCCTGCTCATGCTCTGTCTTTCTCTCTCTAAAATAAGTAACATTAAAAAAAGAAAAAGCTCCCACTTGTCTTCCAAACTGACCCCTCCAAGGAGAGGCCTCCAGCCCCCTGCCCTGGCGTGCCTCCCATCTGGAATGACGTCACGTGCTCTGCCAACCTCCATTAAAGAATAAAAAACGGCACTCTTCATCAGAGAGTGATTTGTAGCCGCGCACGAGTGGAGAACCACATTTCAAAACCAGAAGCGTATTTCAGGCACGAGTAGCACTTAAAAGAAAATATTGTGGCAGCCCCTGGAGGCAGCAGACGTTGTTTATGTCATATCAACTTGAGTTTTGCTTAGCAAATCACCAGGCTGGCTCACAAGGAAGGCTGCCCCCCGAGTCTGTTCCCTCCCGTCCCCACCCGGCCCTTTTAACACAGGTGAGCAGAGCTGGGTTTTGACTTACCGACGGCAAAAAGGATCCCCTGAACGCCAGGCCTGGTGGGACGCAAAATCCCTAACAATTCTTGAAACACCCCCAGATAAGAAACCCCATCCCTTCCTCTGAAAAGTGCTGGCGGACAGACTCTAACACCTTTAGCGATTCTTGCCTTCTGCTGTTCACACCCCGTGTCATCCCTTCTCCTTAAGTGGGAGGATCGTGACCTGCTTCCAACCGACGGCGTACAGCACAGGTGACGTGATGTCACTCCTCTGGTTATGTTACATAAGACGGCAGCACCCATCTGGTTAGCAGACGCTCTCTGGCCGCTTCGGGGACACGCGCGGCTGTGCTGGGGAGGCCCACATGGCGAGGAGTGAGATCCGGCCAACAGCGCGGCAAGAAATCGTCCCCCAGGCCAGGAGGCCCTGAATTCAGCAGCCGCGTGGGCTTGGGAGTGAGTCCTGGGGTGTCTGGGTGGCTCCGTCGGTTTAAGCACCTGCCTTGGGCTCAGGTCATGGTCTCATGGTTCATGGGGTGGAGCCCTGTGCCGGGCTCTGTGCTGTCTGTGCAGAGCCGGCGTCAGATCCTCTGTCCCCTCTGTCTCTCTGTGCCCCTTCCCTGCTTGTGACCTCTTTCTCTCTGAAAAATAGATAGATAGACAGATAGATAGATAGATAGATAGATAGATAGATAGATAGATAAAGTTTGTTTAAAAAGGAGAAGAAAATGAGTGTTTCCAGTTGCTATGGGCTTGGAGGTTAATATCTCGCACATACTCCCTCGCCCCCCACAATTCATATGTTGAAGCTCTAATCCCCACTGTGATGCTATTAGGAGGTTAGGCCTTTTGAGGGGGCTGGTGATCAGGGCAGGATGAGGTCTTGAGGGTGAGAATTAGTGCCTTCTAAAAAAAAAAGGAAGGGACAGGAGAGCTCGCTCTCTCCACACCGTGAGGACAAGAAAGACCNAAACCCATGATGAAGACACTGGCTGAGCACTGAGGGGAGAGCCCAGCCTGGCCCGCGGCCTCGCAGATGACACAGCTGAGCCGTGCGCAGACAGGGAGAAAATAAACGCCCGTATAAACGCCCATGACTTCAAGGTGCTATAAGCGGGTGCTAATATTGTTACTGCAGGAATAGATAATTGGCACAGGAAGAGCCTGATGGGGAACACGGAGATCTTGTTTCCATCCAGGTCCCCACAACGTCCAGGGCCACATCTGCGCACGGCCCGGCGAGCACCCCGAACTCAGGCTGGTGATCGTTTCCCCCGCCCCTGCGCCAGCTTACCGCAATCCGAGCGACTTCAAACCACACTGGTTCCTTACCTTTCTGTTTCCGCAGGTCAGAAGCCCAGGTGGGTTCCGGGTCTCACGCAAGTCTAAAGTCAAGGTGCTGCCCGGCGGGGCTAGTCTCAGGAGGCTCCAGATGTATCCGCGTCCATGCTTACTCAGTTTGGTGGCCGCATTCAGTTCCTTGAGGGGCAGAACTGGGCTCTGTTTCCTTGGCAGAGCAAGGCGTTTCCCCGCGCACACCCTGTCTCTCTCTCCCTCTCTGTCTCTCTCTCAAAAATAAACATTAAATAAAAGTCGATGACATTAGTTACATCTGCAAAGTCCCTTTTGCCACGAAACACAACATATTCATAGCTTCCGGGGATTAAAGCGTGGACGTGTTTTGGAGACCATTATTCTGTCTACCCCAACCCTTGACTCACCCCCCCCCCACCTGCTCATCCAGTTGGTCAGTGCCTAAACTCTCCAGTCAACTCCTGTGTATTGCGTTAGAGCTTCATTGTTCCATTTCGTCTTTGATGACTGCTGCTCGGACCATTGCAGTAGACTCCCGCTGGTAGCCTTTGCTTTCAGTCTTGTCTCCCAGGCTTCTTCCACTGTCACTTGGCCTCTCTCGAAAACAGCAGTGAACATGCCACTCTTATCATTCCCTCCTTCACAATACGCCCACCACCACCAGGGTAAGTCCCGTCTCCTTAGCATGGCACCCCAGGCCTCAAGGGCCCTACTCTGCGGCCCTTCTCAGTGTTGTACGCTAACCTTCATTTTTCCTTCAATTCAACTTGTTCCTCGGTCCTCTGGGCCTGAACTTACGCCGTTCTCTCTACCTCCAGTGGCCTTTCTCCACCTCCAGCTTCCCGGAAAACTCCTACTCATACCACAAAACTTTGCCTAAGTATGACTAACTTAACTATGATTTTGCATCCTTCCTCAACTCCTCAGCTGCAGTTGCTGTTTCCTCAACACACCCCTGATGGCTGGGGTTTCTTGCTTTGACAGCACCTCTGCCAAATCATTACAATCACCAGCTTACGCGCCTGTGCGCTTCGCACGAGACCAGGGGTCGAAAGCTCGGATGCTCAGGGGAGCCCGACAGATTGGGTGAACGTGTGAGAACTTCCAGGTATAAGACAACGAGGACCTGGGAGTCCACGCCAGGCTAAAAGCCACCACGCTTCCGAAAACCCCGTGTTCAGTGAGACCCAGGAACCCCGCTCTGGCACGTAAACCGTGCGGAAATCCGTGTACACTAGGCTGTTCGTAGCAGCACTGCTGGGAAGAGCTAACTGTCCGTCCAGGAAAAGAGAAGAGCAAACTGTGGAGCATGCACAGAATAGAACTAAGCTCAGCCAGTTCAAATAAATAAACTTGAACTCCATCCAGCTCCACGGACAAGGCACGCAACACGTGGAACAAAAAACAAGGCGGGCAGCGCATGAGGCGCCCCGGTGCCGTGTACACAGAGTACACATCTTGCTAACAATGCCCTCGTTGTTTCTGGCTACATAGGCAGGAAAAGCATACGGACTTGCCCGAGTGTGATGACGGCTACATTCAGGACGGCGTTGTCTGTGCGGATGTCAGAGGCGGCCGCGAGGGAGAAAGGGCACCCGAGGGGTATTAAGTGAATCCGGATTCGATTTGACTTACGTATTAATTGAGCCGGGTGGTAGCATATGGGTGTTTATTAATTTATTCCCTATTATTTTGGGGCACTCGAGTGGCTCAGCTGGTGAAGCACCCGACTCTTGGTTTAGGCTCAGGTCATGATCTCATGGTTCGTGAGTTCGAGCCCCGCATTGGGCTCAGCGCTGCTGGGATGAAGCCTGTCTGGGATTCTCTCTCTCTCTCCCTCTCTCTCTGCCCCTCCCCTGCTCTCTCTCTCTTTCTCAAAATAAACTTAAAAAAGTTATTCTCTAGTTTTGGGTCGGCCTGAAATACCTCACAATTACAGGCCAAAAAAAAAAAAAAAAAAGTGGGTCTATTGTGGTCTAAGCCGCATCAGGCACCTAGCCCAGAGCCTGGCACCTAAATGATGAAAATACTATTTCCATTTTCAGGTGGCATAACTGAGAGACAGAGAGAGAGAGAGAGAGGAGGTAGTGTCCCCAGGTTCTGGAGGATGGACTGGCACTGGGTAGGGGTTAGAGACGCAGCGGCCGACTCAGATTTATGCAGACATCTGCAGAACGTGGCATTCCAAGGTCACACTCCAGAGGGACTCAACGGCCCTTTCAATCCCCCAGGTGGGCTTCCAGAAGATACCGGAGTGGGCACGAGTGAGAGGAGATTCCAATAACCCATTTTGCCAACCAGGAAACTGCAACTCATCTCTGGAGGGCCTAGGACTTGGTCCCAGGTCACAGCCTGATTGATCCCTGGCTTTCTTTCCATCGCAAATGTTTATTTATTTTTTGAGACAGAGGCGGGAGACAGCAGAGAGCAGGGGACAGAGGATCTGTGCTGTCAGCGCAGAGCCTGAGGCGGGGCTCGAACTCACAAACCGTGAGACTATGACCTGAGCCGAAGTCAGTCCCTTAACCCACTGAGCCACCCAGGCGCCCTGCAAAGCCTTTCTTAACTGGCCCTTCTCACACGCCTGTGTCACGATGCCTCTCGCAGGCAAGGGGCTTGTCACCAGCAGACCAGGAACCACAGACCCCTCGGTCTCACCAAATGGCAGTTTATCTTTCTGTCTACGCAGGGCCTGGAGTTCTCCCCGTCCCAGGAGCCTTCACATCTTCACAGATGGGACGTCGCTATGGTCCCAGCCTGGCTGCTTTGTTTCCAGTACTTTCGTTCTTACTCTTTTTTTTTTTATTTTTTTAATGTTTTATTTATTTCTAGGAGAGAGAGAGAGACAGCGTGAGCAGGGGAGGGTCAGAGAGAGAGGGAGTCACAGAATCTGAAACAGGCTCCAGGCTCTGAGCTGGCAGTCAGCACAGAGCCCGACGCGGGGCTCGAACCCACGAACCGCGAGATCATGACCTAAGCGAAAGTCGGACGCTCAACTGACTAAGCCACCTAGGCGCCCCATCGTTCTTACTCTTATTCATCCTCTAATAAAACTTGATTTCGCCCTCCCTGCGGTGTGCTAGTCAGGGCAGAGTAGCAGGAATCCAGACCTTTCCCGGAGGCTCCTACTGCCCAGGGTGGCCACCTTGCACTTCCTGCTCGGGTTTTGGCATCCCGCTCCAGGCCAGAAACCTGGGTGCAGGTGCGGCTCCTTTGTTTTTTGTTGTTGTTGTTTTTTGTTTTTTTATTTATTTCTGAGAGAGAGAGAGACAGTGTGAGCGGGGAGGGGGGGGGTCAGAGAGAGGGGGAGACACAGAATCCGAAACAGGCTCCAGGCTCCGAGCTGGCAGTCAGCACAGAGCCCAACGCGGGGCTCGAACCCACAAACCACGAGATCATGACCTGAGCCGAAGTCGGACGCTTAACCGACTGAGCCACCCAGGCGCCCCAGCAGGTGTGGCTCCTTTGGGGGTGAAGGGCCAGAGTGGGCCCCCGGGGCTTCCAGCCGGAGAGTAGGGTGTTTTCCGGAGTCTGGCGGCCTGGATTTCAGGCCGGCCACGAGCTCGAGTCACAGGAAGCTGAGCCAGAACGGATAAGAAAGAGCAGGCGTCAAAGGGATCGGGGCACATCTTTTAGGGGGGTTTTGAAGTCAAGGTAAAGGCAGGGCTCTGGTTGCCTTCGGGGGGCGGGGGGTCTTGCCCACAGGCCGTGCTGGTCCCAGCAAAGCATGCCTTTTCCCTCTGCACCCAGCTCCCAGGGGCAGGGCCGGGCCGAGGAGGTGAGCTTCCAGAGTCCTGTGGCCCCGAGCACAGATGTGGGTGGCAGTCAGCCCCTCCGGGCCCCTGAGCCTGTGCCGCGTGGCAGCGGGAAGCTATTTCACCTCCGCGGCGGGTCCAGCCTTTGCACACGCCATACCCGCTGCGCAGCCACCACGCCTGCCCCGGCCTCAGCTCTTTCCTCTTTCTTCCCACATCGCCTCCACCAGGTGCCCACCTGGGCACAGCCAATCTCGTGTACTCCCTCCGAAGTCCTTCTTTGGTCACCTGTCGCTGAAAACCTGGACGGAACCCCATTCTCAACGTGGAGCTACCTATGAACTTGGCAAGCCGGTCCCCTGCCCCGAAGAAGGATCGCAGAAACAGAGGAAGTCCAAAGCCTCGTTCTGACACTGTGGGGAGGTGAGGGCACAGAGAAGGGGGGAGCGCAAGAACACCGACTCCCCAGAAACTTCTTTAGGTGAAGGAACAGAGCAACAGGTCAATCGCACCTCGGACAGACCATCTCCAGGGCTCGCCAGTACAGCCTTCCAAAGCCGAGGGGGGACTGTCCGCTTTGGGGGCCAGACGGTGAAGACCCCGAGTGCCCGCCACCCCGCGCGATCCGGAAGTGCTTGTATAAATGTCACAGAACCAATGTGCAGCGGAGGAAATATTCAGGACAAGTCTGAAACGGTATGAGCGAAGCCAGCTTCTACGGCATTTCTGATGATTATTTTTTCCACTTGTGAGGAGGTTTTCCTTATGTGTTTTCTTGAGTGGTACTTAACGCTGCAACGTTTAAACACAAAATAACTAAAAAGATGAAATTGAGAAGAACTAAAAAAACAAAAGCCCTAATTACCCCTACCAGGGTATTTGTTTCATTTAATCCCCCTGAACGTCCTAGAAGGCAGGTACTGTAACTCTCACTCGACAGGGACGCCTGGGTGGCTCAGTCAGTTAAGCATCAGACTCCGGATTTCCGCCCAGGTCATGATCTCACAGTTCGTGAGTTCAGGCTCTGTGCTGGCAATGTGGAGCCTGCTTGGGATTCTCTCTCTGCCCCTCCCCAGCTTGTGTTTGCTATCTCTCTCTCTCTCTCTCTCTAAGTAAATAAACTTAAAAAAAATAATAACTCCCACTTTACAGATGAGGAAGCTGAGGCCCAGGCAGGGTCTCCTAGCTGATAAGCAGCAGCAGCAGGGAAAGTCCAGTCCCTCCCGTGTCCTACCCTGTGCAGTATGTAGTTTTAATGGAGGCCACACGCCAGGGGGACCAGGAGGGAGGGTCCCAGCGGATACCCTCAGCCCAGCTTTGGTCTCTTGTCTCTCACGGTGTCCCGATCCAAGGCAGAGCTGGGCTCCAGAGCTCGTGCCCGGGGCCACGAGGACCAGCATAATCACTGTCTGCTGACTCAGGTCTCTCCCTGAGATGATGCCTTCCTTGGGGTCAGGGACCTGTCCTGTTGGCCACGGCAGCTCCAGGGTCAGCTCTGGGCCTGGCACAAAGAGGGCAAGCAAGCCTTCGATGGAGGAACAACTGACCTCGAAGCCTCAGTCTTTTCCTCTGGAAAATGGGCAGAGCTCAGTAAGCTAATATAGTTCATGTGCTCAGCACACAGTAGGGCCTCAGGAGGGAAAAGGGACTGATGATTACCAGCGATCAGCCCTTTGACCTATCCCTTTTTGTCACTTTCCCCTCCAAGTTGCTATGAAAGAAGCTATCCCCTAGGGGTCCCTTGGCCCAGAGTCAACCCAGAAAACGCCCCCTCCCAACACACACACACACACACACACACACACACACACAGAGCCTTCCTGGCCTCTCCTTGAGCACTGCCCTCCAGGCTTCTGGAACTAGAGCCCAGTGAAGGAGAAGGGACATGAGTCACAAACCAGTGGGTCAAAATCCAGTACAGTGGCTACAAATGAGGGCCCCCTCCTCCTTTCCTCCCTGCAAAATGGGGGCAGGAAGTAGGGGTGCACCTGGGAGAGAAGGAGACGGGTTCTGCCTAGCTTGCTCCATCTGGCTGGGGTCCCTGGGACGCCCTTGACGGCATGAGAAGGGCCCATGGGCTTGGCTGATGTATTTTCTGAGTGTGACACATGTCGGCCAACAGAGGACAGCAAATACATTTTTTATGATCCTGGGAGGCTGGATCCAGGCACATTTACTCGAAAAGAGGCAATGGAGGGGGACAAGTCATGTCTCAGTCTCAGTTATTTGGGTTGTCTTCGGGCGAGAGGGGACACTTGTATGATCTGGGGGTCCCGAGCAAGGGCTGCGGGTGGAGTGGATTTCAAGAGGGGCTGAGCTGTTAGAGGAGGGTCTCCCTTACTGCTGGAAACCCATGTAGCCCATGGAGGGGAGTGTCACCCCTAGGGCCAGATCTTTGGGGGGTGGAGAGGGTACCCTCGATGCCCCACCTCCATTTTCCAGCGTATCTCCCAGAGCTCAAGGCCGGCAGCTGTGAAAGCAGCAACAGAGCGCCCTGGAACGGGGAGGGCGGAAAACACAACTTTATTTTTTGGCCTGAAAGTGGGTTGGTATTTGGGGAGTTCTTGGGAACAGAGCTTGTCTGTCCTGGCGCTTCCAAGGGACTCCAGTCATCCCAGAGCAGGTTCGGGGGCCACCAAGAGGTGGCCACCCGGGCTGGGGACCAGTCTGGCTGCNATTGGAGGACCGGCTAAAAGCGCCTGCTGGCACTGTCACTGAGTGTTCCCAAAAGAGGCTAGCAGATCTGGGGGCGAATCTGAATCTCAAGTAGATGTGTCCCCATTCAGGCACCCTGCACCCAGCTGAGGGATCCCTGGGGCGCATGTGGAGGGAGGCCCGGCCCAGGCTCCCTCCTCCGGCCCACGGGGTGTTGGAAGTGGGGAATCTCCTTCTCTCCCTCCCCCNGGGCCCCGGGGACCAGCGGGAAAGCAGGGACGACAGTCCCCAGAGAGTTACCACCTCCCCGAAGTAAAGTTGGCTGCTCCCCCTTCCTCGCGAGGAGCAGGCGGCCATAGCACGTTGGCTTGGCTTTTAATGGGCAGGCGCGGGGGGTAGGGGGGAAACTAGGTTCCGGGGTGCAGATCCGGGTGCCAGGGCCCTAGACCACACCGTGTTGCTCTGGCAAAAGTTAGGGGCGGGGGGGAAGGCATTTTGATTTGGGGATGGGGGGAGTGGCCTTTCTGCCGTCTCTCGCTTCCAATCCCCACCGTGGGGAGCGTTGGAATGTGCCGCTCAGATCCTCTGAGGACACATCCATATTTATAATTTATTTTTAGGAGAAGTTGTGAAAAAGGAGGGGGTGAAAATGGGGAGAAAAGGTGGGGGGTGGCCTTGTCAGAACCTGGAGGCTAATTGAGCTATTAAGGTGGAAATAATTTCCCCCAATCCGGGCAAGCAGCAAATTTGACTTTAATGAGGGACAATTAGGGGCATAAATAACTAAACTTTAGCTGGATATGGGGGGTGGGGTGGGGACCGTATGCGGCACCGAGGGCACACCACTTGCGCTTGGCTAAGGGACATTTTGGGCGCCCAGCGTCTTTCCTGGGAAGCTTTCAGGCCCCTCGGCGGGGCTGGGAGCCGGAGAGGGAGAAGATATCCCCAAAGGGCGGGCACATACCCTCCCCCATCCCTCCCACCACCGTGCTGGCTTTCCGATGAGCTCAACTGTCATCCCTTCAGGAAAACCCAGGATTCCTTTAATTATCCAGGATTCTCCAAAATCCTGCCTCCGAGGCAGCCTGCCTCCCCAGTGCTGTGAGCTGTGGACGGGAACAGGGCTCTGGAGCGGTTTTGGAGGCTGTGGTCCCAGAATCGGGGTTTTGAGGGCGAGATGAGTTTATGTTTTATCCAACTGGCCCACAAAGTCCCGCTCTTGGGGTCATTCTAAACATCGAGGGATTCGGGCCCAGCAGCCCGTGGAGAGAGCCAGCCAAGAGCTAACACCTCCAAGCTGCAAGTCTAAAAAACTGATTGGAGAAAAGAGGGGAGGTTTGCTACTTTTGGTAAAAGTGAAAGGCTGTTTGGGGGGGGGGTGGATATTCTGTGTGTGCATGCACGTGTGTGTGTGTGTGTGTGTGTGTGTGTGTTCTCAGTTTGTTGAACCTGCTATGTTTTTAAGGGCGTCTTGCCTTGGGAGGCCAGAAAGAGAGATAAGGGAATTGTACAATGTTGTTGTTTTTTTTTTTGCCCCGCAGTTTGATGAGATGTTGTAGAGAACAGGATTTGAAGGGAATGAGTGGCGTACCCATCATGTCAAAGTGTTTGTTTGACACCCCCCAAATCACATACCCGCTGAGGCTGTGAATGGTAATTACATTAGATTTGCCTTCAGATTTGTCAGACGAGCAACCTTCTGCCTGCTTCCACCAGCAGCCACAGTATTTCTTTGCCACCTCGCTCTGAGCCATTTTATAAGAAACTCGGGACACTGGGATCCCAGGAGCTCTGCAAGGCGAGGGACACGGGCTCTGATCCCCTTCCCAGATCGCTAACCTTATTACGTCATATTAATTTACACACCCAGCCCCGCCCTCCAGCCGTGACCTATACAGACAGCCACATACCTTAAGTTTATTTACTTGCACACCTGGATTTCAATCAGGTGTCCACTGCACAGAACAGAAAAGTGAGCTGTTCCTGAAGAACTGTGGAACACAAGGTTCTCAATAGAGGATTCTGTGTTTAATAGACACGACGCTCGTACACACAGATGACATTTGTGCTGCCGGGGCCTTGGCCAAAACAGCCCTTTACTTCCCGAGCTCTTTCTCTTTGTTACGGGACACGATGAAACAGCACAAAATCCAGGAGCCCACAGTTGCAGCGTGGCTCAATGATGGGCACTTGTCACGTTGTGACATAAATTGTGTTTGTGCTTTGCTGAATTGTCACCGCCCTGGCCGCACCAGAGAGCTGTCAGATCCCATTTGCTTTGCTAAATAAGGATCTCTCGCCAAATTAGCCTTTAATGATACTTCTACAAATAGGGTGTCTTACGTGAATTAACGAGCCCAGAACTGGGAACGGTGCGCCCAAGTTACGGAGCTATAGAACCCAGGCGGTGAGGCCATATGTTAACGTTGCTGGGTCGGGAAGTGCGGAAACGCAGGCGGAGTTGCGTACTGAGTGTGGAGCTGGTCTGCTCTCAAGCGAGCATTTGCGAGAGGGAGGGCACAGCTCTTGAATCCACGCAGCCCTCTGAAACCGCGGCTGTAACGCTGAGTACATTTTAGCGGACTCTTCC